>NC_138369.1:138843866-139004702 GCF_054177405.1 Leptonychotes weddellii | reverse complement strand
TGTGCTTAGGAAACAAGGAGTAGCCTGGTCTGTAATGCATTTAAACTTGTTGACTCAGCACCCTCTGATTAGAACTCATACTTTGATAAGATAGTAAGATACACCCATCAGTACAAAAAGATTTCTAGGAAGAAGGACTTCTTTCCAAAAGATCTGACTACTATTTCTCGTAATTTTTTTCCTTTCTCTTTCTTCTGTTCTTTTTCTTTCTTTCTTTCCTTCCTTCCTTCCTCCCTTCCTTCTTTCCTTCTTTCTCTCTCTCTTTCTTTCTTTCTTTTCCTCCTCTCTCTCTCTATTGGTGGAGGCAGACGGAAGAAGAAAAATGAAATACAAAGTTACCTTGAGTTACCCAGGAGGAGATATGAGTGTGAGGGGAGCAGTGTTAACAGCAGAGGGTGTCCAAGGAGTGCAAGATCTGGGTACATTTTCTTTTATTCCCCAGAATGCCTGATCCTTAGCACTCATATTTGCCTCTGCCCAATTAAAGTTAAGATTATTGGTATAGCAGTAGGAACCTGAAAGGCTTGGTTCCTTTGTCCTTTTCCTCAATTACTTCTGGAATATCATCTACTTTTTATTTTTATAAAAATTGTTTTAGGGGTCAGGATGTGGTGTAGGAGCGGTAGCTAGAAAGCCTGGGTTCTAATACAATGTACCTTTCGCATCTCCAGAAACTTTTGTCACTTCTCTGTTTAAATTTTCTTGTCAGCAAAGTAAATGGTTTCAGCCCAGATAGCATTTCTTAATCTGTTAAACCACCCCCCATCCCTTTTGATGAAAATAAAACCTTATGCTTTTCTGAATTTTTTTTCACTCTTCTCTAGTTAGACCCCCTGGTTCACAGAATACATTGTACAGCACCATTAGTGAAGATGAATTTGTGGAGCTTTCCTTTTTCTATTTTCTCAAGCTTTCCTTTTAAATTGTTTTCCAAATATAAGGCATTGTAATACATAAAAATACATATTTTCTCAAATTCTACAGGGTGCTGCAACCAGGTATTCAGTATTTTTTTCTAGAGAGTTTGCTAACCCTCTCACCCACATTGAGATATCTAAGACTCCTTCAAGCTCTAAGATGCAATGATTATGATTCTATGATGCTGACATTTGCTTTGCCGACACTTAAAGCAGAGCTTTTCAACTTCAAACAATAGCATAACAAGTTGCTATAACAATTACACTTATAGGAATCTTTAAGCAGATGTGCACAACAGCTCTTTACAACTAGTATCACATTGGACGGCCAAAGCTTTAGGAGGTTGTTAAAATTCTCAGCAAAGGTGAATTCTTCAGTTAATTATATCCTATCGGAAAAAGTATTGCCTTCCTATCTACTTATAAAACTGACCGACTGTTTTTTTTTTGGGATGTTAATTTTCCAGCCAGCCACAGGCTGGAAACATCCCCAATAACTTTAATCACTAGTCCCTCACTCTGTCACAGCTCCTGTGTCTCACCCTCCTAACCTTGCCCGTTGAGTTCACCCTTACTGATGTAATCATACATGCTTCTTTGTAGTGACATTCGTCACAGTGCTCATTTAGAATTATCATCATTTTTACTGCACCCTAGGTCAACGGGATTAAACATGCTTATGCAATTTGTTGTCATTTTAATTTTTTCAGCTAGGGCTTCTTCATCCAGAAGGACAATTTATTTTATCTGATCAATATATAACTAGCCAGTCAAATGACTCTGGAAAATTGGTAGAAAATCATTCACTGGGGCAAAGTCTTATATTTAGAGAGGTTTTTGTAAACCCGGACAGTGGCATTTCACTTTGAATCCACAGGTCCAAAATTTATTAGTGTGAAGTTAGTCTTTCCGTCTATTAAAGCAATAAGCATAAAATATGCATGATTTGTATTTATGTGTGTGTTGAATTTAATAAACTCATCGAGAGTCAGGTATTTTTAAACAAATCTCTAGCCTGTTCCACACTGACTAATTCACCAATTTTCAGATAGAGCTGAAAATATTCTTTTTTGCTGTGGCTTAAACTTTTTTTTTTTTTTAAATAAATAGAGTACATAGACTGTAAAGTAGCAATGTGGTTTGCTGTGACATTCTATATATTCCTCAACTTTGCTCTTTCTACGGTCAGGGGTCAGGTTATGCACAAATAAATAAATCCACAATAGTTTAAATCTAGGAATTTGGCTAAACTCTGAAAACATAGCCTAATAGACTTGATAGCTTGGCATTTCATCATTGCTTTATATTATAAGGTTGACAATGCCACCTTATAAAAGATACATTCGTTTATTTTCATGTTCGATCAAAAGTGAGGGTTTTAGGAATGGGAATGGATTACAGATCGTTCTCTCCTGGTTATTTTTGGCTTTAAGTATATTGATCATTTTATCATTTTCTTGTTTTAAACTGCTTTAAACACAGCACAAATGTTATTCTCATCATGCCAGAAATGGGTTTGGAATTGATTTTGAGTTTCCATCAATTTTACTCTTCGCTCTCTGTGAGAAGTTTTTCACTTACTTAAATTCAAAAGGATAGTTTTGTTCAAAAGATGTCAGAGGACAACCTTTAGAGATCCTCAGCTGGACAAGAAAGCTCCCATTTTCTACTTTACAAAAGAATAAAAATCATGAATTTATTACCATGGACTTGATTGAAATTAGTGAGGAATCATTCATACGAATGCAATTTCAAGGGCTTCCTCCCTCTTCCTCTTCATGTAAGTGTTCGACAAAAGCGTGTATCTTCTGAGAAGCCGGCCTGATTGGTCCAGGTTGGCACTGTTTCAGTGTTTGGCCTACGGCGGCTGCTTAGGAATAATTTTGTCTCATCCTCTCTATTTTCCTGGACCGTATCGGACTCAGACACGTGGTATGCAAAGGAAATCCAAGTCCCTTAAAAATGCTATTTCTTTGGGTACTAAAGCCAAGCCGAGTTCTACTTTGGCCAAATGATCTTATCAAGATTTAACGAGAGATATGCAGTAATATCTCCAATCTGTGAGCAGACATTCACTAAGGAAGATAATTTACTACGTACAGAATACATATATTTTCCCTCCTGGAAGCAGGGAGGGACACGATCGAACTTACTCTATTGGTGTTGAGAATAACAACACTGACATGGATTTTATGGCAATTATTCATTTCAGTTAATTTAGAAAGAAATAAACAAGTAGTTCTTTCCATATTAAAACAGATACTGGAGATCTATTTTCAGTTATTGCTGAAAATATTTTGGCTTCCATAAAGGCACCTTACTAACACAGCTGCTTTGCCCTCCTCTGCGCTGTCACAATTCAGAATTTGTAACATTTCAGCCAGGTTCTCTAGACTAATTGGATGAAACAATTGCATTACAGTGTTAAGATTCCTTTGCAGAATTAAATGAGAGGAGATCTGCACAGTTCAGATAGCCTGGAAGATCTGTGACGAGCACAGCCCAAATCCTACATGTTCCATACATTTTTCTGCATTTAAAGTAATAATCACTTATATAATAAGTGTTAGGATTTAACTTCACTCTTAGGACTATCAACAAACATCGGGAGAAATTTAGATACGTAACTTCATTTCCCATCCCAGTCTTACTTCTCGCCTGCACTATGTTTTGTGTTTCAGAACAAATGCTTCATCTCTTTTGAAAAGTGCCAGGAAATCTCTTCTCCAGCTCTCTGGGCCCTTGATTTTACATGTATAGTAATGACACACCTTGAAACAGAGAGCCCCACAAACTAGAGTGGGACGTTAATTTAAATACAGACTTAGGGGGAAGAGCTCCATCTACTGCATCAGTTAGATCATAGTTTGCACCCTACAGTTATCCCATTCACTACTTTCAACCTCTTAGACGCTCTGGAGAGAATGAAAAAGTTACAGCCCCCAAACTGCTTTGTGTCTGAGGCCATTTTGAGTATTTCCCAGATATTCTGAGCCCCTTTCCTTCACCCTTCCCAATCTCCAAAGCTTTCTATGTTTCAGAATAAAAGAAAAATGGGATGCTTTGCTATATAAACCATCCTTGGAAAGAGGCAGGAAGCCATTGGTTACTGAAGGAAAAGCCCTAGATGGCTAAGGGGAAAGCAATAGAAAGAAAATCGCTCTACCTGGTCAGCTGAGCAGCCCAGGTAAAAAGCAAAGAGAAGTATAGCCTACTTACTCCTCCTGCCTTGCGTCATTGCTGGGGAAGTCTGCAGCCACCCAGGATCAGGTCTTCTGGGCTCTCCCCAGCTGCACAGTGTCGTTGTGGCATTGGGAATTTGCTGTGGCTTCGTAAGATTATGGGGATATGCTTCAGCAAGCCAAAAAAGTCACAAACAAAATTCAGGAGAGAAAAAAAAAAAAGTACAAAAACAGCTGATCTTACTAGAGGAGCTCTTGGCATTTGCCTACATATGCCACAATTTTCTTTGGTATTTCCTGGTTCTGTGATCAGAAAAATTATCATATCATGTTTATTATTGTTGTTTTTTTCAGGTGGTGAGGGGTGGTACAGGGAGGCCAAACACTGTAGGAGTTTTGGGGCATAGCAAGGTAAAGATTACTTCTCCCACTTGTTTGAAGGCTTTCCAGGACATCACAAGGTTAGAAAGTTTCTTCTTCAGAATACTGAAGATACACAGAAATCATATACAGGGAAAAATGGCCATAGTCTTTCTGGATTGGGAAAGTGAAAAACAAAATTTTTAACACAGTAACAGATATGGAACAAAGCAAACTGCATCTGAATAAACCCGAATGTTAATATAGCTGCATAAAATTCAAGTGTGAAAGACTTATAAAGACACTCTATAAATTAAGATACCCTATTTAGAATACAAATAGATATTAATAAGTATATACACATATTAAATAATCAGAGGGAGGCAGCAGTTAACTGGATTTTTAAATTATAAAAAAATAGAATATAATAAATTAATAAAAGTTTGCATTAATGCTGATCCTCTTTTATGTAAAAATAAAATTAATATAAAAATGTAAAGTGGAGTTGCGTCTGTGTGTGTGTACATGTGCGTATATATATGTATATCTGCACAAAGTATTACTGACTGACATTGAAAGGTGATACGCTGCATAGAAATCAAAACTTTGAATTATTTTAAATTGGGCATTTAAAATATCAGCATTAACCTGGCATGTTTTTTTCTCTTTTTTTATACATTTAATTTTCAGGTTCTGTTTTAAAGCATGAAAAGAAAGACAAATTGGAAAAACATTGCATATTAGTATATATTTTGTAAAATAATCCCTCTGAATTTATTAAAATATTTAGTTCTCAAAAGAAAAAAAAAAACCAAAACGGCTAATTGCATTTTTTTTTTTTAAGCCTTTCCAAGACAAGTTCAGTTCTGAGTCAAGAACAAGTATGAGAAATTTCACCTCAAAATGAAATCTGTTTGGCTAGTTATAAAGGCCTGAAAAACGAGATTATCTCCATCTTAACTATAACAAACAGCTAATGAATAAATATATTCTGGCAAGAATCGATCAGAATTGCAAAGCCTGGGAGGGTCATCGCAGACTTGAGAAAGGTAACCAAGTGAAGAAACATCAAACGGAGTTAATGGAGATAAAGCCCTTCTGAAAAATGGAAAGTGTTAACAATCACTGACAGGAAAGAATATACTTCAACAGCAGTGGCAACAACAAAACAAAACAAAACAGCCCCAAACAACTGGAAACACATATCTCCAGAAGCAAAATATGACTGCTTATTAGGCAAGAGGAGAACCTACTTCTTTGTCATTCCCTTTGGAAGCCAGGCTTAAAAAAAAAAAAAAAAAAAAAAAAAAAAGGTTGCACAAAAGATACATGTGTTCCTTTTCTGGTATTATTACAGGCCCACCTAGATTTAGCTTTCGATTCCAGATGAGATCAGGCATGTTCAGACTAGCACATCTTTGCTCTACAGGCACAGAGCTGCTATCATTTCACTGGCAAATTCTCGTATCCCCAAATTTATGCACAATAGATGCCCTTAAAAATCTGCAAATTTCCTACTTCAGCCAAATACCTCATTGAGTTAATTTTTTTTCCTAATTTACTTTGCTACTATTAAGCCGAAAAGTTAAGGCAAGCGACTCCTATAAGAAAGGAAAGTTGAATAGTACTTACCCTAAGTATACTGTGCAAGCCTTATTGGGGGAATCTACTTTGGCTCTATGATTTTTAGGAGGGAGTCCAGGTCTAAACTCAGCTCTCACCCTTTTCCCTTCTGGAAAACTGAGTAGACTCACTGAAGGTAGCTCTGAGAAAGATCATACAAATCAACAGCCTTACCTGTGGCCATTCAGAAGACTGCACTTTGGTGTGTGTTTAAAACTATGAATAAAGTCAGAGACAGCGCATGCTCAGCAGGCAATTTAAAAATATTTATAACATTGTTGTTTCAAAAACAAATTTCCTCAAACAAAGCAAAACTCACATTTCTTATCCATGCCAAGTTTAACGTTCTGAGACAAAGCTGTTTTGGAGTTTTCCGCTGGGGGAAAAAAGGCTTCTAAAATTTTTTGTTGAACGAAAAATAGTTCTCCCTTCCCTTTTGGGTACTCTTAAAGGGGTGGAATAAATTTCCCTCCAAGTTTCAACAGAACTCACCTCTGGCTGAGATAAGCATTAGAAATTTAAGGTCTGTGAAAAATCATTTTAGAGAAAGTAACAAGGAACTAAGAACTATGGGTTTAAAGAATGTAATAGTTATCTGAACGTTCAGAGCAGTCTAGCTTGTTACTGTATAAAAAAAAATCCTGATACAAACAGGATATATCATGTCATGTATAGATAGGGTATACCATGATGAGAATAATGTATAGGCAACTAACCATTTACACACCTAGAGAAGTTATGTTTTTCTTTTGCTCACTAAAATCTGAACTCTCCAAAACTGAAAAAGAAATACATCAAAAATTTAGGAGAAATCCTGTAATAATGTTATTTTAATTCCTCTGTTTTATATAGGAAGCATGGAGGGAAGGCAATCACATATCAATTGGCTAAACAGCAAGTTACGCAAAATAAAAATTTGATTAACTATGATTCTCAAAGTACTTAATGCAGCAGGAATGCCTGTGTTACCCCTGCCTGGCAATTTCTCTCTTTCTCATCCTTGAGGATCCCCAGGTATTCCATTTCACCATCTATCACCAAACCCTGCACAGCCCACAGATCTCACAGATCTTACTGAAATCTCCCACTTAATTCTGAAGTCTCTGAATGACTTTCAGCCCTTGCTCTACTTTCCAGGGGTGCTCAGCTGACCTCACAAAAGCTCCACAGAAACATCGTTCAGGATCTCTGATGCTTTCAAACTCAACAGAGGGTGCCAAAAAAAAAAAAAAAGGCCAACGATTAAAAAAAAGTTTATTAAAGTGAAACTAGGAGTGCAGATTTGAAGAAGTTGCTTCTACTTTTATTTCCCTCTGAACTCAGCACAGGTGTTTCCTAACTCACACTGCCGTGCATACTGATGAAGGGAGGGTTAAGTGAAGGTGAGGGAGTGGGCCAAGGGCCGACCAGCAGGCATTTAGGATCTCTAGCCTCCTGTGTTAATGGACGTGTTTAAAAATGGACCCCCCAAAAAGCCTAGAATGAGGTTTCTTTTTGGCAAATGATTAAACCAGTATACTGAAATAATTAAAGCTTTGTCCTTAAGTAAAGCATCAGATCAACAGAACAAAAACAAAGATAAAAATTGCACACACATATGCATGCGCGTGCACACACACACTCTCTCTCACACACGCAGATACACAAAACTAGCGGGTGAGGGGAGAAGGAAATTAAATAAAAGAAAACAAACAGAGTCCTAACAGGCCATTCTCCGAAAAGGAATCTAAATAAAAAGTCATATGATATCTGATAGTGCAGGACACGTCGCCAAGAACTGGAGCGGATTGCCTACAGGAAGAAAGGGCCAGTGTATTCCAGCTCAAAGAGCTTTTCTTTCCTCCTCCTCTATTTTTTTTTCCCTTTTCTCCTCGACAGTGAATGTGTTACTCTCAGGTCAGATCCACGAAGAATCCCAGAATGACAGCTATTACCTTTCACTGTACTCTTGGCGGCACAACTAGCTGATAGGAGCTGCCTGAGTTGGGATCAAGAGGGGCTAGTGCAGCTTTCAGTAACAGCCTCTTACCATACCCCTTCTGCCCCTTCCATAGACCCCCTTGGTCCCATAAAAAAAGAGAGCAAAAAAAAAAAAAAAAGCAAAAAAACCCAAAACAAAACAAAAACCAAAAATGTAAGCACAGCAGCCCACAGCAACAAAAGAGTTCAGGGGAAAAAAATCAGAAACAAGCCAAAGGGGGGATGCTCTTGCCTTCAATATAAAACTTTTTAAAGGCCAAGCTTCTTTTTTCTTATTTTGATTACTTTCTTTTTAAAGATCCTTTTCTCCTGAAGCACTATTGGAAGCATTAAAAATCTGTACAAAAAGACAGAAAAGTCTGGAAGCAATACAAGAATTTTCCTGAAGAAAACACACAACTATAAGAAGGGAGCTACCCTAAAAAATTTTGGATTTGTCAAAAGTTCCCCTAAATCTAATGTCTTTCAGTGAGTTCAAGTGGCCACCTAGCTCTTGTTTTTTTCTCTGAGGGTCATTACTGAGGCAACACATACACAGTAAGGTTTCCCGAAAAGACTCCTTGTTATCAAGTTACTTCAAACATAAGGCACTCACACCTCCCAGCCAGAAGGGTTTACTGACTAGTAGACATCACACTCTGCCCTGATATGTGTTACACTCTTAAGAAGCAGTTACATAAATGCATTCTAAAAATATGGAAAAATGTATATATCTATATTTTCCCTACAGTTTTTCTCCCCAGGGACAGGAATAGAGTATATTTTCAGTGAATGGAAAAAAAGAAAAGAAAGAAAAGAGTTTCTGAATCTTGAAACAACTGTTGTAGCTCATTTTCACTTAGTGAAACAGTTATCTGTACTTTGGTACTGTACATAATATATATTTAAGCATTTTTCTGGTGCTTTTGCATTTTTCCCCTCATTCAGTTTTATGTTTATTATGTATCTTAGGAAGATTTCCAAATGACAGTCGAGATACAAATGCATTAGGGGGAGAACTTTTAGAAAGAAAACATTTTCTTGAGTTTATAATTCAAGAATATTAGAATAAAGATATAAATCCATTTATAAACGATGGAATTGTTTAGTACATTTTGCACATACAGTTCACACGCTGATTTCTTTTTCTTTTTGTCGGAGCATTAATTTGAAAATGATAAGCATTCTGGAATGTTTGCTACAAACACAAATTCATGGTAAAAATATACAAGCAGAGGCAAAAAATCAAGTGGAGAACACAAAGCTACATGGCAATCAGAATCATAGAAAAATCTCTGTCTAGACTACATTTCGCTTGAACTAGTGTATCATGGATGGGGCAAGTAATCTCTCTGGGGGTTTTTGTCATTTACGTAATTAGATGGAAACAAAAATAAAATACATGTATCTGCTCCTTTAGTACCTTTTCTTAATAACTGACAAGTGACACAGGCGGTAACTTTTAAACAGATGGATGCAAGAACTTGTGAGGCTGGATGAACTAATGCACCCCATTGGTATTTGGGGAGCCCAAATTCTTTAATTAACTTTTTACCCAAGTGGCAAAAGTAGAAGATGTTCTCGCCACAACATTGATTATTTGGTGTACTCTCATTCTCTCCTCCACAGGATTTTGGGGACCCAGAAGGGGTAAAGAGATGATAAGAGAAGATGCATCCTGAGCAACTTTTATTGTGAGTAAAAAAAAAAAATAGCATAGAGTGAGCATAAGAACAGTTGGATTTAGAAAGATTAAAAGAGGAGAAAAGAGCAACATATCCAACTTCATTAGTCTTTTTCCTTTTTATTTTTTATGTATATATATTGGGCTGATGGGGAGAAAAGATAACTGGATTTCTTTTGAATGTCTTTGTGTCTTTATAGAGTGAATGTTCTGTTCCTGTCTCTTTCTTTTTAGGCGAAAAACTAATAAAAATAGAAAAACATATATCAGACATTAAGCTCACTTCCCCCCCCCCCCTTCCCTTTGTAAAGAACTCTTTGTTCTCTAGTGAAAATGCTGAAAAATCCCCGGGCAGCTACTCCCTGAAACAAGTGCAAAACACTTAGAGGCTTTTGGGCTGGCTGGGAGCCAGGAACCCTCCCGCTGTCTGGTTAGAAGAGGAAAAAAAGAAGAGAGAGGGAGAGGGAGAGAGGGGAAGAGAGATGGGGGGGCAGAGGGAGAGAGAGAGAGAGAGAGAGAGAGAGAGGGAGGGGGGAGAGAGAGAGAGAAGGGAAGAGAGAGAGAGAGAAATTGGAGCTTCCTTTAATAGACATAGGAAGCAACGTTTTTTTTCTTTTTCTTTTTTTTCAAAACTGGCGGTCAAGCGTTAAGTAACTCCCGTCCAAATCCACCTGCTAGAAATGAACTTGGGTAACCCCCCAGGGGTGCACAAAGACAGGGAAGACAGTAACATACTCCATACTCTTTCCCACCCCCCGTTGTACTGCTTCCATTCTTTCTGCTCCCATACACAAATGCCCACAGATCTCACGCCACCCCCCTTACCCCCCAACAACAAACACAGCGAAATACATGCTCCCTCAGTCTCCTAAAAAAAAAAAAAAAGGCTTTTCCATCTCGGTTGCGACACAGTGATAAGGGGTAGCGAACATCTCATACCTGGTGTGAATGCTAATCAGTCAGGAGTTCTCCTTTTCCCAAGACAGGGAACTGTTTCCTTCCAAATTTATTAGAACCTCCTCCACTGCCTCTTTGAAAAACCTTCTTTGTCACCCTCTCCCAAGTCCCGATACTTCTTTAAAAAAAAAATGGCTTCGGAGCTCCTTCTATTCTTGATATTGATTCTCTCTCTCTCCCCCCACCCCTCCTCCTCTCTCCTGTCTGTGTCTCTTCTGAGTGGTCTATTGATAAGTCCCTGGAGGCACTGGGTCAGCCTGCCCGTAGGAAACCAGACACAATGCACAAATCTCCGAGTGCCATTCTGCCATCAGCAAGCAGACCACGTTTAGGAGAGAGAGAGAGGAAAAAAAAAACAGTAGAGCAAGAGACAGAGAGAGAGAGAGAGAGAGACCAACCGAAGGAGGGAGAGAGAGACCGAGAGAGGAAGAGAGAGGGGGGAGAGGGGGGGGGGAGAGAGAGAGAGGAAGAGAGAGAGAGAGAGACACGGAAGGAGAGAGAGAGAGTGTGAGAAAAAGACTGATTGGAACAGGAGGGAGGGAGAGAGAGAAAGGGAGAGGGAGAGAGAGCGCGAGGGAGAGCGACACTGCCAGTCAGGTTAATCATCCCTACTTTAATTAGCTGTTCGGCTTAGACATAAAACAATTGAATTTGAATGATCTGTCAGCAGGCTCGGCTGAACCAAAGGGGAAAAGCGAATATTACAAAAAGACTGTTGGTGTGTTCTGATAAGCAATACGGCTCGTACTGACAAATCCTCAAAGGGGGAACTATTAAAACTTACAACTAAACAAAAAGTGCAAATGCAAATGGCACTAGATAGAGGTCTTTAAAAAAATGGAGTTTCCCCCCCTAGTTTTATGAACGGTTGATATTTATGTGCAGGTGCCAACATATTAGGGTCTGCGTGTAATGTGTGAAAGTTTATTAACGACGGTCTAGGAGTGTAGCAGACAGATGCTGCAGAGAACAAGACAGGTACAGTCAGATGCCGAGTCTAGATCTTGGAGGGAGATGGATGCTGGAAGAGGCACCGTGGCAAGAGATCAGCACAGACAAAGTCAGTGGGCAGACAGGCAGACAGATTTTAGGCACGGCACGATCTCGTCTAAAAAGGCAAAAGTTCTGATGCAATAATAGGTGCAAAACAATCCATCCATCCTCTCTCCCGGGAGCACTCTAAGGTACAGTTAAAATGGATTAATCTTTGTGACAAACAGAGCTGGCAAGGCAGACTATGGCAGACACCGAAGGCGATTCACAGACCCAGAGAATACCAGAGCCGGAAAGAGCCACGGAGATCAATCTCCCCAGTGACCTCATTTAGCAGACGAGGAAACTGAGGCCCAGAGACTCAGGCTAATAAATCACAAAGGCAGTAGCAAGGTCGACACTGGAACCCAGGGCCCGAGCGGCCCACCAGGCTGGTGCTCTTTCTATCGTACCAGCTAACCTCCAGGTTTCTGCACAGACCCTGGCCCAACAGGTATGGCTATCAACCTTGTCTCCAGAATAACAAGAGTCCTATATCTCTGTAGTCAGTGCACGAACCTCCAGTTTCTAAAATGTCTAAATAGCTACATGGAAATATTTTCTTGTCCATTTTGAATTCTAGGGATAGGGATTTAAGTCTTACTTCAGTCTCAGAGCAAAGCAGAAAAATATAGCATTGTAGAGGCCCCATCTTAGCAACACATAGCCTGGTCCTGCCACATTCCCAGCTAAAGAAGGCCAGTGGATCCATCTACAAAGACCTCTCCCAGAGTCTGCAGTTCTCTGTGTATATCATCTGCTATATATCACCATGTAGGAAGATGTCGTTCTTTCCTACAACTCATTTTTAAAATATAGGCACACTGTGGGTGAAAGAGATTGAGGCTTACAGCCTACAATGCCCTTTAAATCACTGATGAGATTTGTTACCTGCAAGATTAGCTGTGGGCAACTTTTCCTGTATATTTCGATTGAAATGAGCTCCTAAAATAGGAAATTTGGGGAAATGGCATTATCTGCCCACATAGTTGATGGTATCTTTTTGGGGGGGAGGACACATATGATCAGATTCAGTAAGTAAGGCTCTCCCTCTTGACAACAGATAATTGAAGGTACATTTTTTTTTAAAGGGGGGAAAGAGGTGCTTATGAAGAGAACAGTGCCATCAGATGTTACTGGAGAGATTAAGTCTCTTGTCCTAAAACAAGAATCATGGTGTATATAAAAGCGAAAACTCCTTCTCAGTCACACTTCAGTGACGATGTTGCTACTCAGGGTGGAACAAGAAAACTGCAAGAAATGTCAGGCACCTGAGCCCACTGTAGGGCAAGTAAGCTGAGAGGCCCCATAGCCAGAGTCATTTAGCTTATTTGCACATCAACTGCTTTAACAATGGCTGCTGTGACCTGTCTGAAACACATGGTCCACAGTCCGTCAATTTAGGGGGAGGAGGGACCACTGCTTTTGACATTGGTGGGTCCTCCTGCACATCTCAAATCACCTGATAGGCAAGAGCCCAGAGCAGAGCAGTGAGGTGCTCAGTAAATTCGTGCTGGGTGAACAGGGTGAAAATGGGAATGAGCTTTGGAGTGAAACAGATCTTTGTAACATTGCAGAAGTCATGGCCACGCTCAGAGCCTCAGTTTCCCTATGCGTAAAAGGTGGTAATATTAATCCCATAAGGTTTTCTTGAGCATGACATGAGCTCACATATATAAAGTCCATGGATGGTATTACATGGTAATTACTATTGAGGCAGGCATAAAATGAGGGTGTAAATAAATAAAACTGCATACTCTGGATGTGCTGAGTGGGTTATATTCAAAGCATGTAGGTTCAGGACAGGAATATTCACAGCAAAGCAAGGATCTAATACACAGATTTCTATTAGAAAAGGTTGGCAGGAGAGATTATCAAGTTTAGAATCCAAAAGTTCTAGAATTTAAACTTCAAAGATCATCTGAGGACTGTTTGATCTCTTCCTACCCAGATGTCGGTATATTTCCCAGCTCATAATAATAACCAACATTTTACCGAGTACTTGATTTGTGCTAAGCACTCTGCTAAGTACTTTACATTTGTGTCCTACTTTAGTGTCACAGCAACCCGAAGAATTAGGCACAATGTAGCCTCATTTCATAGAAAAGGAAACCGAGGAATACAAGGGTTAGGTCACGTGTTCAAGAGCTCACAGCTAGTAAGGGTGGAACTGGGGAGGAAATGCAGGCAATCTGACTCTGAAGCCCATACCCTCAGCCATGATGCTGGGGTCGGGGGCGGGGGGGCACACGGTAGGTCTTACTCAGTAACTATGTGTTGAATAAATGAGCAAGTGCATAGAACACCAGTGTGTTGATTTCATTAAAAAGTAAGTGGAAATCTGTGCACAATCACTGGAGAGAATCTTGTGCTCGGATTATCCAATCTGTACCTGTATCTATTCGGCAGCTCACTTCAGGTGGCAACCCTTCCTCAGAAGCCAGGGTGAGCCATGTCCCTGTGTGGTGTTGAAAATGGATGAGGCGAAGATTGCTGCCTATGACCACCCAGGGCATTTAAATATCTGACGGCATTTTCAGCACTTTGAGGGTAGTGTTAGCACACGGGTTATTAATTGGCTTTAATTCCAGTTCGGATAATTACATCGTGTCTCTTTAATTTTTCCCCGACTATGCCATTCTTCATTTCCTGTCACAAATGTGCTCTTTAAAAAAGCATGTGAACACACAAAAACATATAGTTACATTTAAGGTTTGCATAGTAATATAGGGTGTTCTTTTTTTTCTAAATGATTACTGTATAGTGGCCATGTAATAAATGAATGGGCAAAAGAATTGAAGTCATTGCAAAATAAAGATAACTAGTTGAAGCTAATGTTTGAAATAAACAGATTTTTAAACCATTTCCTTGGTGACAGGATTCCAATCATATATTTTTTTTTCTCATGGGCAGATATTTCAAGAGCTGATGACCTGCTCATGATAAGCCGATTTCCCTATACTATATAGTTTCTAGCATAAAAAAAAAATAGCAATGAAAACTGATCTTTTAAAGTAGAAAGTAACACTAGGTTCTGAATGGTATAGTATACTGAACTCATGGGTTTTAGAATGTCATTAATACAGTTATTAGACCCTGACTTATTTGGCAGGTTTTTTCTTTGCCAAACATATTACTAGAATAATCTTCAAATTATAGAAGGAAAGGACAAAGGATCCTAACTTAATAAGCTTAGGAAAGTTTGACGGTTATAAACACACACAACCCTTCTTCTTTTCCCAAAGAATTCTTGCTCTTTGAAACACCAACTGTGTCTGCATGAGACTGAAGAAAATCTCCTGCAGGCATGTATTTGAATCATGTGCACAAATAGTTGAATGTATCCGTGGTAGAGCATGGCTTATTAGTCCTTTTCAGTGTACATTTGTATGAACAAGTCACCAAATATAGGGAGTGTAGAAAGTTGAGAGAATAAAGGGTTAATTTATTTACTATGCATGAGAGTTTCTAGACCTTTGCTTCTTTGGCTTTTAGTTCAAAATTCCATGTATACTCTGCACATAATAATAAATGCCATAATTCAATGTATGCCACAATTTGATTTACTTTCAAGCACCTTTTCTGGTTCAGCTCTCAAAGCTTTCCTTCCTATAAACTTCCTCCAAATTATTCTTTGTGGCCCTCAGTGAATCATCATTTAAAATTGGTGTTTGTGGGATAACTCTAATGCTGTGGAGAGATTTGTATCAAACTAGCCCTATTTCCTTTTGAGAATCAGTGGTCACGTTCCATGCCCTTATCTGAGAAGAAGACAAATTGAAAAAAAAAAGGAATAAAACCCCGGGCCTTTGCCACCTCTTTGACCCCTGTAATGACAGCAGTCACTCAGTGATTGTCCTCTAGTTTGTCACTCATGCCCTGAGACTGAGCTCTCTGGGACAAGGTCTTTACACCCTGCTTGGCTTGTGTAACGTTACTGCCCAGGGTCGCACCTGCCCATGGTGGTAGACGGTATCTCAGGAGAGCTGGCAGCAACGACTGTTCTCTCTTAGTTCTTCATGTGCAATTACAATGCATTCTTTCTGCGCTTCACGTGTCCAATATGTACGAGACTGGTGATTTGATGCTTCGACTAAAGCAAAACTATTGGATAGGTTATTTAAGAATTAAATAGCAAAATCACTTGTATTGGTGATTTTTCTAACCTCGCCACGATTTTTACAGCAAGAAGTCCTCAGACAGCACATTCTAAATTCAAAATTTAAGTGAATTTTGAATTCAAAAGAAAAGTGAATAAGATTTATTCCTAATATTAGAGATGGTAAGCAAGTTCTTGCCTTTAAATTGAAATATCATCTAGAAACAGGGGGATAGATTTAAGGAAGCACAGACTCTTAGACATAGGAAGTATTTAGGAGATTCTCTGGTTCTGTCAGTTTACCGAGAAGAGCTGAAACATTCTCCAGAGACATTTTGTCAGAGAAGCTTAAGGTCACACAACTTGGTGGAAGCAAAACTAGTACTGGAACGCAGTTCTTCTGTTTCCTGGTGTCACGTCCTCTTCTTTGTTAAAGAACCTCTTAAGTACTCGTGCCGAGAAAGAAGTACCATATTCTTAATGTAGTGTGAGAAAAACATGACAAAGGGACTATGGTAGGCTGAATAATGACCCCACAAAAAAATACTCATGTCCTAACCCCCAGAAACTATGAATGTTACCTTATATGGCAAAGGGGTTTTGCAGATGTGGTTAAATTAAGGATACTAAGATGGGGAGATTATCCTGTACTATCTAGGTAGGCTCTAAATGTAATCACAGGGGTTCATATAAGAGAGGGGCAGGAGGCTGAGAGCTAGTTGTAGGAGATATGATGACAGAGACAAGAAGTTGGAGTTACTTGTGGAAGGGGTCATGAGCCAAGGAGTACAGATGGCCTCCAGAAGCTAGAAAAGGCAAGCTTCTTTTATTTTAATATATATTTACATATATTATATATACTATGTATTTTATATATAATATATATTTTAATATATATATTTAGCATATATATGTATTTATATTATATATATTTAGCAGATGTATTACCTTGTTGACTCAAACTGAGCCTGTGATATAAGGACTTCTCACCAGTCTTCAGAAAAATATTGACTAGGATAGGTCAAGAATGGGTCTCTCTCTCTATCTCTAGGAACATCCTTCTAGGATGACATGGAGAAATCCATCTAAAGATTATTGATTAATGGATCAGTTGTCTACAGATCCATCTAATCACATTTGCCCATGTCCAGTCTTATAGTGGCTCTTCACTGCTGGATTGGCAATCATACCTTCAAGTCAATCTACAATAGTAGGTTCTAGTTAGAAGCAAACTGAAGGGTTTTGCTGTCTAATTCTTAAGTGTCAGAAGATTTAAACTCATTCTATACAGTGAGGTGCCCTTTTACCAGCCCCTCTCCCGCCATTTGTTCAGCTCTTTCCCAGTGGCAGTCAGAAATGGAGAAAAGAATGAGGCGTGAGGCAGCATCATGCAAAATAAACTTCCTTCTTATAAGACTATCTTGCCTTAATGTATCATTGCCATTCAGTTACTGCATACAATCTGTAGAACATGGCTCCTAACAGTACTCCTTGGCAACATAGCATTGCCTAGAAAATTGTTGGAAAAATAAATTCTTGGGCGAATCAGACACTCAGAGGTGGATATGTCAGTGACTATGTTTTAAAGATCCCTTTAGGTAATTTTAAAGCCTGGCTAAGAACCACTGTCATGGGGCAAATCTATGAGCCTTGGCAAGCCTGGTGAAAAACATGTGCTATGAGTGAGGTCACCTGCTCACCTGGGTATAACTGTGGCTCTGTCACCAGCAATGTGACCACAGATCATGTTCTCAGTCTATCTCCTCATCTACAAAGTGGGAATGATGATGTTGATGATAATAATAATAATAATAATAATAGCCCCCCTGTCCATGCATAAGGCTAATGTAACACTTAATAAGATCATGAATATGAAAACATGTTGTAAGTGCAGGACCATCATTATGGAAGGAACATTAATTTGGATAGTGAGTGTCCTGAGCCCAAGGTGTTTGGGATGTTGCCTTGCATTTTTACATTAGCTGGGGCTCTGAAGTAGTAAGAGTAAAAATTCAAGAAGCTCAAGATGCCAGGTCTCATTCTGCAAGCCAAAATGAAGGCTGGAAGTCTGTAGACTTGTAAAGGATGAGGTATTGAATGGAAGAGCCACTGACGTTATTAGTTTCTGGAACTAAGTGCTCAATTTCTTGATTTGGAACTCCACCTTTCTATTCATCAGGTAGCAAAATTTAGGGACAGCTCTGAATTCTATATTGCCAATGAAGGCTTGTGGCTTCTGGGATTCAGAACCACACTTCTTTATCAATTCCCAGTGACATTCAGTTTTAGTAAAGTGGCCCAAGATCTTCATTATTTCCATACCATATTTTTAAATATGTAAGATGCTCCAGGAAGCCAGCTCAAAGACAACTGATTTTATTCGCAAAGTTCTCAACAGAAAAGACATAAATCTTGACAGGTGGGAAGGCCTATCTAGATCAGAATTGAAACTTGTTTAGGGGCACCTGGGTGGCTCAGTCAGTTAAGTGTCTGCCTTCTGCTCAGGTTATGATCCCGGGCTTCTGGGATAGAGACCCGGTCAGGCTCCCTGCTCAGTGGAGAGCCTGCTTCTCCCTCTCCCTCTGCCGCTCCCCTGCTTGTGTTCTTTCACTCTCTCTCGAATAAATAAAAATAAAATCTTAAAAAAAAAGAAACTTTTTTAAGATATCAAATCCTAAGCTCGTAGGGGGCTGGAAAAAACTCTGATACAACTAGATCAGACACAACCATGATTTTCATAGAAAATCATTAGGATTTTATCCAATCAGTAAGTATGGAAATTCTCAGAATTTACCAAGGACTCTGTATAAGTGGGGGGGAGGGGGGGAGAAACACTTTATAAAAGACAGCTAACCATCTTTTTTCTTTCTTATTTGAAACCACAGCAGGTATGCCTTTTGGCTCGAGGGCTCTTCCACCTTCTGAAGATTTAAGTCTACAGGTCACACTTCGGCAACTCCTGTGTACCTTGCAGGACAGTTGTGGTGAGGCAAAGACTCTGGGTTGCTGTGTCCTCTGAGCCAGTCACAATGTGAGCATCAGAAGGAGCTGCGCCTTTTAAGAGCTCTGTGTCCTTAAGGAAGTCACCTGCCCTTTTAAACTTAATAGATTTTCCGTTTGTAAAATGTGGATAATATGTGCCTTGCCAGTCTCACAAGTTGTTGAGATCACACACTGAGGATCACAAGAGATGATGTATCTAGAATGCTTTGTAAACTAAGGATCCTGTTTGCTTGGCATTACTGATGTTATTATTATTTACACTGTAGCAGAAGAGTAAAGGTAGGTACAGAAATGTTGGGCATGGTCGTTTGAATACTTTTAGACACTTAAGTCGTGCATACCTCCATGGTTTTCCTCTGAACTTACATGAATCTCTTTGTCAGGTTATGACTAAAGTGGTAACTAATGACGTTATTTCCTTTAAGTCCCTGTATGATCTCTGAGTTGATTATGATCACTTATACATTAAATAGAAACTGCTGCAGAATTTATTATGGGTGTGTTCTGGCCAACTGTACTTTGAGCATATTCCCTGAGTAAGAACAAATTTAGTATTATAAAATTGAAGAAAGCATGGCATCCAAAGCTGGTATGGAGTAGTGAAAAATCTCTTCAAAGGCCATTCCTTGTTTTCTTTAACATCAAACATCTACTTAGAAATTATCTTGTAGTTCAATGAGCATTCCTGAAGGAAAATTTGTTATAAAGCTACCAAGGCGTTCAACATTTCAAAGGACAGGGACATGTACTCTGCCACAACGCAAATTTGAATTTCCAAATTGTCCTAACTGTTTAAACAAATCTGTGACTCAAGTTCAGATGAAGATCTCATGGACTGTCGCTATTTTGGTGGCTATACGGATAGATGCTACCCAATCAGTGAGTCCTTCTAACGGAACAGAAATCAACTGTGTGGTATATTTTAATATAAATTATTAATATAACTGCAAAAAACACATGTGAGCTTGAACTGTTATTTAAATCTTCAGTTGTTGTTCTGTGCAATTCCACTTTTTCTGTCATGTATCCTTAACTAGACGATAGGCTGCCTGAGGATAAACCCTGACTTTTACTTCTCAGAATTTCCCATTGCTTCCAGTACCAGTGGTTTATACATAGCATTTGCTTCCAACATATCTCTTGTTTAATTGGGTTCACTTCTCATTGGCTTTTCCTGGGGGCAATTAAGACACATAAGATGCCCATAGATAAATGCATCATTATCACTGAGGTAAAAGTTGTGATTCTTATTTTTTTTTTAATTATGCATTGGGCCACTTATTTTTCCCATGTGACACCTGACCTGACTAATTATGTAAGCGAATAGAAAAACATGATTCTCTTTTAAAGAGCTCACTTTCCGTGCAACGGCTTTAGGAATTCAGCTAATATGTCAAGGAGAGTCATTCGGTACAATGATGGTGATGGTGAGGCTCTAAGTACCACAGCTTTGATGGAAAATATTTTAAATTAAAGCAAGCTACCCATAAACTTACACAAACATAAATATGCACTCCCACAAACACAGATTTGCACATCCTTAAACTTAAATTAATGCAAAGAAAAGATATATTCTTTTGTTTTAGTGGAATACAAATGATGAAGACTAATAAAGGAATAAATAAAACACCAGGTAACCAAATCAATGTCTGCTCAATTCTGGTCAAGGAGGTGAAGCGAGGTTTCCCTTTGAGTCAGAGAATGTAGTGGATAAAAGGACGTGAATAGCTGGGGGGATTTCCTGAGGCCATTGCAGACCAGCTCACACACTGTTAAGAGGCTCATTTTCATGAGACTTTTGGTTGCATTTGTAACACTTGCTCTAGGTCCCCTAGAGCATTAAGTGCCACATCACAGCACTACAAGAACAGGACTAAATGTGAGAAGGTACATTACAAGGTTCTTTTTCTTTCAGATCCAAATATCCAGGCGTTTATAGTAGTTTCATGACCGCTTTTTTTCTCCTTTGTTCTTCCTTCTCCCCACCCCACCTCCAACCCCCACACTCCTTTCAAGCAGGACTGCGTGGAAGGGACTTTCTGTTTTTCAGTGAAAATCTAAATTCTTGTACTTTAAAAAAATGACCAAGTGTAAAACCTGTGCATTAGTACAGTTAATTATTTCCATAGGTAGAACATATTTCATTAAAAACAAAAAACAAAAAACAAACAAACCTGGTCGGACTGCTAAATTTGTTCTAGGTTAAGGATTTAGCCACAATTTGGTAAGTATTTGTTCTCTATTAGGCTTGGTGCATATTAATTGGTACATATTTTAACATTTCACTACTGCATTAAATTATTAATAATTTGAAATTATTAGCTGGTACTGCCACCGTTTTCCCAAAGCAATGCTACCCATTTCTTCTAAGCTTGGTCCAAAGCACAAAGTCTGCAATCTGATTTGTCAAGGAAATACATGTGAAGTTCAGAAAAAGGATAGGAATCACCAAAAGAATGAGGTTAAATTTCAAAATGATATGGAGAACAAAAGCTCGCTTAATCCTCACAGTAAATGTAAAAGATAGGTGTTCAGATTTTGTAGATGAAAAATCCGAGGCTCACAGAGGTTAAGTAACTTCCTCAATGTGCACAGTTTAGAGGCGGCAGAGCTGTGTGTCAAACCCTCATCTGTCTGACAAAGCCTGTTCTCTTTTCTTTCTTTTTTTTTTTTTTAAAGATCTTATTTATTTGTCAGAGTGAGAGAGAGAGAGAGCACAAGCAGGGGGAGCAGCAGAGCGAGAAGCAGGCTCCCGCTGAGCAAGGAGCCCAATGTGGGACTCGATCCCAGAACCCTGGGATCATGACCTGAGCCAAAGGCAGACGCTTAATCAGCTGAGCCACCCAGGCGTCCCTGTTCTCTTTTCTTTTAAATGTTCCATTCCCAGATACTTAAGGTCTCTGCTACTCAGGAGTTTCTCTGGCATCTGCCATTGGGTACATGGGATGAAATAACAATTGAAACAATTATAATATTTGTTAAATATATCTGTATATGTATTATCCATTAAGTATAATTATACATACTTACTATACATATGATCATATATGCTATGTATATACCATATATATGAATACTTAAAGCCAATACTTACTAGCACTTACAGTGTGCCAAATATTATTCTAAGTACTTTGCTATTTAGTATTTAGTTCTATTAGTTCTTGGAACATCTCCATAAGGTAGAAATCATTATTATTGTCTAGTTTTACAGATGAGAAAACTAAGGCATACAACTAGTAAGTGGCACAGCCCAGGGTACTTTCCATTACCCCACGTCTCTCATGGACCTTTACTTGTTACCTCCTTGAGAACATACCTGACATCTGGTCTATTCTATCTATCACCTCTTAGGTGATAATGAGTAAATCTTAGAAGGTAGGGGAGCTCAAGTATTAACTAGTCAATAATTTATTGCTAGGGATCAAAAAGACACAACTTAGTGGAAAATCCCCATTTGTAGAAGAGAAAGTCCCTAAAGCAAGATATTATGGCTCAGAAAGTAGGGGAGACATTGGGTGGGTGAACTTTCTGGGTCTTTCAAATTATAACACGTGTACAGCCATTAATACATAAACACAATTTAATTTATTACATAAAACCAATTTAATATTTAATGAGGACCTGCTATGAGCAAAGGACTCTGCTAGGATCTAAGCTCTAGAAAATAGCTACAAAGATAAATAAGAAGCCATAAACCTAATATTTAGAATCTGGAAGAAAATAAACACCACATAACTAAAATACAAAACAAAATAAGGCAAATACCATAAAAGGTTGCCAACAGAAATCTGTAGGTTTAGTGGCTTGAGGAATATCATTGGATGACGGACACTGAAGAAAATTACCTGAAGAAGGCAGTGTTTGAGATGGACTTTGGAATATGGGGAAAATTCCAACAGTTAGAATTTGGAAAGAGAGGTTTTAGGCAAGGGACACAGAATAAAAGCATGGGGAGAGGAAAGCACAAGGTATATTTGGGGTTGATTTGATTACTTCTAGAATACTCAAAGGATAGCAGCAGGAGTTTGAGATCGCTGTGGGTGGCACATCCAGTGGAAATATCCAGTGGCAGCTGGAAACCCATCTTTGTAGTACTGGAATTGACAGATTAGAACTAGATACTCAAATCCTTAGGGAGGTGATACGAAGGTCTGCTTGCAGCTGTATGGGCTCAATGAAACTGCCCACAGACTTCAAAAATGCAGTCAGGGAGGAAAGAAGGGCAAACTTACATTTTGTGGGCACACGAAGGGAGAATGGGTAAAGGACCAAGAAGGATCATTCATGTGAATAGGAGAATTATGAAAACAGATGCAGTGGAGCCCAAAGGTAAAGAACGCTCTACAGAAGTGGAGATAGATGGACAAACATCCAAAACAGAAACAGTAAAGCTAGCACTGCCAGGAGGAAGAGGTATATTTAAGAGCTGGAGTCTACATCACTGTACCCATCCTTGAACGGACCACCTCTGATTCCTTTATATTTTTTCCCCAAACTCATACGTGTACTAAACCACACATAAACGAACATTTCCCTTTTCTGGAAAAAAAAAGGTTATGGCATTATTAACTCAAACTATATCTGGAAGTTTTATGAGTAAAGTCCGAATTTTTTTTGCTCAAGTTTTATTTAAAAGGTGACTGAGTTTTTGACATGTGGGTCAATTATTCCTTGGTGGGAGTGCAAATTTATTCATATTTTATTCAACAAATACTTTTGGAGCCTTTATTTGCCAGGCATTGTGCTAAGTGCTGGCATCAGAAGAATTTCCATAAATGCGTAGATGGCTTTTACCTGTGAGCTTTCCTTCCTATGGGTGGTCGAATGGGACAAAATTGATGCCTTTGTGATGATGAGTTTCAGTTCCGGCCCCCTAAGAGTGTTTATGTTCATGTTATTAAGTGCATATTTATGTGTAATTTTTCTGTGCCAAGATTTTTTTTTCATTTTTGAATAACTTTTGGTATTAGCAAAAGGTGCTATAGAAGAACAAATCCACTCCAGGCCAACACAGGAACTGGTTCTCTTGCTTTGCCATGATGATAGTCTAGTATGTGGTCAAGTAGGAATATTTTTCAAGTATTTGAAACAACTATGGAAATCTTATTCTTGATTGTATCCTCTAAAATATAAAAGCAAAAAAAAATCGCTTTAAAAGAAAATTGAAAAATAGTTCCCTATATGTTCCAACTGTTGGGTCAAAATGGAATAAGGAAGCCTTGGGGAAGGGAATCTATAAAAGCTACCCTTGGGGCTTATTTACTAGCTTATTTGCATAAAATTTGCATAAAATTTGCATATGTATATATTTTTCTAATAATGCCCCAAGACATCACTTTAACCTTTTTCTTACATGCAAAATTTTTTCCTATAAAATAGGAATCTTGGGGCACCTGGGTGGCTCAGTCATTAAGCCTCTGCCTTCGGCTCAGGTCATGATCCCAGGGTCCTGGGATAGAGCCCCGCATCGGGCTCCTTGCTCCACGGGAAGCCTGCTTTTCTCTCTCCCACTCCCCCTGCTTGTGTTCCCTCTCTCGCTGTCTCTCTCTCTGTCAAATAAATAAATAAAATCTTAAAAAAAAAATAGGATTCTTGCTGTATACATTGTTTTGTAACCTGCATTCTTTTAAGACATATTTTTAAGTCCTGCATAGTATTCCATTCTACAGATATAGCAACATATATTTAAGCAATCCCTAATTTTGGACATTTTGGTTACATTCTGAATTTTTATCATTTTCAATAATGCTTTGTTTTTTACCATTGTGCATAGGATTTGCAATGCTATTATTTACTGGGAAGAAATTTTTGGAAGCTTTAAATCTTAAAACTACAAGCAAAGAGAGGAAGGGACTTGCTTAATACATCCACCATAAGCAAAGAAAGAAAAGTCAAATGCTTCTAGGAGCCAGAGTGATAGAGTAAATGAGTGAAGTGGGTATGGCATAAAATATGGGGTGATAGGGACTTTGTCAAACTGGAAAGGACATGGCTTGTTTGCAGAGAGCAGCCCCTGCTCAGGTACAGATAATTGGTACCATGTAAGAATGCAAATAATACTGCCAGATCTCCAAATTATCAGGATAAGTTAAAAAAAGCTGGGGTTGTTTTTTTTTTTTTTTGGTAAGATCTATTGATCTTTAAAAGGTTGGCTCAAACTCTCAAATTATTTTTTAAGATACTTGATGCCCTCACCCCACCCCACCCCCCAACAAAGCTACAGGCTAGCTAGATGCAGCTCACAGGCCACTGGTTTATAACCTTCAAATTAAAGAAAGGGAAACATGGTGTTTGGAAAACATTTCTATATAGGGAGTATATAGGGAGTTAAGCAAATAAAGTTTTGCTTCAAGTTTTTCCAGTAACAAGGGATGCGATGTGGAGAAACTGAACCTCAATACGCAAATCTTGGAAGATAGGTAAATATTGCTTTCCATTAACTAGAAGCTTCTAAAATGTTTCAAACCTCTCAAGGAAACATGCTTTAATTACATAAAACTTTAACCCAGTGCTCTGTATTATGACATCTAATGTTAATTTCCCTTCGTTTTCCATCTGAACTAACATTTCCCATTAACATCCACCTGCACTACTTCCTTTTGTAAAGAGGAGGTGGTATTTGGCTATGCTCTGGTTCTGATTCATGAGAAATCAACCCAAGCCCAACATTTCTGTTCTTAACAGATTTTGGTTTTTAAATCTGTAGAACACAATGTTTCCCTGGGCTGAGTTCTAGCATGCCAAGTTTTGGCTGGCCACAGACTTTGACATCTGAGTGAAAAATCTTTCAACAATGGCATTTAAACTGAAGAATCAACAGACCTTTAATTATAACACTGCCTGTAATCCCCCCTCCCACTTTTATCATGATGTTCAAATTGCCTCAACTCACTAACTGCACGGAAAGCATGTTATTCATTTGCCATTGGAAATATCATAATTTGGAAACTCTGTGACTTGAGATTGTGTATTAATCTTTGACAAATCAGTATGACTTTATTCACCATAAATTAAAGAGGCATATAGAACGCAAGTCAAAATTACTGATTCATTAGAAATAAGAAACAAAAATCACTCGGCATATAATTTCTTATCTAAAATGGTCAAGATTTATTTAGATAAGAGTAATATTTCTACTTGGAAATTAGACATTAAATATATCAAAATACAGAGTTTCTTCTTTGTGAGGTTTCACTAAGTGCCTCCATATTTCTCCATAAAATGTTAAGTGACCATTTTTTATGGCTTTTTTATGACACGGTCTCAAATCACCCTATGTTTCCCTTATATACAAAATATACTTCTATACTGCTAAGGTACATCAGGAATCCTTTGAAAACTTTCTCTTTAGAAGTCAATGTTGCAAAATACTCAGTTTATATTCAACCTGTCTATCTGAATATATTTATTGGGCAAATTGAGATTAAAAATATAAATGTGGAAAATGTTCATTTCCATTGTTAAACCCTACCTAAGTTAAGTTTTTGTTTGTTTTTAAATATAGAACCTGGTTACATGGAACATGGGCATAATTTCAGTCCCTTTTCATCTTGAAGAGAAACCTGGCTTTAGATTTCCAGGAAATGTATTTATTTAGACGAAACAACAGGCCAAGCTTTTATACATAATTTCTAATCCTCATAATATGTCTGAAAGATGGATATCATTAATCTGGGTCAAATTATTTGATTTATTAGAGCCTCAGTTTCTTTATCAGTAACAGATTAATGATAGGGGGTTCGGAGTCTTTTTTTTGTCCATGGATTTTGAGTGTGGAGTTTGGAGGCAACCCCAGATCTGACTTCAGAGCCTCTGCTTTCTCTTTTGGGGGAATAAAAATGTCTCCCTGAAAATGTAGACACTTTTCCTTGTGTAATCGACCTTGCTTTCTTGTTACAAAAGGTTATCAGAGAGGTCACATTTTTAATTATGTTTAGCATTACCTTATGATTCTGAAATTCATCTTCATCCAGAGTATAAAATTCATATTCTAAGAAAAGATGCAGAAGTCATAAGTCTCTGATTTCCTGGACAGACCTGGTTTCAAATCTTGCCTTTTATTATACCCACAAATATGCTTATATTTATAAAATTATGTCCTGTCTATGTTCAGAAAATAAGGTCTTTCATCATCTACTTTGTGTGTAAAGCCAAAAAGTTCCAGGAAACCAGTTCTGACCAGTACAGAACACTGAAGAATTGGATCCTCCAAGGTAGAACCAGTAGAGGGAATCCAAATCAAAGTTGCTGAGGGGAGTGGAGATGATAAATGATATTAATAGTAGTAATTACATGTATTGGGGACTTAACAAAATGTTGCCGATTCCATGTATCATATTTAATCTTCACAATATGCCCATTTCACGTATGAGAAAACAGAGGCTTAGAGATGATAATTAACTTGCTTATATTCATGTGCCTAGTGAATAGCATCTGTCTCCAGTGTTTAAGCCTCACTTATTTTACTAAACTATCTCCCAAAGCAGGAGAACAAGATTTAAAAAGGTAAATTTAAAGAGCAGTTATAAGATTATAAATAGGAGATGGAGCATACCGCAGGATTAGGAGTGGGAACAGAGTAGGAATGAAGTGGTGAGTCCAGCATGGTGGAGGTCAGCAGGTGTCTGATGTAGGGCAGGTCATGAGGTCAGATATAGGGGTGTCATGTGACATTAAAAGTATAGCAATATGCACAGGAGAGAGAGAGAGAATAGAGAGAGACAATAGGTAGGGGGTGGTAGATAAGATAAATTGGGATGCTTGGCTGATTGCCTATGTTGTTCTCTTTTACAAATGTAAGTAAAGCTTTGTGTGTTGGGGGACAGAAAGAAACATCTCTTTTCACGTGTCACTGACTGGAGGGGGGAAGAAACCCAGCTGTCTTTTTTAAACCCAGCTTCTTTTTTAAAATACAAATTTCTCCAAGAGGGTCAAACGTCATTCACACCTTGGAGTAAACTACTTTAATGAGGTTACCAGACCACTTGAGTGTAATTAAAGTCGAGAAGCCACAGTTTGGGGAAAGGTAACAGATAAGGATAACCAGAGCTGAAGCATGGAAGAAGGGTCTGGGCGGTGATTCCCTAGGGGAGTGGGAGGGCACCACATGTAATTCTGTGCAAATACCGTTAAGATCTATGTAAACGTAAAGTACTAGCATCATTATCATTAATTCTATTCTGTACTTGTGTTTAGAATTTTGGTAGCAGCCCGTGGCGGAATCAAAATCACAACTGGTTGCTGATTTCTGATGTAAATACTGAGCAGAATGTCCTACTTTGTAGCAGTTCCTCAATAAATAATTGTTGAGCAAATGGGATGTCAAAATTAGTTTGGAAGCTGGAAACTCTCAGATTTCCCAAATTCCAACCTGTTCCTCCAGTCTAGGTTAATCCAGCCCAACCTGTCAGGTACAGCAAACTGTTTCCTCTGTGGGAGGAAGGGAGAAAGAATATAGAAAGTGGAGAAAGAATTGATACCTCAGCCCTCTTCTTCTTTCTGCCTCCATGGCCTAGTACAGCATACTCTAGATTTTGTGGGGACTTCAGAATGTAGCTCCTATGAATGCTGAGGCAATGCTGTAATGATGGGTCTACATAAAAGTTAAATTGTGAGGCGTATGATGAAAACCTAACAAAGGGATACGTTAAGGACGAGCCCATTAATGAGAATGCTCATCTGCCCCCACCAGAATCTCGTTAAGCTCCTCTATCCCATTCCGGACCTGTGCTGGGTCTGCACTATGGTGTGAATGTTTGAGTCCCCCCTGGTTCACACGATGGAATCCTGATCCCCAGTGTCATGGCATTAGGAAGTAGGGCCTTTGGGAGGTGCTCAGGTCATGAGGGCAGAGCTCTCCTGAATGGGATTCGTTTTCTTATCAAAAAGGCCCCACAGAGCTCCCTGGCCCCTTCTGCCACGTGAGGATACAAACAGAAGTCTTCCACCCAGAAGAGGACCATCACCCGACCTTGTGGCACCCTGATCTCAGACTTGCAGCCTCCATGACTGTGAGAGATAAATTTCTGTTTTTTTCATAAGCCACCCTGTCTGTGGTATTTTGCTAGAGCAGCCTGGACGACTAAGACAGTCTGCACAGGTACTGCAGAAATGCTTCTATATACAATCTGACAGGTACAGTCAGGGGCAGCACAAGGACCACAGCTGGAGCATTAAAATCCTCTCTGGAGCATGGGCGGACTTGAATTCGGGGTATGTGGCTGATGCCCAGATGTGGCCGGGGGAGGGCATGCTGTGCCTGTGTGCGTTGCATCCTCCTTGGTTTTCCTCGCCTTCCATCTTCCCCATACACACAGCTTTCGCATTTTATAACATCACAGGAGACTCCTAAATTCAGTGCTTTTCAAATACACGTTATATTTTACTCCTAACTTAAAGGGGAGAGGGGGAGTATTTTGTTACAGATGAACTGAATTTGACAGTAAATTTGTTATTTTGGATTCTTATTTGTGAGTTGTGGCTAAAAAAGCACATTTGGTCTAAATATTGAGAACACTTTGGAATGTAAGAGCTGAGAAGCCTAGCCCAGTGGTTACCAACCCAGGCTGCATATTAGAATCACCCAGGGAGGTTCAAAAAATACAGATCCTGAGCCTTGGCCCCCCTCCCCTCTCTTCTCCAAGTGATTCTGATATAATGTCAGTTTTGGGGGCTTGCAGCCAGTTATGGGGACCGAGGATCTTCATCAACCTTTTCATTTAACTGACAAGGGATCTGAGGCCCAGAAAGGAATAGTGACTTCTCTAAGGTCACACAGGCATATATTATGTATGAAGATAAAAGACTGTGGCTAATGTGAAATTGACCCCATTAGCTATGTTGCACATTACTTCATTACTTTAGAATATATTTTGTATGTTTGTATGTATAATGCAATAATTCCTTCATCTGCAAGCTACTTATGCGGCATTCCAAATCTGGTTAAGAAGAGGAAGGATGTGAAAAGACCCACAAGCAGCCCAAAGTGACATCAGGGATATCACACAGAAATCCCTCAAGTTTCTCTGATGGGCTCTGCCTCTTGCCTCTTTGTCTTTGAGACAGAGATGGCTCAACATCTCCATCTCCGAGCCTGATTTTCTGCTGCCCTGTAGTTTTGTGTCTCCAAAAGCCCAGAGGACCTCTCATGGGTCCCCAGTCAGTACCTTCACTCAGTGTGCTCAAAATTAAACTCGTGTCTTCCTCTCCCACACCTGCTCCTGCTCCGTAGCCCTCTGCTTCTGTTTATGGTCCCACTCTGGCTCAAAATCATAGCCATGCCTTCGGTGCTTTCCTTCCCCTTGCTCCCCAAATATGATGGATTAATTCTCTTTCTGCCATGTCTCATAAATCAGCTCACCAGCTTTGTTCCCTCCCTCTGCCTCTGCCCTAGTTAGGGCCCTCACTGCCTTTTCCTGGACTGCTGAGATTGTCTCCTACCTGACCTGTGTCCTCTGGTCACTCCCTACTCGGATCCACTTTATTCACTTTTGCCAGATTAATCTTCTGAGGCACAGCTCTGATTATGTTACTCTCCTACTAAAAACTTTCAATAGCTCCCCATTGTCTACTGAATAAAGTCCAAATTCCTTGGCCTGCTAATCAAGCCCTCTCACTTACTGGTCTTGATCTGCTTTCACCACTTTATTTCCCACTACTTGCCTCTACACATGACATGCTCTAGTTAAACTCAACTACTTTTCTGCAGAATCTTTCCCCTCTGGTTCTTCCAGGCATTGCTCATGGTTTCAGAAATCTTCTTTTTTTCTGCCTTTGTGTGCTCAAGTCCTCCTTGCCTTTCAAGACGCAAATCCAGTATCAGCTCTTCTGGTAAATCCCCCAGTTAGCCCTTCTCTGAATTCCAGGAACCTTTATTTGTGCTACTTTCATAGAGCACAGCACCTCCTACTATGGGTGCTAGCAAAGTAGGCCTATGTCTCAGCTCTGCTGCTAGATTAAAGCTTGCTGAGGGCAGGATCGGTGCCTTGTTTATCTGTGTATCCTTTCCATTGTTGAATACATAGTGCACTGCTCACAAATATTTGTCCAGTGAAGGAGTGAATGCACAAATATTTGTCCAGTGAAGGAGGCTTTATATGCAACCTAAACAGTGTTGGTTGGTTGTTTCCCTAGTGCAAACCGGATTAGAAGTAATGCATTTGAGAAGGAATGAGGATCTTAGAGGCTTGCACAATGAGAAGTAACTTGATAGCTAAAGAAGATAAATAAAAACTATAAAAAGAAGAGATGAGGACTAAAAATATTATAGCAGTCTGGGGGTAAATAAGCACAGAAGCAAATAATCTTATAGACTAAGGACCAATGGTTAATGCCCTGTGGAACTGCTTTGAAACCACAAAGCAATATTCAAATATACAGCATTATTTTTATACTTCCACATCCCCATTAGCACCAGTAGACACACAATTATTGTTTAAAATGATGACCCTAAATAAATAAATAAATAAATAAATAAAATGATGACCCTGAGTCATTAAGAAATGTTTGAATTATGGTAAGCATATGATCATAAAGATGGATATGCACATAAATTTAAGACACTGTACATCAAAACCTAATATTAATAAAATAAAAAATCTTTTGATAACGAAGAGGAGATAAACTTCTGTTTATCGGTTATATATGGAATATTCTGTTACATAAACTGATTTCCATAGTGAAGTCAGATAAGTAATTTCTCTCTTTACACACGAGTATGTCTATATTTTCCTAAATATTGGAGAAATAATTTTTGTATCATTAAAAATGAAATATGTCCACGATATATAATTTCAGAAACGTCAGAAAGTAGTAAGACAAAACAATTTAAAAAATCTTAAATTTCCAAGATCCACAATCTATTATTTCAAATAAGTAGTTGTGATTATACAATATGTAAATTATGTATGTCACCTTTAATTAAAATGTAGCATAAAAAGTCCAGGTTATTATAAGCTCTTTATCAAGATTGTAATGGTTCAAAAAATTCTATCTAGTGGATATGTCATAATACATTTACCCAGTCCCCTAGAGTTGAATATATAATTTATTTCCAGCTTTATAATATAGGTATATCTAACAAGATTTGCTGTGTGCTGATAAATTGTGGAAGCTGAGTGAGGAACTCAAGAGGGTTCACTATGATGTTCTTCCTACCTGGGTAAATGTTTGAAATGTCTACAATAAAAAGGTAAAAAACCTATTTATCTATGATAAGCATCTTGTTTACAATGGTTTCTGTTTATGTAATTATTTTCTTAGAGTTTAGTACTAGCCGGCTGGTTCAAAGTCTGACTCCACTATTATGTAGTTATGAAACTGTGGCAGGTGGCTAATGCCTTCTCAGCTTCGGCTCCCTCATCTGCAAAATGGGTATAGTAATGGTAACTTAGAAGACCACTGTAATCATTATATGAGATGGTGTGCATAAATGCCTTTCACAGTGCCTCACACACTGTTAGTGGGTAATGAATATCACCTTGAAAAGATAAAATGCTGGTTGCGTCACTGTATGTGTGGTGGTTATAAAAAAATCATCATGTATAAACTGAGAAACATGGCAGAAATAATTAAAGTGTGCATCACCTCCACGTCCAGGTGAGGGGCACTTACTCCAAAGATACTGACAAGGTTAAAATAATCTGAATGAATAATTACCCTTGAGGAGCATGTTCTATGTAGCGGATCATGGGCTAAATGCTTCACAAGGATCATCTCACTTAATCTTCACAAGAGTTCTGTGAAGGTATTACTATTACTATTCTTATTTTATAGCTCAGGGAATTGAGGTTTAAAGATTAATCGACTTGTCCCAAAGGACACAGGGACAGGCAGGGCCTGTTGTCAAACACAACGCAGAGCCCCTGGAATTTGTCCCTGAGCTCTTGGAAATGGTCTTCGGACCTTGGGCTCTTTTGCACAGACCTCAGCGTTTCTAATCTGTATCCTTTAGAGGCCAGATTTGAATTTGGGACAACATTTTGGCCCCATTTTGGAAGTTTAACTGGATCTGTGGTTGGAGTACATTTTTCCTTCCTTTCACTTTAATTGGCATTATTTATTTTAAAAATTTTATTCTAGAAAATAATTTTAGAGAAGAAAAAGGGGTACTCTGTAAATAAGTTGCCCTTTCAAGAATGTGAATCTCATGGTCCAGAAAGATTAATGTCCATCTTGGTTTGAACCATGATTTCCCATTGGTCTGATTATCTTATGTTCACTGTAAAATAATTCATTACCCAACACACACATATACATGCCCTTTAGGAAACCTCTCAAGTGGTCCATATTGACACATTTCACTTTAAATATGTAATCTGTTAATGTGCGTGTGTATGTGCATCTGTGTAAGACAAAGACAGTCAAAGTCTGAATTTTGAAAATGTTATGAAAGTCTGAAAAAGGTGGTTTCCTCCAAAGATGGTGAAAATTAAGTCACAGGTCGTAATTAAAAAAAAAAAAAGTCCAATGGCAAATTAAGTCTTTTATTCTGGGTCGGGGGAGGCTACTCGGGTGGGATATACTTAGACAAGAAACACCGAAGGCGCCGCTGCCACCCCTCTGCCTCAGGCAGCACATTCCTGCATCTGTATGATAAAAAACGTGCCAGTTCTAGCAAGCTCACAGGCCTGAGCAGAGTGCCACCCTTACAGCTGGGGTTTGCCTTTCAGGGCTGGCTCTATTTACTGGTTGTTTTTTACTGGTCTGTTCCTCCCTGGGGGGCCGCAGTGGGGGTGTTTTTTGTGGGGTGGGGGTTTGAAAGAGGGAGTTGTTGTGAGTTCTATTTTGGATTTTGGTGAATAAGAAAGCAGGGAATTTGCCAGCCTGTTACTCAGTTATATTGAAACATGATACAAACTGCCTCATTTGGAGCACAGAAGGTGCTGAAAAATTTTTCTGAGGAGGTCTTGAAATATCGAAGCCTGTCTTCAAGGAAGGACTTGTTTCTCTCAAAAAATCACCCTGTCGATAACAGAAGTGTGCTGGCGTCTCCTCTCCATCCCTGGTCCCTGAAGTCACTACCCAAAGTATCACAATCTAAAGGTAGCCAATATGCTGTGAAAAAAAAAAAAATCACATCGTGTTCTTTATTCCCAGGGGGGTATGAAGAGGACTACGCTTGAGTGTGGGCCTTCTTTAGAAAGTCACTTCTACATGTGTAGACACTTAGGAGCATGGGCTGCGCATGTATGAACAAGCTGTACTTCCTATGTCTGCATCATCCACTCTGTTTTCTTGTTTGCTATTTGCCTGAATATGCCTGAACACATGTGTCCAGTATAAACACACCATTGCGTGGACACGTCTATGTGTGTTTCCAATTCCATACTATTTTGAAAGTGGTTTAGCTTTCTAGAAACACAGCCATATTACTTGTTCTGACTTGAAATACTGCTCAGTAACTGCATGCCGGTCATCACAGCAGGTACGAGACCATTTGTTGCCAGGCTAAAGCAAATAGAAAACAAACTCCCAGAAAGCGTCACAGCGCAGCACTTCCTTGTGAGATCCTCTCGGCTAAGTAAGGATCACCTGAGACAATAACGAAACAGAGACCTATAGGCTTTTCAAACAGTAACAACCAGCTCAGGGTTAGCGGCTCTTCCAGACCTTGATGGTCAATGATACCCTCAACCTTTGCTTTCAGACACTGGATTGCTGCTTAAGTAGCCTTTATCATCCCCCCACCCCCGCACCTAATTTTTGGTGAGGATGCCCTTGAAATTAGATCATATTTGTTCCTGACAAAGCATATGCATATTGTGGTATCACTCTAAAACCAACGATTGGTTTTAGCTCTATGAAGAAAAAAAAAATTCCAACAACCTTTCATGCTGAGATTTCTCATGCTAGTTCTCAGCACAGAAGTGATTTTTTTTTTTTTTTAAGTTGCATAAAGCCTAGCAAGGTTTAAGTTTTCCCAGCAAGGAGAAAGTGTTTTTCAGCTGTTAAATTTTTCAGATGCTTTTTTTGAATTTGGATAAAACTCAAAAACATGTTTGTTTTAAAATGTAAACCTTTTTATGTACAGGTTTGCATATAGAGAAATGCCATTACTATGTTTAAAGGTACTTGCTTTTGAAATAAAGAAGTCATAGGCATTTAAATATAATAAACTGTCTGTTGCATTAGGAATGTCTCATTGGGCGTTAACATAAATACGATGTTCTGGAGGGCCAGTGATACACGTTTGCTGGCAGGATCACTTATAATCCTGTTAGTGAACGTATTTCTGGGTGACAGCAAAGGGTGGCCCGGTTTGAACTGAAGAGCATCTTTCTAGTCAGTATGCTTTTGAAAGACCTTTTACTCCAGTTGCATGAGACTTCTTGGCCCCAAACCTGCTTGATTCTTCAGCTTCTTGACTGGGCCAAAGTTGATACAACATATGGTATTCCAAGCACAAAAATGATGAAGAAACACACTGAGGTATAGCAGCAAGGCAGAGATGAGGGTACATCATCAGAAGGCCTGCCACCTGCCATTTTTAATGGGCCTAGTCACTCTTCAGTTTTAAGCAAATTATAGATTGCTGAATGGGAAAAGATATTATCTTGATCTACCCAATTTTTTTTCAAATGTTTTTATTGTAGGTTTTACACTGTGATCCACTGATTGTTTACACATATACATGGATATCTATCTATCTATCTATTTATCTATCATCTATCATCTATTTATCTATCCATCCATCCATTTAGATCTATCTCATTGAAATAAGGATGTGTGTGTGTATGTGTGTGTGTGTTTCAGAGGCAGAAAGTAACTCATCTACCCAAATTTTAAATCTTAAAAGATTCTTCATAATTCTATTGTGTATTTTATTATTTGGAGAGTTAAAAATCAAGGTCTAGAAATTCAGCACACATCAAACTTCTAATCAAGGACTTTCCCAAATTAAGGAAAGTACCTGATCTTCTGCTTTCATCTTTGAAATGCCAACAAATTCATTTTTTCCCTTATTCACTCATAATTTATTAATTTATTCATTTTCCAAACATTTATTGATAGCCAACTATATGCCTCACACTACATACCTGCAACGTATTTCTAGCCCAATTACTTTAACAGTTGCTTTAGGATTTATGGCAGGGTTGGCCAGATGGTTCTTGAAAAGGAAAATCTCCCTGAGTAAAACAACCTGTTCACAGTGTTTCATATCTAGCAACCAAGAGCCCTGGTAGCATCTCTTCTAACCTCTTACTGTGGTTCTAGTATAAAATCAGAAGTCTAGTTATATTTACTTTTTATATTTAAGCTTAATTAAAAATACTGAGTGCAATCATGAGTTTTTAATGTCAGAATATTCAAAAACAACTTTCCCATAAGGTTTTCCTCACATATGATACATAGAGAAAATGTATACAATTTTTTTTGTGTTACAGAAATGCAGAAAACTGACCATTACCTACTTTACAGTGATTTTGAAAATAAATGAGCTAAAGCATGTTAAGTTCTAAGAAGTAGAGTAAATAAACAGATCACACTAGTGCCATCAGACAGTGTGTCTGCTCCCCTCTTGATGAGGACAGTATACATATGGTCCTAAATATTTATTACTAGACCTTCTTTAGGTGGCCATGCCCTCCTAGTCCAGTAGAAGTGATATATAAGTATATGGCTAGAGCCCAATTCAATTATTTACATGGCCTTTCCAGAAAATGGCTAATGCTATAGACTAGAGACTCAGAAAATGCAGAAGACTGAACAATACACAGGTGGATGACACATTCGTCTCTCTCCTCATGATGTAGGTCATGGTTCAAGGTCATAGAATTAATAGTAGGACTTGCTACTCTTGAAGAGTGAAATGCTTTGAGGCTTTTAAGGAAATTTATTTTTATTTATTTATTTTTAAAGACTTATTTATTTATTTATTAGAGAGAGAGACAGAGAGCGGGAGGGGCAGAGGGAAAGAGAGAGAGAGAGAGAATCTCAAACATGCCGCGCTGAGCGTGGAGCCCAAGGTGGGGCTCAGTCCCATGAACCTGAGACCATGACCTGAGCTGAAACCAAGAGTCGGATGCTCAACTGACTGCACCACCCCGGCACCTCCTTTAAGGGAATTTTAAATAAATTAACTTTATGTTTTGGAAATTATGATTTGGGCATTATTAAAGTATTATAATTGGACATGGGTTCATAAACATAATTATAGGCCACCTTTTCAAAAGACCTTCTTAATAATTCTTTCAATTTTTTATGTGTATAGTTAGTTGTCTCCTTAAAGTTATTCCATTTTCCAAAGCTTCTTACTGTCTGCACAAATGACAAATTGGCACACGCACATTGGCACAGGGAAAGAAGTAACTGCTAAGGTCACATAAGTAGGGATATGGCAGGCTTTAAGCACTGGAGGCCAAAGGCACTAGAAACATGGGCAGACAGCTTAAAATTGTCCTTTCTTATGTTTGTGCATTGTTTCTATATGGAAAATTACATTTCTCTGAGAGTATATGTGTAAATATGCATCTGCTAGTGTTTTGGCAACTCTAAGTTACCTAAATTAGTTTTGATCAACACTGTCGGATTTTTAAACCCACCAATGTAATAAAAGCAAGTTTAAAAAAACACAAACAAACCCTACAGTACATTGTGTGCTCTGCTGTTCCAAGCCTCAGCTTCAAGACAAAAGGAGAGTGAGACTTTGTCATTTGCTGGCCGTTAATAATCAAGAGAAGATCTGCCAGACAAGCTCTTCGAGGGCTCTGTCTGTCTGGACCAGGTATATACTGCAATACACAAAGGGCTTTGCAGGGGGAGAAAAATGAGTGTTCATGGACAATGATGCAGCTTTCTTAATTAAGATTTTCATTACTGATACATACATTAAGTTCTGCAACTGCAAGAGCCAAAGCACTGTCATGTGCAGGTAGATGTCCCTGATTCCATCTTCAGGCAGTAAAGCTAAAACATATTAAATGTGCACCCAGCAAATGTTGTGGGAGCCAGGAGAGACCCAGAAATATTTCTGTTGGAATGCAGAGAGGCCCCATTAAAAGCAAATTTGTAATGCATCTAATAGGCAGGAGAAAAGCTCATATCATTAGACGGGGTTTGCGCGTGTGTGTGTGTGCCTGTGTTCCTGTACGGGACTGCTCTGAGGTCCTGAGCCACAGAAAGAGGTAGTTACAGCTGACCTAGAAATAATCTCTATATAAATACATCAATAGCTCAGGCCTTAAAAGGAACTTTGATCTTTAAGTATTCCAATGCCTATTGTTGGGAAAGGAAATAAACGGCTGATTTTGGGTAGGTTTTGGAAGATGGTGAAGACTCCTGTCCACAGCTGGCCCTGACTCTGTCCCTCTGGGTCACTCAGTCTATTTTCCCTGGATCCTCAGGCTGGTCCGCAAGTCAGTGTGGTCTGCCAATGGGTGTGTTGTTCCCATGAAATAATCTGACTATGGTGTGGGGAAATCTTTCTTCTTAGATCAAATTATTTTTACAAAAAGAATTTTGCTAAGAGTTGAGAAGAAACTAAACTGCACAATCCTCAAAACGGATGAATATCTAGAGTGAATGTTTTTATTTCACCTTAACTAAAGCCCAATTCATTTTAGGGTTGTTGGTGCTATTAATGTGCACACAGTGCTCTCTTGTTTTTCTGGTTTCTAGTTGCATCCCTTCCTGTTTTAAAGTTTGCATCCATTTGAGGAACTACCCTCTCTGTCTCCTCTCTAAAGAAGACCTTCATCCCTTCATCTCTTGGTCATCCAAGAGTAGAGATGAGTGTTAGATGCTGCACTTCATGAAAGATCATTTTATTACAACAGTCAAAAATTACACATTCGTTTCTTATTAGGTAAAAACATTTATCTGGAATTTAAATGTAATCCCCCATTTTATAAGAAGGAACAAGCCAGAATCCAACACCAAAATGGCTCAAAAGGAATTCTTCTAAGTATTTTGGCTGTAGTTCCTTGTTGTTTGGGTAAAAGGGAAAAATTCCAAATAATAGTGGCCAAGAAGATTTCTCTTGGATTCCTGCACCAAGATTCAGATCTCTGAAGTAGTTTTCTGGATCTTAGTGTACATTTCTGAAACTCTTTCCCTAGGTATATTACAGAGCTAAGGCAGAGTGGCAACTGCACAGCAGCTATGAGGTGGCAGGCCTCTGACCCTATTCTAGATGAGTGATGTTAATGACTGGTGGGAATAAGATGATGAAGAAATTGATTCTTTATACATAGAGGGATAGATAGTATGCAGACATCCTGTTAACAGATACTTCATGCATTTTGGGAAAAGTAAACAGTATTAAGATTCTTTCTAATGTTTACTGAAATGTACTGTTACAAAACTGGTTAGAGGTATATGTGGAAGCTATTAGTGAAGAACCAATGTAGCGGACATTATTTAAGCCTCGTGATAATGGAAACAAGAAAGGGAAACAAATCCCAGGAGAGGATTTTGTTTTATTTTTTTTTAAAGATTCATTTACTTATTTGGGGTAGGGGGCAGAGGGAGACTGAGAGACAGAATCTTAAACATACTCGGAGCTGAGCATGGAGTCCAATGTGGAGCTCGATCCCGTGACCCCGACCGAGATCAGGACCTGAGTCAAAACCAAAAGTCAGATGCCTAACTGACTGTGCCCCCCCAGGCACTCCCAGAAGAGGATTTTAACTGGAGATTTCCTATTACTTCTCTTATGCATCGTTGACTTGCTTGTGAAGACCAGACCACAGGACATTATTAAAGGATTCAGGTGTACCTTTTACTCAAATTCTGCCATTGAGACACACGCTTCTCTTACCCAAAATACAGGGTTAATTTTAAATTAGAGGTGATAATTATTTTCCACATACCAAAAGCCTAGAAATTTACAAGGAGGAACTAAAGGTAGAATCCATTTTAGCCTACCAAATGTGCGGGGTAGCGTGGCCCATTCTAAATAAATACCTGGAAATGATTCTCTGGGATAAGGATGTTATGCCTGATTTGTCTTTAGTATCCCCACATTAGGAAAAATGAGGAATTACAAAGAGACTAGAGAAAGAATGCATAAAAGAAAAAAAAATATTACTCTTATCACCACAAAGATCTCTTGCACAAGATATCTCTGCAAGTGCCTTAGTAGAAAGCTTCTTTGAGTAAGTAGGTTGTTAGGTACCATCTATATATGTACTATATAGTCTATTTATGTATAGTCTATATATACATCCATATATGTACTCTATCTATCTATCTATCTATCTATCTATACATATATATATATCCCTCCCCAGCTTTGAGCTGGCAACCATGATGTTTGGGGAGGAAAAGAGAAGGGTGATAAAGAACAAGAGGAATACTCATACTGTTATTTAATAGCACTCAACATTAATCATCATTACTGTGTCCCCATCTGGCATCTGAGTATAAGCTATGTTATAGAGAGGTATATAATAGGTGAAGTTTTCTAAGAGCATAAGCAAGCCAGATATTCAGTACTCTGAGCCCTGGGAACACTGAGCCAGCTGGGTGTTCTCCAACAGCACCGGGTACCACTGACACCTGGCTCTTAACCACATCCTCACACTTCCTGGGGGAGTTTGACTGCTCAGGCAGAGAACAAACTGTTGACTAGGCCTGGTTCCCACCACTCGCCCTAGTTTGTGGTTGGCCTAAAGGGGCTTCCATATAATCTTTAACATGTTTTGCCTCCTCCTTTCTTTCTGGACACTGTCTAAGGATTTAAGGCACACACAACTTCCCTGTACACTTTTTTTGCCGAGGACAGAGAAAGAATGCCCTGGAGCGCATGCCGTCCCTTATCATCTGCAAATGAACTTCTCGTGCTGAAAGAATGCTCCAGTCACCACGTAGAACAGCTCTGCACAACTTCCGCTCCTCTGAAAGACTCGGGGAACTCACTCCAAGAACCCAGACGCTCCCTTTCCCAAAACACAGGGAAGGCGCTCTGTCACAGTCTGTACTGTGGAGGCAGGGGCTGATGCTGCAGTGCGGCATTTCTGCCTCTCCAGCGTCTTTCACTTTCCCTGAAGTTGCTGGAAAGTATTCCCTGTCATTAAGTATGTAGTAACACACATGGGAGTCAGACGAGAGAGGGAAAGGTGGAGGACATTGATGACATGGCCTCTAGCACTTTATTTATGAGAACATCCAGAAATCTCTATCTACATCTGGTAGTAGAATAGCGTCAATTCTGCCCTGGAGACATGGATCAGGCAAAGTTGCCAGTGTGTGTTTTTCCCTTCCCAATAATTTACAGATTTTGGAGTATGATGGCAGAGCTTAGATGATCATTTTTACACTCATGTGAGTGAACAATTAGCTGGCCTCTTTGGGGGATGGTGATGCCAAATAAATATAAATATATGTAATCAAGGGAAGTACGAACTGTCCCCCGCCCAGAGATCCTCAGGTCCCCTGACTGGTGCTTTGCTCCCCACCGTATTTCTCAGGGGGGCAGTGAGGGTGGGTGATGCCACCAGGGCATAACCAACAGTGCTGGAGATGCCCTAACAGAACTTCAGGGAGCATTGCCTTTGCAGTAAAGAATGTGACTAAGCAGCTAAACATGTGTTAGACTGCTTGTTTGCCCTTCCAAATTTCTATTTTGTCATTCACCTTTTCATTGTTGATTTATAATCACTCTTAAAATATTAGGGATATGTCACAATTTTTTCCCAGTATAAAAATATATTTTTACCACAGTGATTTTTATTTTCACATAATAGATTTTAATATATTTTCTTTAAGATTTTAGACTTTGGGACACCTGGGTGGCTCAGTCGGTTAAGCGTCTGACTCTTGATTTCGGCTCAGGTCATGATCTCAGGGTTGTGAGATTGAGTCCTGTGTTGGGCTCCATGCTGGGCGTGGAGCCTGCTTAAGATTCACTCTCCCCCTCTCCCTCTGCTCTTCCCCCTTCCCTCTCTAAAAATAGTATAATAATAATAATAAATTAATTAATTAAATAAAAGATTTTAGACTTTGGTTTTATGCTTGGAAAAAGCATCCCATATACCCAACATAAAAATATCCACTTATATGCAAAAATTACAAAAATTGGCACTTATAAAATTAGTGAAGATGCAGGGAAATGGGCAATCTCTTTTTTCATTGGTGGGGGTATAATTTGATATATGTTTACTTGAGAACAGTTTAGCAATAGATAAATTTTACTTTGACAGTTCCATTACTAGAAATTTATCCTAAGGAGATAATTAGGAAAGTGCATTTAAAAAATGTATATGTGTATAAAGATAGTTATTGTAGCATTGTTTAGTTAGAAAAAAAGTCCAAATATCCTAAATGTCCATCTCTAAGTCACTGACTCAATAAATTATCCATAAACTGGAGTATAATGTAGCTATCAAAAAGATAATGTAGATCTATATTTATGAAATGGAAAATGCTTATTACAATGTTGAGTAAAAAAGCAGATTACTAGACAGCAATCAACTCCTCCTTTCATTTTGGAAAGAGAAAGACAAAGAGAAAAAGAGACAGATGAATAGGTAAGTATGGAAATATATTTCCCAAAGCGTTAATAGTGGTTCTCTCTGGGAGGTGAGATTTTGAATGGATTTTATGTTCTTCTTTTTATATCATCATTGCAGCAAATTCAAACAAAACTAAGTGTATACTCCTTAGAAATAAAAGTCAGAACTTTTACTTTGGGGGGGAAAGATCTTAGATAAACCCTGCAACAGCTCTTAAAAATTCAAATATGAGTTTCATCGTTATTAGCAATTAGTAACTCTCTTAATAGGATGACATCACTGCCTGACCATTTTTCTGATGTGTGACATCACTGCCTGCCTCAACTTTCCTCCAGGTTGGACAACTGCAGGTGATACATTGTAGTTCCTGCCTTATAGGACTTTAAAACTGAAATACTGGAAATAACCCAAATATCAATATCAAGGGCACAGTTCAGTAAATTCTAGGAGGTTACGTGGTTGATAAAAAATTATTCAGAGGGGCACCTGGGTGGCTCGGTCGGTTAAGTGTCTGCCTTGGGCTCAGGTTATGATCCCAGGGCCCTGGGATCGAGTACCACGTCGGGCTCCCTGCTCATAAGGGAGCCTGCTTCTCTCTCTGTCCCTCCCCCCCCATTTTCTCTCTCTCTTGCAAAAATAAATAAAAATACTTTTAAAAATTATTCAGATATTACAGTGGCATTTAAAAAAAAGAGTTTGTAATTATACCAGGAAGCACTTATATAATATTTATTAAAAAATGGGATACAACTCTATACATACAATGTATGCCCAATTACGTTAAAATCCAGAGAAGAGACCAGAAGGTAATCTAAAAAATTGTTAATAATAGTTGTTTCTGTATAGTGGCATTATAGATGTTTTCTCTGTACTCTATAGTTTCTTAATATTTCACAGTATGTGTGAATTATAGAGTCATGAAAGAAGTAAATATTAAAAAAAATACAGCTGCTTTGCTCAACAGCTGCCAAATCCTACCCCAGATGTATTTGCAATTTAGTTTTGAGTCAAATGGCCCTAATGTCATTTCCTAAAGGAATCTAGCAGAATGGGATGTGTTCAAATAAAGGAAAGCTACCATGGCCACCTCCTCTTTCTGTTACCATTTCTTAATGCTTAGAATAAATCTGAGTAAGGAATCCTATTTCTACTGGAAATTAGGAATTTCCACGTTCTTCAGGTCTTCTTCATATCTTGTCTTATGTTGCAAGATGCCAGAATTTAATTATTCTATAGTACTCTGGTATGTCTCTAGGTCTGGAAGTCGTTTTGGGAGGTGGATGGTGGAGGCTACCACTAGAAATGGAGGCTCAATCATTCATTTCAAATGGAAGTCCTTTGAAAAACAAGGATAGGTTGCTACATAAGATCTCCTGTAATTAATTAGTTTTCTTTCCTTTCCTTTACTACCTCCCATCTTCCTTCCTTCCCTCTTTCTTTCCTCCACTTACCTACCCACTCTTCCTCTCTCCCTCCCTCTTTTAAATAAATAGCCTTTCTGTACAGTTAGATGCCAGCTCTTAAAATTTAGAGCAAATTCACACAGTACCAATACCACACTTCAAGTAGATCATCCAATTGTTCCTAAATGATCATATTTTAGCAAAATGATGATGGGAGAAGTCAGAATTGTCACTCATATGTATACGATGCATGTTAGAGGCTTGGCAATAAGTCAGGCAGCAGGTATTTTTTGAGAAAGCAAGAAAATAACCAGGTAATTGCAGGATGGGAGGAAGGAGTAGGCAGAATTTTTAAAGAAGGATCGATGTGGGTTTCTGTGTCTTTTGACAGAAGTTATCTAACCCCATGTTCCTGGCCTTTGGACCAAATGGCAACTTTCAAGCTTCCCATTGCTATGAGCTATTTGAGGGCAGGGATGGTACCTTATTCAACTCTGTTTTTTCTGTATACAACACAGTGCCTGGTGTAATGTAGGTGCTCACTAGCTACTTGGAGAATTGAACTGAACTTTTTACTGCCTTTTATTTTAGCCTCAGTGAGGAAAAAAAAAGAAACTAAAACCCCTACTGTCTTTTTACACATACTGGTTAAAACCCCATTTTAATTTGAACTCAAATATACACCTCTTCCAAACTTTCACCTTGGTCACTGAACTGCTGGAAAAAATCATCCATGGGTGATTAACCCACCAGCTTCACCTAGGGCTTCCAAATTGCCAAGGAGAATCCTACTAGGTTTCTCTGGTCAACTTGCTATCCCATTTGTCCCAGGAACTATTTTAAGCTTTCACTTTCCTCAAATCTCCACCTTACTTATTCTTAGCAGGACCCTGCCCCTCCAGGAGCTATCATTTGGAAAAACACTCAATCTCTCAGTACACAGCATGCACCTGCCCCCATCCTTTCCTTCTTCTTTCTTGTAACAATAGGAGATGTCCCTCCTCCAATACCTCCATTTATGCTCAGGATTCTAAGTCTCTAGTCTTACCAGGAATCTTACACTACTAATCATCCCAACCTCTTCTCTCTTCCATAAACTGAATCTCTCCTCTCTACTGTATGCTTCCCAAATGCATAGTAACACCAATATTTCCATTTTTCTCAAACAATCTTTTGACCTCACTCCCTCATTCCCAAGTCATTACACTAGCTCATTCTCCTTTCTTTATAGGAAAACTTCAAAGAGTTATCCATTATTTGTGGTCTCTATTTCTTCACCTCTCACTCTTTCCCCATACTATTACAAACAGGTTATTGCTTTTACCACTTCAACAAAACAGCTTTTGCCAAAGTCAACAACAACCTCCACATTAATATATTAAATGCATTTTTCAGTCCCTGACTGACTTGACTTCTCAGCAGCACGTCTTACTACTGACCACCTTCTTTGAAACATTCTCTTCTCTTGGCTTCTGTGCCAGTGTTTCCTGGTTTTTCTCCTACCCCTAGCTGTTTCTTCTGAGGCTCTTTCACAGGCTCAGTTTTTGCTCCCAGCTGATTAAATAGTAAGAGTTCCTCGAGTCTCGGTTTGGGCCTTCTCCTCAATCTACTCCTGGCCCTAGGCGTATCATCCATGCCAAAAGCCTCATTTGCCCTCACTTTATGTCTGATTTCCAGTTGTATATATTCAACTGCCTAATCAATATGCTCACTTATCTTTATCAAAAACACCTCACACTGGACATCTCAAAAATAGATCTTATAATCTTCCCTCAATTCCCATTCTCCTTTGGTATTTCATATAACCATGAATGGCACCAACCTCCATACAGTTTGATGAGCATAAGACCAGTAGTCACAGTTGCTGTTTCTCTCTCCTCCATCTCCCACATACAATCCATGAGAATATCCTGTATATTCTGCTTCTGTATTATCCCTCGGTTCCATTTATTTTCCTTCCATTCCCAGTCATTAGCCTAGTCTCTGTCTTATCTGCTATGCTACAATAGCTTCCTTACTTTTGCTCCTGCAAAACCATTCACCACAATGGACTAGCTTGATCTTTTTTGTTTTTAACTTTAAATTTTAAGATTATTGCAGATTAGCATGCAGTTGTAAAAGATACTACAGAGAGATCTGGTATACCCTTTACCCAGTTTCACCCAACAATAATATCTTATATAACCATAGTAGAATATCACAATCAGGAACTTGACCTTGGTTTTACAATGGTACAATCCATCCATCTTATTCAGATTTCACCAGTTTTATATGCACTTGTGTGTGTGTGTGTATGGCTGTGTGTGCATGTATTTAGTTCTATGCAACTGTATCACTGATATTGATTTGCATGATCACCACCACAGTCAAGGTACAGAATAGTGCCATCATAAGGCTATCTCATGCCATCCTTGATAGCCACAGGCAGTTCCATCTCTCCCCAACTCCTTAACCTTTGTCAACCACTAACCTGTTCTTCATCTTAATAGTTTTGTTATTTCAAGAATGCTATATAAATAGAATCATAAAGTATGTAATCCTAAGATTGGCTTTTTCGCTCAGTATAATACCTTTGTGATTAATCCAAATTGTATGTTTTGAGGGTTACTCTTTAATGCTGAGAAGTATTCCATGGTATGGATATACCACAGTTTGTTTAACCAATCACTCATTGAAGGTAATTTGGGTTGTTTCCAGTGTGGGGATATTATGAAAAAAGCTGTTATAAACATTGGTGTACAAGTTTTTGTGTGGATATATTTCCACCTGTTTGCGATAAATGTGCAAGAGTAGTGTGATCTTTTTAGGATACAAAATTGATCATGTTACATTCCTTCTTAAGTTTGCTTTCCCATTGTCCTGAGGAAGGTCTTTAACGTGGCCTACAAAGATCCTGACATCATTATATAACTTTTCAACCTCAATCTGGGTAGCTCTTCACCAAATTCTCTCCATCCAGCTATATTTGATGTCTTCACCTATGCTGTGCCCTCTGCTTAGAAACATCTACCACCACCTAATCTCATTTCTTGTTTTTCATCTTCAGATGTTAGCTCAAATATCACTTCCCAGGGAAGCTCCTTGCAAACTCGTAGACTCACTTAGATCTCCCTCTTAAATTTGCTCCTAGAGTTCCTGGAACTTTTAGTTCATGGCAGCAAGTACAGTTTGTAATTATAAGTTCTTTTGTGTGTCCATTTGATTAATATGTCTTCCATCTCCCAAGTTGTAAGTCGAGTAAGTCAGAGACCATGTCTGTTTTGCTTGCCATTATATCTTCAGCCTTTAGTAGACATTCACTTTGTGTTTGATGAAATTTGGCCAAGGCTTTTAAGACAGTTTTGGATTCAAGTTCTAAATTACTTACTAGGCATCCTTGAAAAAATTACTCAAAATACTCAATCTCTGTTTCATCTTCAAAATTAGGATTACAACAGCATCTACTTATTAGAGTAGTTTTAAAGGTTAAATCAGATAGCTGTTAAAAAGTATTTTGTCCAGTGCCTAAAGCAGGGCAAGTACTCAACACATGCTACTTCTTATTGTGATTATTAGTTTAACTAAAGATAAGAGTTTTTGTATTTTTTTCCCAATTAGGTTTTAGCCCATTATCTTAATTTCTTGCCTATTCCCTGGGGTTCTGATTCAGGTAATTCCGAGAGTCTGAAAAGGAACCCTTAATTTATATTTCCGATAATTCTATGACTACAGGTTCCAACTCCAGCTATGTCTCCTTAGATGAGTACCTTGTTTAGCCTCTTGGCTATGGTTCTCATTTTCATATCACTCAGTACTTCCGCTTCTTGTTTTCCAGCCTGTGGATCAGAAGACTAGTAGGAATGCCTCTTTCGAAATCCTAGTTTCCAGAAAGAAGTTTTCTTTTTTCTTTTTTTTTTTAAAGATTTTATTCATTTGACAGAGAGAGAGAGAGAGAAGATCAGGGGGAGAGGGAGAAACAGGCTCCCCGCAGAGCAGAGAACCTGACGCGGGACTCGATCCCAGGACCCTGGGATCACGACCCGAGCTGAAGGCAGGCGCTCAACCGACCGAGCCACCCAGGCGCCCCCAGAAAGAAGTTTTCTAAACAGAACTTGTCTCTGTCTCATTCCTTATACTTCCCCATGGAGGTGAATCATCTTATTGGTAAGATGGCCATTGCTCCATGTCTCTTAATTAGGGGAACAGACCTACTGAGGTTTGAGAGGGCAGGAGTTTAGCTTTTTTCTCCTTCTCTTCCTGCTTAGACAAGTGGGAGTTAGTGACCTGGAAGAGTATTGCTCTTATGCAGATCCAAATTTTCCCTTGGGAGGGCTTTTCTAAAGTTTAGATAGAAGGGAAGGGAGTCAATGAGCCCATTTTACCTGTCATACATCCTTCAACCAAGCCTTATCAAAAATTTTTGTCCCCCAGCTATCAGTTTTTTTGTCTGGTTTTTCAATGGGTTTAGAACTTGAGTGGGAAAGAGCAGTGCCATTTACTGGACCCCCTCAAAGATTCTAACACTTAGGTTTATGTTTTTGCTTGGGATATCATTCTTTTGCTCTTCATCTTTTTTTATATTCCAGCCATTTTTCAAGACCCAGCTAAATCACATTTTACATGAAGCTTTCTAGCCCTCAAGGTTCTCTTTCATGAATGAAATCCTATAGTACTTACTGGACTGTATCATTCCTTTTGGAATTGTCACTTATTGTCTGATATGCATACGGAATACCCAACAGTATCTTTTCCTAATCCAATTTTGAGTTCCTTAAGAGCAAGCAAGGGCAATGTCCTAGATTTATGTTTTAGCTCCCTACTAAACACGATTCTTTTTGTGTAGTAAATGCTTAATAATATCTTATTATTACACAGCCCACTGACCAGGCTGTGATTTGAAGGATCAAGTTACAATTAATATGGTTTAGTGGCTGGATGGTTTCTGAAGGGGTGGTGGCAGAGGCCAAAGGGTGGAAAAAAAGGTTACGATGAGTATGTCCCTGAGCTGTGTACAAGCACAGTCTGGATACAGACAGGTAGTGAAGCTTAATCCTATTATGTGCTGAGTTTTCATCCTGGTAATATATTCCCCCATTTTCCTTTATGAAAAGCATATGGAACACATGGTCTGATAGGCAGAAAGGCTAAGAGAAATGCAAGTAGAGGGAGGTAATGTTCTTAGGTGTGGTAGACTGGTCTGCAGAGTGTTTTGATTCTCTGAATTAGTCAAAAGATTGAAAAAAAATAGCCACTACTACCACAAGAAAAAAATTAGAAGGAAGGGTCCTGAAAATGGTATCTGAGCAATGAAAGACAGTGAGTATTTCAAAGATCACTGAATTTAATTTATTCAACCTAAATGCATAAAAGTACAGGTGGGGACATTATTTATGCAGGTATATGCAAATCACTTTATAAAATAGGCAAAGCCCTTCTGCTTTTTATAAGTTGCCAAGGTGGTTCCTGATATTTTAAAAGCTATGCACCTTTAATGTAATTTCCTAAGAGTTGGAATCCCTCTGTTGGAATCACAGTCATTGTCAGAGCGAGTTTATTTTTTTTCTTTCCTCTGGGACTTCTACAAGGCTCTCATAACTATCACAAAAAGGGTGGTTTCCACAGAGATGCGACTAGAAAAGTCACTTGGAAATCACTGAGGAGCAAGTCACAATGTTCAAAGCAGAGAACAGGGGCTTTGAAAACATGAACCCATCTGACCTCTTGAATTTAGTACAGTGAATTCCTGAGCTCTGAAACATGGGGCCCGGCTGTGCATGCCATATTGGTGCTATAAGACTGGCAGTAGGTTGGCTGTGGCATGGTCTATTTCAAACTCCTTCACAGTGCCCAGTGTTGCATGTTCCCAGATGACATTTGGTTGGCAGAAGCTGGGCTTCCAAAGCTGGCAGTCTGGAATGCAGCCCACTATGTTTTGACAAACACATAATTGACCATCTGATCACCAGCCTACAGTCTGCATTCAGGTCACTGGGGGGACCTGGGCTTTCAATAGGTCTCTACTCCTCATCTTGTTCATCTTCTCAAACCTTTCTCCAGAAAGCAATATAGAGAAGACTTAAACATACCCACACATACCCTCCCATTTGCAAAAGAGGACATGGTCCATGAAACATAAGCTGTTGAAAATTTCCTTTAAATGGTCCTGGCAGCCCAGAGTGAACAAGAGAAAAGCACATTTATGGTGAACTCTAATTCAGAAAGAAGTAAGAGACATACTGAACTGTTTCAACACCAGCAGTATATACGTTGCCATTCAGCTCAATGGCTTGGAACTTCTTAGAAAAAGACAGCATAGGAAGATGATAGGAAATTGGGTATTGCTTGACTTTAGGGGGATATTATTAAGAAATATTTTGATTTCAGGTGAAAGAAATGAAAAGCAGGACACTGGAAATAGCTTCTTCCTTATCTGCCTGACGCTCCCCCCAAATCTACTGTGGGAGAAGGAGTCACACCTCTCTGGAGACCAGCAGGCAGCAGCTCAAAGTGAGGTCAAGTTCAAATTCTGGTCTCCTGTAAACCCCTGTAAAGAGTGCTTTGGTTTGAAATGTGGCCCTACACAACACATCAACCTTTCTCCTAGAAGGCAAGCATTGTGCACTAGGCCAAGACATGCCAGCATCACGCAGATGGCCGTGTCTACGTCAGCACTACCAGAGAGCCTGTCCTCTCCACGCCCATCCCCCCACAGTCCAGGCCCTTGGTTTTTCCCTTTGACCTGGTCTCCCTTTTTTCAGTCATCCATTTCTACTGGCCAGAGTGCTCTTTTTCTAAAACATAAATCTGCTTAAAATTCTTCAAAGCCTCCTCAAGCCTGCCGCATCAACATCCAAACTCCCTCGCACAGCTTCCAAGACCCTCCACAATCTGCCCCCTCCCCACTTTCCAGCCTCATCTCCCAGGCTCCCCTTGCAACCACCATGCTCCAGCCACACTGAACTACTGTCCTCCGGAGCTGGCTGCTGCTTGACACCTCTTGGCTTTGAAAAGGCTCTTTCTTTTTTTCATACCATGATCCCCTTTTCTTTCCTTTCCCCTACATTGACTTGGTAAACTGCAGTTCGTTCTGTAGAGTTTTAGACCCAGCTTGCAGGTGGGCACTCCTTTCTTGTTCCTCTTGCTACATCTTGTTTATGCCTCCATTCCAGGGTCCATCATATGCCACGGCCTTTATTTACTATTTATCATCCCTACCAGACTGTGAGATTCTTAGCAACAGGGAGCATTTCTTATTTATCTTGGAGTTCCAGGAACCAAGCATAGTGACTAGCTTTCCATGAATGTTTGTTGACTGAAAACTGAATAAAGAGCTGTGCATGGTATTAATCAAAACTAAGCCAAGCAGTAGCATTAGCTTCTATAAGCTAAGCATGGAGCCTATTAGCAATCTAATGAAGGCAGAAGATCGCAGCAGTAAGGCACTTTCTGACGGTTATCACGGGGTGAAAGGAAGAGTGAGGGATAGAGGGTGTGATGGAGGAATGTCTTGTTAGCAGAGAATGTCACTGAGGCAATGAATTTTCAGCTTTTTCAATACTGAGTTTTCAATACTGAAAGGTATTGTTCTGAAAAAGAATCTGAGCCTGAACTGTAAAGAGGTCTAATTTGTAATAACTTGGTTTCTCAAACAGGCTAAGTCTGTGCTACCTGCTTTAAGGCAGTGGGGCAGGCTACAGAGGGCTCTTCTTTGTTTCTGCTAAAGAGTAATGAGATGGAAAACTCTTGGGGGGAACATTTGGAAGCTATTCAGTTCCTACTGAAATCTGTGTCAAATCCAGATTGGGACTTTGGACTAAATGCAGGGCCAGGGAGAGAAGGCAGAATTCTGCACCTGTCTGGAGAAGGCCACTGAAGAGGTACTAGGAGCTAGAAACACTGGGGAGATAATGTTCTGATCTGTTCCCAAGAAACTTTTCTTTTCCCTTTGATAGGTATCTGGGGCACCACCCCTGGAGCCATCAGCTATGTCTGTGGGGTACTTGAGGACAGCAGGACTGTCACAGGCCATGTCACCCTTGAAATAAAAGCAGCCTCAGGGTTTGGAACAACCCAAGCAAGCATGAAGCCTGGCCTGGGGGTGGGACAAGGCTAGTGGGTATAGGAATGAGCTGTCAGCCCATTACAGGTCATTCTCTCAGCCCTGTCTCTGGTTAAAAACTAGGATCTCTCTAGAAGCTGCCTGATTAACGGTTGAGGTAGCATAGAATCAGTTTCACATTTTCCTATGAGCCAGAAACAGCCTTTCAATTACATTTTTATCTCAAAGGTCTCCCCCTCGATTTCTAATCTGTGACACAGGTCTCCAGTCCCCTGTATTGCTTGTGTCTGAGGCTTGCCCTATAGTGCTGACGTCATAATAGCTGAGCCGTGCGGGCAGGAGTGCACTGTGCTGACTCATCCCTGGTGATGTGAGGATTAATGCCTTGTCTAACACGGAGCTATTATGTGAACTGTTTTTACACAAAAGAACTGTAACGAAAATGATTTGCCAGTCGGAGGACTAGAAATATGCAGTGCTAGGTAACTGAAGTAGGGATGTGGAAACATAAAGTGGTAACCATAAGCATGCACACTGACACCCTCCAAAGCATTGACAGACCTGATCTATCAACACAGAGAATAAGGAATAACAAGACTTGTCAGGGGCAGGGAGGATCCACCCCTGCTATATAAATGCATTACACACAGTCCCCGTCGTCTTTGGGGAGTTTCACCAATCTCCCTTCTCTGTCAAATGGCTGTCACTTTGGACTTTAGCCTTATGGTCTGTCCTTTGGGGGATTCTGCTCTCCTGAATGTATTTGCAACTATCTTCTAGGAATGTTAGTGGAAGCCACACTCATGCAGGCAAGCCAGGGAACCCCCTTTCTGTGCAAATGATTACCACACAAGAAATACCTCAGAGTGAGAAGTCAGTGAAGTAAGACAGATGCTGCGAATAAGGGACAGCGTTCACCAGAGAGCTCAAAGCAGCTGGGAAGATGCTGATGATTATTTATCACATAAGGTGACTGCCCCTACCTGTAGCATGTCTCGGGCGGTGTCTCATGTAGTTGAGTGACTAAGATTATTTGGGTTCATTGCTGTAGAATCTCTTACAAGCAGCCCGCGGTAAAACTTACCCAACCCATTCCATGCAGCCTGGTTTGGGCTTTAAAGAACAAATATTCTCTCTTTTCATCTGAAATCAAGTTTCCTCTTTTTTTTTTTCTCCCTTTTCAAATGACTTCCCATCTTTTCTAAAAAAGGACGGTACCTTCTATAGCCCTCTTGGCACACATAATCCCAGATTTCTCTCTCTCTCTCTTTTTTTTTTCCTGGACTTGCGATGACAGGCACAATTTTAGCCTAAATGGATCAAGCCTTATAGTTCACGCTTGTACTTCTTGAGTAAAAGAGTATTGGAGATTTCGTCCATAAATGAAAGCTCTGACCCAGAAGTTCAAATTAAAAACTATTGGACCTAGAGATGGGGGTATAACTGAAGAATAAATAATTACCCACTGACTGACAGTGGAGCAAAAGCCTGACTGTTGCGGATATCTGGCTGAAGCATGTAAGCTCTAGTGGAGAGGAGCAGTGACTTCTGCAAACAGCAGCTGCGGCTGAGTAAAAGGCAGTCTTTATAGACGTCCAATGCCTGAGGCCCCGGTCTTTTCAGCCCCCTCACGGATGGCAACTACCACCACCACGAATAGCACCGATTCCAAACCCAAAGGAAGCTAATATATAGTGAAGAAGTGCTGGAAACCACAACAAAGTCAACGAGAAAACATGCCAATAAAGATCCGAATTTCCCAAATACGACGCCTTCTTGAAAAGTAAAGAAACCACTTTTACTTACATAAAGAGAAGGGGCAGGCCACAGACTGATGGTCACGGAACTGGAAAAACAAAAACAAAAACAAGGAATTAAAAATAAACCCAGTGATACTGTAGGGAGAAGGAAAACCAATCTAAGTTATACACAGAACTGGTTGCTCCTGAGGATGGGCAGTAGGAGCCTGTTTTATTACCGTAGCCCGAGAAAAAAAAGAGATCCAGACCCATAAAATTTTCCAAAGGTGTAATCTCCTGCTATATGACCAACATAGTATTTCCAGGCACGAGGAATGCCAACCTCTTTCTTTGTAAACTTTATTCTGATCTGAATGATATGGGTATTTTCTTTTTAAAGATTTTATTTATTTATTTGAGAGAGAGAGAATGAGAGAGAGCGAGTACATGAGAGGGGGGAGGGTCAGAGGGAGAAGCAGACTCCCCGCCGAGCAGGGAGCCCGATGTGGGACTCGATCCAGGGACTCCAGGATCATGACCTGAGCCGAAGGCAGTCGCTTAACCAACTGAGCCACCCAGGCGCCCGATACGGGTATTTTCTAGGGCTGTGCTCTTTAATACAGTAGCCACTATCTATACTTACCTATTTAAATTAGTTAAACTTGAATAAAAAAACGAAATGTTTAGTTCCTTAGTCACACTAGCCACGTTTCAAGTGCTCAGTAGCCACCTGTGGTTGGTGGCTGCCTTAGAGGTAGAACATTTCTATCACTGCATAAGTATCTATTGGGCAGCACTGACTAGAATAGGTAAAATCTTTACTGTGTAGTACAGGACAAATTTTAACTAATTTTGACAAAGATGAATACAACTCTGATAAACTTTGGCTCTTCTAAGGGTAAATTCAGTATGTTTAATGTCCAGAAGATCCTCTGGACAGATGTAACACCTACATGCATTATCGCCCCTCAGCTGACAACCTGATGCGACGCAGCCTCGTGTTGTCTTGGTGCAGACTGAGGACCATATACCGCCTCTGCCCCTTCTCTCCAGCCTAGGAGTATCCCCTCCGACAAAATGATTTTAAATGAAAACATCTGTATCTCTAATGATGAAAACCTCAGGTTTGCAGGGAGTTGATCTTAACAGTTTCTCCTTCTGTATTTCAAATCAGATAATTCTCCTTTGTAATCTTCAACTCACAAGCCAAATGAGCTATGATGGGATTGGCCTGCTCACCACTGTTTTAACAGCTTCTCTTATAGAAAAATAAAACAGAAGTAACAGAAGATCCATGAGAGATTAATAAACCAAACAGGGATACTGAAAAAGCAAAGCAGGTCTCTCTACCCACACCCCACTCAAATATATCAAGGACTTAATATATGCTGATTGAATTCTTGCCTCTCTGACACCATGATTTTAACCACTTCATAGAAGGCTTCCAGAAATATGCAAAACAAACCATACTAAAAGGGATCAAGAAGAAGGATGTGATTATATAACTTAGCACAGAATAAGGCTAAAGCAAACACAAACAAACCTGTCAAAGAGATTTCACTTCTCAACAAGTTTTCTAGACAAGTGCACTATCATAGAGGTTCCTCCAAAGGAAAAGTTTCCTCTTTATCACCTATGGGAAACCCTGTCCATGCACATGTAAGTGTGAAGGATGGTGTTGTTCCCCTCCTTGAATAAGAAGAGTTAAGATGAAAATCTGCAGCCTGGATCATAATGTATGCTAACACAAGAGAGGCTGGGAGTCTCCACTGCTTTCAAATTTTTTCACAAAATTGATGAAAACTTTGAAAAGTTTAACGAAAACTTTAAGCAATATAATTAGATTATGTATGATTCATTGAAAGTACATGCAAACTTGAACTATATATAAAGATTGACTAGTCTTCAAAGACTTTAAAGTTCTAAGTTTTGCTACATTCTAGTCCCTTCCACAAGCCAGGATCCCCACCACTGCATCAGTCTATTTTTTAAATCTCCTTCCTTCCTTCCTCCCTCCTTCCCCCCTCCCTTCCTTTCTTCCCAACTTTTCTGAGCTTGCTTTTTTCCCCAACCTTTGGGAAAAAGGAGAAAATGTGATTAGTGGTTATCTATGAAATATGCTCACTTATCATTTCTCTGTTGCACATTATAAACCCAATAACTCTCAATAATACATTACGCTTTTTTAAAACTATACTTAGCATTTGTGTTCTTATATCTGAGCACATAACTTTCCTTTTCAAATTTCAAGGAGCATTTATTCATAAAAGTTAATCAAAGTTAAATTTTTGATGTGATCAAAAGAGATCAATGTAAATTGTACCCAGATTGACTAATACATCCAAGGTCTGGAATGAAAAAGAAATATCTTTTCTGGATGTCAAGTGGTGACACACAGGCTGTCAATGACAGGAATCCAAGATGGAGAGAAAAATCACAGTGTGTATGTCACAGTCTAAGACAAATTAAAGCCAAGTTAAATTGAAGATTTTATTGGATATAATTGTCTTTATATATTAATGAAAAACAATAATACCTATCCCAAATTTAATATTAAGGCTAAAAATTTAATCTCAGAGTTCTTATACAATTTATAAATGTTCATAAACGTCAAAAGGCCCCTACTTCTTGATTGAATTACAATCTGCAATTTTGAGAATATGTATTAATCTACATAGGTTTATTCCTCCTCAGTTCAAATTGTTATTTTATTGATATGTGTGCCCTTTCCGCCTGATATTCACCTTATATGTCTGTAAGTTGTTTTCATCTGAAATGCAAAGAATTATCTATGATAGTTTTGCATACGATGAAAAACATTTGCATTTAGCATGCTAGGCTCAAAGCATAACTATCTAGCAAAGAATATATAACTATGAAGCCCAAATGAATCAGGACCTTAAAACATGGTGGGGAGGCAAGAGTAGTGGGGGGGGGGAAGGGGTGGTTTATGGTGAAGTCTAATTGTGTTCTGTGATTTCCCAGTAGAAATTATTGTATAGTATCAATCTCTAAGGAACCAAATGTATTATTAATTAAATGTATTATTAATAAAGATTAGTCAATTCTGATTTCAGTTTATGTAATGTTCAAGGGCAATGGTTTCCAACATTTTGAGGTGATACAGATCCCTATGAGAATCCCTCCCCCAAAAAACTTCTTAAAAACACCAAGTTTCAAGAATCTTCCAGACTCCATGAAGGTCATCCATGAATTCCAGTTTAGCCACCCTTGGCCTAGGGGAGAGGGGAGAAAATGCCCATGCAATCCCACTGCTTATCACCTCTAGGAAGCTGAACAAGTCACTAGGACCTGGAGCCAGGAGCAAACAAACGTATAGGAAATAGAGCTCTACATGGGTGCGTGTGGCTAGAGACATACAGACTCCTCTAAAGGCCTCCCAGACTCTGACTTACCTAGTTCTTTACAAGTTCTTTTTTTTTTAAAAAAGTCCACAGAGGCTTAGGAACAGTGAAGAAGAGGAGTAGTGAGCAGAGAAATGAGAGGAGTTGCTATTTACTCAGCACCTTCTGTGGCTGCAGGCATCCTGCTAAGTAAATGCTTCTCAAATTTGAATGTGGATATACCCAGGGATGTGGAGCAATGTTAATAGGAGCGCACCAGGCTACAGAATACATAATAAAGACATGGCTGTCTTCTTGGAGGGTCAGTTGTCCTTGTGGCTAAGTAGTTTAAACTCTTATTTATACATACATTTATTTGTCTGATAACTATTTCTTGGATATTATAGAAGAAATAAAACAGCCACTGTTCTTGTCCTCATGGAACTTCTGGTTTGGTGAAACAAGTAAGAGCGTATTGAGGAGTAGAATGCAAAATGTGCATGTATCTGTAGGATGAACCCTGAGACCTCACTGAAAAGTCTCATGTGTGGCAGACTGCTTCAGGCAATGGCCCGCACCCTGAGGACTGACTGGATCACTCACTCCAACCTGAGGATCACCTATGCGGAAGAGTTTGAAAAGCAGCATTAGCAGTAGATCATTTCATCCTGACTAGAAGAGCAAATACTGTTAATTTCCAATTTACTATAGAACAAGGGAGATTTGAGAAATTAGGAAACTTACCCCAAATCCCACAGCTGCTGGGATCTGAATAAGTTTGTACCATTCCAAAGTCTACATATTTTTAACCACTAAATTACACTACATCTAGGTATTTCCCATTTTATGTTTCCCCTTGAAATGAGGGCTCATTCAGGATTTTGTAGGCTAGTTTAAGCTTCTCCTTTGGAAGGAGACAGGTTTGGCTTGATTTGTATTCTAAATATTTCACAGTGCTAAGGGAAAGCTATTATTATACCCATTTTATGGTGCGGAAGCTGAGCCACTTGCCAGCCGAGGTATCTGGCTGAGTTAAAAACGGAATCGGGTTGTCAGTCTTTCATTCCTCTTGACTGACTGAAGCCTAAGCAGCAGTACTGTCCAAGGGCTTTTTTGTACATGGGATTCACACTGGTGGAGAAAGAGTGAGAGAAACTTTGCAAAGGGAAAATAATAGTGCAATACAAAAATGGAAAATAAGTAATCATAACTCACTCACAAAAATTGGTTACTTTTAGCACTGTGAATAGAAAAGAGAGAGCTTATTCATCACAAATGAATCAGAAAATTAGAATGTGTCACAGCATTGATGATAGAGCTGAGGAATTCAGATGAACTGAAGTTCAACACTTATCCTTCTATCTGAAGAGGGTAAATGGTGTGACAACAGGGCAGAAATGACCTCTTACATGCGCCTTTAATCTTTCCAATCTTTTCTCTTCAACCCTCTCTCTAGAAGTTAGGTGGGTTTATATCTTTGTTTTCTATGGGTAGAGATAACATTTTAACATCCTTTTAATGTTCTAGAAGTATTGTGTTAATTAATTCTTATGTGGGAGTCATTCCAAATAGTAGGATGAAGATTTTTACCTTATTGATTTTCCTAATACCTTTCTGGCTTCCGTGTTTTCAAAGGCTGAGGCACTATTGGATTTTTAGATTCATATGTCTTTCAGAATAAGTGCCAGCTTCATAGGTTCCTGTCAATTGATATTCCATCTTTTCTATGGATACATGATTTCCTTTATCTGACAGATTCAAGAAATTTTATGCTAGATTTAATGACATTTCATGCGCCCTGAATTCAGAGGTTTTTAATTCTCTATTTTCTATCTGGCAAAAGGTTTACAAGTTAAAGTCAGATGGAAGGGTTATTCGATGTGCATACAGAGCATGTGCAATCTCCCACTAGCTAGATTTTGGGGTCTCCTGAAGTATTTTCATTCCTTTTGGTCAGTCTTAAGACGACTATAAATGCCACAAATGGTCATTCATATCTTAAGGTCTGCTTCTCAAGACCATCCATTTTTTTTGGATCCATCTTGAGAAGAACGATAAGGAAATCAGTGATGCCTTACCTCTCCTTAATATGAAAAATGTCTACCATAAAAAAAATTTAGGTAATGAAATAATGATCAATAAAAAGAGAATTCAAAACTAAAGTTCAACATTTAGGTCTAGGGCTATTCCTAGGTCTGAAACATTGCTAAGACAACCTGACACTCCACCCCACCCCACACAAATCCTCCCAAGTCTTCCTGATTCTTACAGGTATAGGACCTGAAAGATAAGAACTAAATAAAAGCTGGAGATCTGGGTGGGGTGGCAGGGCAGGGCAGAAGGAAGTGTCAGGGACTGAATTTGTTTAATACATTCAGGATTATTTCTTATAGCTCCTAAAATAGACCTAACTCTGTTATGAAGACAGTCAAGAGCTCTCTACAATCTGATCTCAAACAACTTTTCCTTCTATATCTCAAACTCCTGAATTGTAGCTTCATGGGTTTCAAACAGATTGGTAAACCAGGACCATTTACTATGGTACATTGATATCCTTTAGGGGATGTTAAAAAGGTCTGGCATTGTTATCACATAGTCCAATCAATTAGAAATACCTGGTCATAATGCTGCTCACAGACCACAATTAATGCCATTTGGCACAAAAAGGTTATGTCTATTACAAGGGAAACTCATCCTGAGATTCCTCAGTGTGTAAACACAGAAAGTAACATGTTAGTGGTACAGAGGGCTTTGGAATAAATATGGGCACAGCAGGAGAAAGAAACATCCAGATCAGTGTGAACAGAAGGCTGTCTTTACTCAAATGGTTCCCTCAAAAAAATTTTTTTTTAAATCCAAAGGAAAAAATCACGACATAAAATTTATACCAAAAGATACAAATTAAGCAGGTACTTATACCCAATGATCTGTGAGATACTAAACCAAGAAGACAGCATGGGCACAGTATGTGTTTTAAAGACTTGGAAAGAGCTTTCCACAATATAGATTGAAAAATGTTACTTTTGTCCTTGTCACCATCAACTATTTGCTTAAGAGAATTCAAGATCTTTCACAATCTGGCCCCAATCCACCTCTCTTGGTTTTTGTTTGTTTGTTTGTTTTTGTCCCCACCCCCACCAATGCTGCTTCCTTATATTCTGTGACAGGCTACTGGCTCCTCCCTGAACATGCCTAGGACGTCTTTGTCTTTGAGCCTTTGCTAACAGTTCACACTTGAATCTCCCAAGCCTAGCATAGTGTCCTAAACACAGCATGACACTCCAACATTTGTTGAATAAATGCTGTCTCTCTATTTTAGGAGACAAAGATGATAGAAAAAAGTTGTTAAATCAGTAAATAAATAGCACAAGAGAGAGGTCAAGGAAAAGTTAATTTTAGTGTGTTTTAGGAGTGGGGGCAAGATGAGCTTTAAGATTAGGAAAACCGATGCTCTTTATTCTTGGGTCTAGCCAGTGCTATGAGTCAGTTACTTTTTTGGGAACAAGTTTCAACCTCAAGGTTAAACGAACACAAATGCTCTGTCCATCAGCATATAATGAAAAAGCTGTGCCTATTTCCACATCAGCTCAGTGAAATTAAAATATGCAGTGTCTTTCTCAGAGGCATCATATATGACAGAACTTTTTAAAATAGTCCCCTTTGCCACTCTCGTACAGAAAGAGCTATAAAAACAAAAGTAAATGTTTAAAAAAACATTGGGATAATTTTGCTTCAGAAAGAAAAAGCTGAGGTATATCTTCATGGTTTTCTGACTATAACAGTTGTTATAAATAATGATCGACATTTTTGTCCTAAGGCATAATGATATTAAACCGTCCAGTGAAGAATTTAAGTTAAGACTTAAAGATGAACATCCTAAATGTGCAAGTGGTAAATAATCAAATAGATTGCTATGAGCAGTTATGAAATTTCTATCTTCATGGCTATTTAAAAACAGGAAAGATCTTCATCTATTCTGGATGGAATAAATGCAGCTCTGCCTCCAGTCAGGAGATGGATTCAATAACTTCTTTCATTGTGATTAGCTCTTTATGGCTACAAAAATCCTATAACATGTTGATCCTAAAAATTGTACAGAATCACAACACAGTTGAGTAAAATACATTCTACAGTTTGAAGAGGATTAGGCAATACAAAAAAATCTGTAAGTTACTAAATTCAAAATAGTATCTATAATGCTTACGTCTTGATTCAATTTGCCAAGTGTATATGTCACAAATAGAATTGAGGAAAAATATACTTGAATCAACTATAGTTTAAACATATGATTAGCTAGAGTAAAACATTCTAACAATTAATTCTTTCATGTCTAAGAAATGTAGCTGAATATTTCATAAACCTGGTATGAATATGCATATAAACTCTATCTCCAATTTAAAAAAAAATTAGAAAAGACCAGAAAAATAATATAAGAACTCACTATTATTATTCCCAGGACTATCTTCAAAGACATCAGGAGAATCAGTGAACAAGTCCTTTTAAATGATCAAAATGGGCCCCATATGATTAAGAATGTAAATCTAATAACAGACTTAGAGAAAGCTCTCACAGGGGTAGCAAGTTACTGGCCTTCTTGTTTATTTACCTTGCACTTTTGGAGTTCAGCAGAAGTGTCCATTACATACAGCACACGGGGTTAGATGAACAGTTCCAATGACCTTGTCTGAACCAACTTCATTTAAAGCAGTTTGCTACATTTCTTAATTAGAAGATGAGCCTATTCTATCTATGGCCCACATTTGGACTGGATCACTGAACTATTGCCCAACTCTTATAAGCAAAGCACTAACATGTACCAATCAACAGGCAGCCCATAGCAGAGGCATCAGGAAGGTCAAAATACACACACATAAGAAATTGGCAGTACATTATAGAAGAAAGCTATTTCTAAAGATGGACTTTGGCTACTGAAGCCTTTGAGTGTTATTCAACTTTGTTAGGAAAAAAATCAGTACCAATATAACTTGTAATAATCTGGTTAAATAAAAATATTGGGAGAAAGAAATACAGTTTTATTTTGCAACACATTATTTTCATAAGAACATGAATCAAAGAGATAAACTATGCCAATTTCTTCAAGCTAACTTGTTACAGGATATTGTTCTAGTCTTCATTAATGATTTCTTGAGGCTGGTTATGCTATGATCAGGATTTGGAAGGATAGAGGTCTAAGACCTTTCAAAAGAAACATTTTTGTTGTTGTTGTTCAATATCACTACAGAAAAAAAAAAAAAGCTTTAAGCTGACTTTGACAATTGAACTAGGATAATGGTTGCTGCTTGTAGCCATTGCTTATGCTGTTTCAAATGACAGGATCAAGCTAACCACCAACTTGAATTTTGAAAAGTTATGGTACAATAAGCAATAACGTCAGTTGTTAGAATTCATAAAACTTACACCAAAACTTATGGATGCAGCAAAAGCAGTTCTGTGAGAAAATTCATAGTGATAAATGCCTAACTCAAGAAATAAGAAAAATCTCTAACAAGAAAAATCTCAAATAAATGACCTAACTTTACACTTTGAGGAACTAGAAAAAGAACAAACAGAGCCCAAAGTTAGTAGAAGAAAGGAAATAGAAAAGATCAAAGCAGAAATAAATGGAATAGAGACAAAAAAAAATAGAAAAGATCAATAAAACCAAGAGCTGGTTCTTCCAAAAGATAAACAAAATTGACAATCTTTAGTTAGATTCACCAAGAAAAAGAGAGGGCTCAAATAAATAAAATCAGAAAAGAAAGAGGAGACATTAAAACTGATACCACAGAAATACAAAGGATCTAAGTGGCTACTATGAACAATTTATATGCCAACAGGTTGGACAACCTAGAAAAAACGGATAAATTTCTGGAAACATGCAACCTGAATCATGAAGAAATAGAAAATCCAAACAGACCAATTACTAGTAATGAGATTGAATCAGTAATTTAAAAACTCCCTATAAACAAAAGTCCATGACCAGACAGTATCACTGGTGATAATGTTTTATCAAACAGTCAAAGAAAAATTAATACTGATTCTTCTCAAATTCTTTCAAAAAATAGAAGAGGAGGGAACATTTCCAAACTCATTTTATGAGGCCAACATTACCCTGATACCAAAACCAGACAAAGATACCACAAGAAAAGAAAATTACAGGCCAACATCCCTGATGAATATAGACTAAAAATTCCTCAACAAAATATTAGCAAACCTAATTCGACAATATATTAAAAGGTTCATTCACCATAATCAGGTAGGATTTATTTCAGGGATGCAAGGATGGTTCAACATCTGCAAATCAATCAGTGTGATACACCACATTACAAAATAAAGGATAAAAATTGTATGATCATCTCAATAGATGCAGATGAAGCTTTTCCTCTAGGATCTGGAACAAAACAAGGATGCTCACTTGTGCTTTTTTTTTTTTTTTGATTTTTTTTTTTTAAGCTTTATTTATTTATTTGACAGAGACAGCGAGAGAGGGAACACAAGCAGGGGGAGTGGGAGAGGGAGAAGCAGGTCTCCCGCCGAGCAGGGAGCCCGATGCGGGGCTCAATCCCGGGACCCTGGGATCATGACCTGAGCCAAAGGCAGACGCTTAACAACTGAGCCACCCAGGTGCCCCTGTGCTACTTTTATTCAACACAGTATTGGAAATCCTAGCCAGAGCAATCAGTCAGGAAAAAGAAATAAAAGGCAACTATATTGGAGAAGAAGAAGTAAAACCGTCACTATTTGCAGATGACATGATACTATATATAGAAAATCCTAAAGACTCCACCAGAAAACAAAACAAAACAAAAACTGTTAGAACTAAGAGTGAATTCAGTAAAGTTGCAGGATACAAAATCAGTACACAGAAATCAGTTGCATTTCTATACACTAACAACAAACTATCAGATAGAGAAAGTAAGGAAACAATTCCATTTATAGTTGCATCAAAAAGAATAAAACACCCAGGAATAAATTTAATGAAGGAAGTGAGAGACCTGTAGAATGAAAACTATAAGATATTGATGAAAGAAATTGAAGACACAAATAAATAGTAAGATATTCTGTACTTGTGGATTATAAAAATTATTATTGTTAAAATGTCCATACTATCCAAAGCAATGTACAGATTTAATGCAATCTCATAAAAATTGCAATGGCATTTTTCACAGAAATTGAAGAAAGAATTCTAAAATTTGTATGGAAATACAAAGATCCCCCCAAAACCAAGGAATCTGGAGAAAGAAGAACAAAGCTGGAGGCATGAAGGTCCCTGATTTCAACCCTATTACAAAGCTATAGTAATCAAAACAGCAAAAACAGTATGGTATTGGCATTAAAAGAGACACTTAGATTAACAGAACAGAATAGAGATCCCAGAAATAAACTCACTCACATATGATCAATTAATTTATGACAAAGGAGCCAAGAACATGCAATGGGGAAAGGACAGTCACTTCAATAGATGGTGTTGGGCAAACTGGATAGCCATACACAATAGAATGAAACTAGACCACTACCTTATACCATATACAAAAATTAACTCAAAATAGACTAAAGACTTGAATGTAGAAGAAACTCCTAGAAGAAAACATAGGTGGTAAGCTCCTTGACATTGGTCTTGGCGATGACTTTTTGAATTTGATACCAAAATCAAAGGCAACAGAAGCTAAAATAAACAAGTGGGACTATGTCAAACCAAAAATATTCTGCACAGCAAAGAAAACCATCGACAAAATGAAAAGGCAACGTACTGAATGGGAGAAAATATTTGCCCGTGTATCCAATAACGGGTTAATATCCAGAATATATATAAAGAACTAATACAATTTAATAGTAAAAAAAAATCCGATTGAAAAGTGGGCAGAGGATTTGAATAGACGTTTTTTCCCCCCCTTTTAAAGATTTTATTTATTCAAGAAAGAGGGGGAGAGAGTGTGTGTGCACAGACACAGGTGCATGCGTGGGGGGAGGGGCAGAGGGGCAGTGAAAGACTCTCAAGCAGACTCCCTGCTGAGCGCAGAGCCCAACACGGGGCTCAGTCTCATGACTCTCAGATCATGACCTGAGCTGAAACTAAGAGTCAGACACCTAACCAACTGAGCCACCCAGGTACCCCGGATAGACATTTTTCCAAAGAAGACATGAAGATGGTCAATGGGTACAATGAAAAGATGCTCAATGTCACTAATCATCAAGAAAATGCAAATCAAAACCACAATGAAATATCTCCTCACATCTGTTAGAATGGTTATTTATCAAAATGATAAGAAATAAGTGTTGGCATGGATGTGGGGAAAAGGGAACCATTGTGCACTGTTGGTGGGAATGCAAATTAGTGTAGTCATTATGGAAACTGGCATGAAGTTTCCTCAAAAAATTAAAAATAAGACTACTATATGATCCAGCAATTCTACTTCTGGGTATTTATCTGAAGAAAATGAAAATACTAACTCAAAAATATATATGCATGCTCATGTTCAATGCATTATTTTTTTTACAATAGCCAAGATATGAAAACAACCTTAGTGTTCATCAGTGGATGAATGAATAAAGAAGATGTAGTATATATACACAACGGAATATTATTCAGTCATCTCAAAAAATGACAGTTGTGACAGCATGGATGAAACTTGAGGGCATTATGCTAAGTGAAATAAGACAAATAAGAAAAAGACAAATACCATGTGATGTCACTTATATGTGGTATTCAAAAAACAAAAAACAAAAACCAAGCTCATAAATACAGAGAACAGATTTGTGGTTGCCAGAGGTGGGGGTAGGGGGGTGGGCAAAATGGGTGCAGGTAGTCAAAAGGTACACTGTTGCATTTATAAAATAAATAAGTGATGGGGATATAATGTGCAGCATGGTGACTATAGTTAATCATACTCTACTGAATATTTGGAAGTTGCTAAGAGAGTAAATCTTAAAAGTTCTTATCACAATAAAAAAAATTCTGTAACTACACATGGTGACAGGTGTTAACTAAACTTGTGGTGATCATTTTGCAATACATACAAACACTGAATCATCATGCTGTATACCTGAAACCAATATATCATTCTAATATAATGTATGTCAATTAAACTTCAATAAAAAAAAGAATTTATAGAACTTACTCATGGCCTGTCTCCCTCCATCTCTTCTTATTCCCACATCCATATTTTCACCTCCACATGCCTATCATATCAGGCAGTTGAAGAAAAAGAAACAAATGTAACTGGGACTACCTCTGTGGGGACACTCTCAGTCAGCTCTCTGTCCTCCTCAAGTCCAACTTGCTCTCAGTTATCTGAAAATCTATTAATTTAATTCAGTACTTCCTCCCAGGGGAATCTGCATTTTCTTAACTGTCTTTACAAGATCTAGATTCAGGTTTTTCCACAATGGAGGAAGTATGGCAATTATGTTTGTATGTGGTGGTGGTGGTGGATTCTGCTTTGGACTTTCCAAATTTTTCAATTTTACTGCTTCCCCAATTCAAGAAACAAATGTAGCTTATAGTTTAAATGCAAGCAAAGATATATATATTCGTGTGCATGCGCCACATATATTTTTTTTCTCTCAAAAGTAAAATATTTTGGGATTTTTCTGTCCATACACTCAAGAATTGTTGTTCCTACTGATGTCAGAGTGGTTTAGGCAGAAGCAGAAGAAAACAGGGATTTTTGCATTGACACTTCACTAGCATATTCTTCGGTAGTGATTTCCTCACAGTTAATTTCCACTGGTTCCTGGCCCTTGGTTAGCATATGCTCAAGGAGTCTTTTTCACAGTATCTCTCTTCCCTAGAAAACCCTGCCTGCGAAATCTCCCGTAAATACCTGAATTCTCAGATTCACCTATTAATGATCTAGGCATTGAGGATGTTTCCTGCCCGCTTTTTCACCTCCTACTTCAGTAAGGGCTCAGACTGTAAACAAGCTGGTAGGGATCCTCCAGGCCCAACTCTGGCGGAGCTCATCTCAGCAGCCAGGGAACCTGTGGCAGTCTGCGAAACACAATTAGGAAAATAGAAAGGATTCGCCCATACTTTCAGGAAGAAAGTATTTTGTTTCCAAGATGAGACCCAGAAAATAAGGCACGTTAAAGAGAGTGAGCAAGATAATACGATTTTAAAAAGAGTCCAGTGGAGGTCAATTGCAAGAAGTGCAGATTTGCCAAGGTGTTCTCAACCGCAGCTTCATTTGCCGTGCCCGACTGTGGCCCACACCAGACACTTCGAGGGAAGTCCATTCTTCTCTGACCAGTGAAGCCCTAAGCACTCGTTGTGCAAAAGGGTTCCTTTCTTGTCTCCAAAGGCAATCAATTTGTGTCTCCAGAGTCTGAGGGTTCATAGCTTTCTTTTAATTTTACAAGTCTGCACGTGCATGGTTCTTCCTACATGATTTGGTCCTGAGGAAGTGACCCACCCACAACTCCACAGAGCTAATTAACCCCATACTGAGCGGCTTTTTTCCCTCATTTCACACATCCACTCAATGCTTTAAATGACCCAGCAGTAGCATGATCAGATGATTTTTTTTTTCTTCTCAGTGAGAAAAGCACAATGATGGGAGAGCTAGGATATAACTGCTCTAATTCAAAACAGCAGTGTAACCCGAAAATATTACCAAATAACATTTTATCAGAAGGTGCAGAAATGCTCAAAAATGCTTGAATTAAACACTTTCATGTTACTCATTCAATGTACCGAGGTCAAATAATACATAACAAATATTGAGGTAGAGAAGTTTGATCTATATCCAGAATTTTTTTTAACATCTCATTTTACTAGAAAAGATAAAAAAGACCCAATCTTCCTCCTTGTCTTTGACAGCTTCAAGAAAAGGGCCAATGAGAAGAATGATATAACCCATCTTTTTTTTTTTGTCCACTTCAAGGAATAGGCCCAGGTTTTCCCAGATTTATTTTTGCCACAAAGTGATTGCCTTGAAAACTCTGAGATGATCACTGTTTTCTAACTTTTCAAAAAAGAAAAAAGTGAACATGATGATGGTGGGTGATTTAATGGAATCAGCTTGTCAATGTGATGAAACTGAAAATGCTTTTACAGAATATGTCCACATGCTAAAATAAAAAAAGTCTTTAACATAATGTATATAGCATAGAGTGGTTTTTGTCATGGCAAAAGAAAGGAGTATCATTAATTTAGACAGTAAGTGTAAGGTTCTGCTAGAAACCCTCATGGATAAATCATGGAAATACTTCTCGGGCAGACAAATGGAGCCAGACAAGTCCTAGTTCGTTTAGGAGCTATTGAAAGAGCCATCAGATTTTAAGTCTGTCATCTCTGCTACATGATAAGAAAAATTCTGGGCTATTTCCTTTGGTTATACTAGTCTATGGCTTCAGAATTTTAAAGATTTATACATCAATGGACAAGAAAATGACCTCCCCTGAATGTCCCATCTTAGGCAAACTATCAGCTCCCTCACATTCTCAAAAGCATGTGTGCCAAATTGGCTCATTCTGGTATGACTTGGTCATAGAGCATGCACATCTTGTGTGAACTTTCAACCTCTTTTTCCTCTGCAAAGTGATTTATGCACACACAAGTACATGTCCAACATGCCCAAGAATTCCATAGTTCTTAGCACAGCAGACAGTCAGTACAAGGGAAAACCTATCTAATATTTAAAATTCTTGTTTGAAGTGTCTTAAAAACTATGCTTTGGAACCAAAGACCTTGTGAAAATTCTAAAACACATTCACTATGGCTCCCTAAGCTTCTTGTAGGTATGGCTACCCACCGGGAGTGTTAGGTGGGTAAAACTGATTCAATAGGCAAAGAAGGGGGTCCAATGAGGCACAGTTTTTTTTTTTTTTTTTTATCTACAGTGGTCAGAAATTTTATATTTGACATATAGCCTAAATCAAGCTCTTTGGCTGAAACTGCTTCATCTGGTAATCCTACAGTCGGGTTGTTGTGATTTCAAAGACTCCTGCCCATCAGACTTTTCCAGCCTCACTGACGCTTGGGATTCTGAAGCCCTTACCATGGCCTATGAAGCCCAAGCCCTCACTACCTCTCTGAATTCATTTCCCATCACTTTCATGTAAAATTGGTCCAATTACCAATAGAATGTGGTTACCTAGGTGGGTGAAAAAGGACAGGAATGTGAATGGGATTAAAATGAATAAATCAATAAAAATTAGTGACTTTATGCCCTTGTTAAAATTCAACTATCTCATTGGAGAACCTAACTAAGTCTCTGAACTTTTCTTGAGAATTGGTCAGATAAGGGAGACTATGCAAAGAACTGCCCAGATGGAGGCATGTATTCATTAATTTAAAAATGTTTTTTCAGAGTCTATTATTAAAAACTCTGCTAACTGGACTCCACACCTGCTCTCAAGGACCTTTCACTCTAATGTATGCTTTAGAAAGTTACGCCTCCATTATCACTGACAGGTTATTAGCCCACTTAGGTAAGTTATCATAAACATAACCTCTCTTCTTGTTCCTTATTCATTCTTTTCACCTGCCCTGTGACATCCACTAAGCCCTCATGAATGACCTCTTTGTGGTCTATCTTATCAACTCTGCTAATTCCTACTTAGGTAAGAAACCCCTTCCCCACTACCAATTACATTTTCTTTCTCAAACAGCTGAGAAAATATTATAAAAGTCTGCCCAGAACTATTTAAGTGTTAGAAATGGGTCCTTACAAACTTATTTGAAACTATTTTTTTTTCTTTTTTTGGAACAATTAATGGGGCCTCAGCCCCTAGGAAGAATATCTTGAGTTACAGGCAAATTATGAGCCAGGTCTGCCAGACACAGCACTCACTACTCTCTAGGATAGGACATTTCAGCACCCAAAAGAGGATCCCAGTCTTATTCAAGTAATCTCGGTCTCAGAGAGGATTTAACGGAGCATGTGTCTCTGGTCTCTAACCTCCTTATAAGGAGGTATCCCTCCATCATATTTTAGTCTTTTCTAAACTTAGAAATCGTAGGTCAGTGTCAATGAACATGACATAAAGAACACTAACTCCTCAGCTTATTAAACTTTTTCTTCCTCATACGCCTTTTAAACAAAAATGGAAGAATGTAATATATGTGCAGAGCAGCAAGTGTTCTCTCTCCACTTCTTTTCAGATGCTTCCTTTTTATGGTGATGGAATTACAAATACCATTGTTTTACCTCCACGTTAATACTCTTATTATCTTGCATAAACAGAAGTGAACAAATACGTACATGACACCAATCAATCCCTTCTTCAAAAATGTGGTTTTCATCTTTCTAAATAGTAGAAGAAGAATTAATGAATTCAACTTGTAGTTTACCTGTTTATATTTTGAATGTTAATAAAGCAAAACCAAATTATTGTAGAGTTCTTTTCAGATTTACATCAGCCATTAACACTCTCCATGCCAGCACAGGATAGGGGGAGGGAGGGACTAATGACAGTGGGTCCAAGCCCCCAGAGTCAGCGGGTAAGGGCCTTGAGGGGCTGGAGAGGATGTTAAGCTGCTAGAGCAGGAGATTCTGACCTGTTGGGTAGGTAGGAGATATTTGCTGGCAGTGAAAAGATTATTTTTGTAGAACAAATGGCTAGGAGGAGGTCATTTGGGGCATTACGTGAGAGCAATATCAAAACCAAACATAAAAGCATTATTAGGGGACTAGGGAAAAGGGAAATCACTACCTGTTCCATCTCCTCGTTGGTTTTCCTTCTTCGCTAGTGTGCTTTCTCTTTCCATCACTACCTACTCTGTCCCCTCCATTCTTCAAGTTCTTTCCTTTACCTCTTTATAATAGAGAAGCATGTAAGGACAATTTTAGAGGATAGTAAAACCAAAAAAGACTTTAGACAAAAAAGGCTTCTGACAATATACTTTACATTATATATATAAGCAAATACAACCTATATTTGATTGACCAAGAACTAGAAACTGGGACTTTTGAGATTTAAAATATTCATGATATGTCTGGTCATATTAATCTCTAGACCAGCTGGTTTTCAGCAGTGCTGGAAAGAGCTTTAATAGAGTCATGAGTAGGGAAAAAATGGAATTTTATAGGGATTTATATTTGTAAGGAACTTCTTTAGGGTTGTTTATTGAAATTCCCCCCAATTATTTTTTGAACTTATACATAGACAATATCAAGAGAAAGAGCTTAAAAATTCTCACAGGGTTTAGGAAACCACTAAACCCACTGTATTATGTTCATCACAGTCACTCAAGCAAGTAGAGGATAAGTAGAGCATGGTATCTCACAGTGAATAACATGCTTGGCTACCTCGCCAGTCTGACATATGGAGACTAGGTCCACAGGAACTGTGCTCTCCTTATGAAAAACACAGAGAGATACCTAGGTTCGTCTGAATGCATAGGGCATGAGGGGTTAGCTGTACAGTGTCATCTGGGAGGTACCTAAAAGTATTCTCTAACCAAGCCCCAACTTTTTAGCCCTGTCTTCTTGGAAAAAAAAAATTCCAATCCAAAGCTCATGAGAATACTTTATTTGGTCACTGGGTGGGGGGAAAGTTGCTGAGACAAACCACCACATTCAATGCCTAAAGTCAGGAGGAAACAAGGAAAAGGAGACACAGAAAGGGAGAGTAAGTGCCAAAGGAGTGAGTGCCAGCTCTGGAGACTCACTAACAGAATAAATAGAGAATCTTAGAATGAGAGAAATAAACAAGCACGCTTTGAGGGAAACATCAGTACGCTTTTGGAATCTGAGGCAAAAAGTAAAAATATTTGCCTCTTGTCAGTTATTATCACCATTGCCCCATTTATTTTACTTTTATATACACAAATAACATGCTTTCCCTAAGGATCCACAAACTGCAATAATGGTGGTAATGATGGCAAAGTCATTAAGTTATGAAGTTAAGTTATTTGGCAGAGTTGAGAATGAAATCCTAACCTGCAGGCTTTTTCTGGGTCTAGTCTATGCCTCCAAAATGTTCATTCTACTTCCTGTGATTTCTTTCAAACCGGTATTTTCAAAAGACAGGAATGGTAGGGGCAGGCTTCCTTAATGGGCTATACATGGCTCCAGAAAACAAGTACTGTACCTTCTTCCCAAAGACTTTTCTTTTTTTTTAAATTTAATTTATTTATTTGATAGAGAGGGGCACAGCGAGAGAGGGAACTCAAACAGGGGGAGTGGGAGAGGGAGAAGCAGGCTTCCCGCCGAGCAGGGAGCCCGAGGTGGGGCTTGATCCCAGGACCCTGAGATTATGACCTGAGCCGAAGGCAGATGCTTAACGACTGAGCCACCCAGGTGCCCCGCTTCTTACCAAAGACTTTTCGACTTTCACTTTTTCCCTCTTTCTCCCCCCAGACTTTTTTAATCTCCAATTTCTTCTCTACCATCCAGGACCTCAAGATCGTTAACTTTAAAGACATCTAGTAGCTCCATTAATTCCCTCATCTATGGTTCTCAAGTGTACCTAGTTAGTTCTTGAGCCCAGATGAACCTGCTCATGTGTGTTGTCCTCAGCTTCCAGGCTGCTGAACAATGCTGGACTTCCCAAACTGTACAGCCTGGGGCCTCTCCAGAGTCCTGGTTTCCAGCTGGTGTTTTAGAACTGCTTTACAAGTTCTTTTATTGTTCTCAGTCATTTTCCTTTTTTATTCCCCATCTTCCATTTATCACTCTAGTTAACTCCTTCTAACTTACCTCCTACTCTTCATTCTCAACTAAACTTGTCTCTTTTTTTTTCACAGAGAAACAGAGGTCATCAAATAGCATCTCTTCCCTCCACCTCTGTCAGAACCCACCTATCACATCTCAGAGACCTTTCTTTCTAGTACCGATGACCTGCTCCAGGATCTTATTATATCAATTACTCCTGTCTTCTGTCTTTCCCCCTTTTTTTTTTTACTGCCTGCCAACATGCTTCAGCTGTCCTCATTTAAAACAAACAATAGCAACCACAACAAATTAACAAATAACAAATCATCTTCCGTGGACCTGATCTTTCCTTCCTTTGTACCACCTCCAAGCTTCCTAAAACCCAGATTTATTCCTCAATGCATTAAAATCTGGTTTCTCTAGCTGTTTCTAATTAAACTGCCAAGGTCACCAAAAACCTCTGAATTGCTAGTTCCCAAGGTCCATTCTTCATCATTTTATTTCTTTCTTTTTAAAGTCAGGTTCCTTGATGAATAATTTACATACAATTCACCTTTTTTTATACTCTTCTATAGTTCAGTAAGTTTTGAATTCTCTGCTGGTTCCTTGATGTCTGTAAAATATAGACCAAATGCCTTTGATTCATATTCAGTTTCCTTCAGAATCTTTAGCAGTCTTCCCCACAAAACCTATTGTTGGTCACACATTATTCAACAAAATATGCTATGTACATTCATGCCTCTTGGACTTTCTTTATGTTCCCTCTCTATATTATAAACATACAAGTTTTTGTGTAATAGAGTAGATGCTATTAATATCATCATATCAATTTCCATATAGACTCATGAAACTAGATATTATTTTGACAAGTTGATGTTTTCAAAATAGAAATTAACCATCAAAATAGTACTACCTTAAGATTTGTTATTTTAGTGTTATTGAGTTGAATTTTGTCCTCCCCAAATTCATATGTTGAAGTTCTAGTCCTAGTACCACAGAACATGACTATATTTGGGAATAGGGTCATTGCAGATGTGACTAATAAAGTTAAGATCAGGTAATACTGGAGTGGAGTGGGCCCCTAATCTAATATGATGGGGTCCTTATAAAAGGGGAAAGGGGAAATTTGGACTTGGACATGAACACAGGGAGAACACCATGCGAAGATGAAGGCAAAGATCAGGGTGATGCCAAAAAACATCAAAGATTGCCAGCAAACCTCAAGAAGTTAGGAGAGAGGCATGGGGCAGATTTTTCTTAGAGTCCTCAGAAGGGACCAACCCTGCGGATACTTTGATCTTGGGTGTCTAGCCTCTAGAACTGTGAGACATAATTTTCTTTGTTTAAGCCACCAGTTTATGGCACTTTGTTATGGTAGCCCTACTAAATGGACACACTTAGTAAATGAACCATCTTTGAGTATATGTGAATATTCATTATCTCATTCACTTATCAAATACGAGTGCCTGCTATGTGCTAGACACTGTTCTAGGATGTTAGGATGCATGGCATCAAAATATATTTGTTGAATGAATAAGAACTTGATTGTGTTCCTGTGTTTTTGATGCAGTAAAAAGCAATTAATCTATCAATCAATATAGGATTGATTTAACGAATGCTTACACTTATTCATTCAACAAATATTTACTGAATACTTACTATGTGTCAAATACCATTCTGGGCACAGAGGATAAAGTTATTGAGAGGACAAATTCTCCACCTTCATGGAGCTTAAAATCTAGTGGGAGAAACAGATATCAACAAAGAAAACTAGTAAATAAATCACATAATTTCTCTCTGTGCCCCACATTGACAATTATACAGTTATCCTCTAAACCCTGTAATTCTTGAACAATGCTCAGGGCGTCAGTAATGCTTTAAAATATTCCTAAATACCATGCCCTGTTCTTTCCCTTACATTCCTACAATCTCTAAATAAGTCTGAAATATCCCTAAAACTAATGAACTTAAGCTGTTTTCTAGACTTTCTGATATAAGTGCGATTTTAGGAATTTACATGTTACTTTAGGGTCTACAAAATAATGATCAAAACAATACAGTCTGATAGTGGGGGTAGGGTAATCCACAGGCAGTGCATGGGTAAGTGTGTGGGCAGGACACCTCAAAAGCTGGGTTTCTCAGTCAGTCAACATATATTTCTTAAGCACTTACCATGTGCCAGCCCCTGTGCCGAAGACAGTAGAACTGTGGGTAGGGAAAAGGCATGATGCTGAGCCACAGAGCTTATAATCGACAGGGAAACACCCGAACAACTAATTTCACAGTCCATTCCTTAATTTCGATTATGATAAGGATATAGGAAGAGTGTTAGGAGAACACTGGGGGTTGGGGACTTTGCCATGAGGGTTTTGTAAGAAGGCTTCCTTGAGGAAGTGATGTCTGAACATTGCTTTGCGGCTGGGGTAGGGGTATTTGTTTGATCAGGGATCACAAAGTCTTATGTTTCTTCTTCCTCATCTCCTTTCATCCACGTGCACACATTTCAAACACTTAAAAGCATTCTTCAAATATACTAAGAACACCAAAACTAAACACAAGAGAAGGACTCTCCAGAGGAAAAGAGGCCAAAAATAGAAGGGAAAAAAAACTCCTAATCTCACCATTTGTTTTGAAAACACCCAAAATGATTAAAACATATTATAAACTAAAACATATGAACTAATCACTTGCCAAGTTTCATTTTTAAATCAGTGCCGTTTTTGAGGTTCATAAACTGAGAAAGTCTTCAAATATGAACTTGGTTTTTCTTTTCTTGGCCCTCGGTTGTCTTGAAGCATTTGCTGTTAGGCTGTGTCAAGGCAAAGGGTTCCAGCTGGTTAGGAACATGTGGCACACATCCACTAGAATGTAAGCTCCACGAGATCAGGAGCTTTGTTGATCACTGCAGCCCTGATACACAGAAGAGCGCCTGGAAGGTAGTCGGGATTCAACAAATATGTGCTGAAGTAGCCACTGAATGAATATTCTGGGCCTTTGAGGGAATTCTGTAACTTTCTTTTCTTATCCAAACCACATCTTACTTTAGGTTCTTACCCTGGCGCAATTTTTGCCCCCACCAGGGGACATTTGGAAGTGTCTAGAGACATTTTGGGTTGTCAAGACTGAAGAAGTTGCATTTAATGGGTAGAGGTCAGAGATGCTGCTAATCAACTTACCATGTACAGGACGGTCCTGAGCAACAAAGATTTATCTGGCTCCAAATGTCAACAGGGCCAAGGTTGTAAAATGCTGCTTTAGGCCCTTTGTTTCTATTGGGTTGTACCTGGGAGTCCAATCCTCCATATATTTGAGAGGAAGCTGAGTCCTACAGGAAGCAACCAAGAGAGCTTTCTTGCTTCATTCTCCTTCCTTCTTCCCAACAGAACTGCCTCCACCCTAAGGCACATTGGGAGACAGCCATTTTGACTTTTGCCCCCACTGGGTCAATATGCAGTTGTTGGGGAAACCACCTGAAAGAGTCTGTCTCTACAATGGTAGTGAATAATTTTTATAGCTTACTGGTAATTTTCCCTGAGTTTACCTAAGAATATAGCCTAATTTCAGTAAAATTAGCTTGTTTACAGACTAGTCATGTATCTCTAATGTCATCCTCCCCTGATTCAACCAGTTTATCCATGTCTGGTCAGAAGCTATGCACTGGTCTAGCTTTATTCATGACAAATAAGATCAACTTCATGAATTCCAACAAAACCCAATAATGTGCCTGTAGAAAGACTGGGTTCATAACATTTCCTCTGCTCCCTTCTTTGCCCTGCATATTAATATAGTACTATCTGATTCCAGTTTCAATGGGGAAACCTCCATGGTGCCAAAGGAGTAGATGTGCCGATTTCCCCACTATAAAGGTTGCTCCAGTAATCTTGGTATTGTGGCATGTGTCCCAGTTACCATAGAGACTGCATACACTAACAGTGTAGCATTAAGATTGGTGGGGAAGACACATTTCACAGAAGCTTTTTTGGAGGGATAAAGATAAGACACAAGAAAGAAAGTGAGACTGCCAATAAAGAGCACAGCAAAGAGAAGTCCCTAACAATCATAGATTCTAGAAATTCAGGACAACAGAAATTACAACTACCACACTAAAACCAACATACACTTTCCATTCAAAGGCTGCCTCTGTCAGGAAAATTTCAAGTATGAGGAGAAAGAACAGATACAAAACATTCTAAAATAAAAAGGTAAATAAATGAACCTACCAAGGTATAGAGGTGACAAAAGTGGTATGGCCAGAAAAAAATATTTAAATAACTCAAGGCAAGGAAAAAGTAAGTAATCTAAAAGCACAATAAAATTGGAAGTTATACTTCTGTCGGATGGCTGACTTACAGAGAAGCTGGCCCTCAGGGAGTAACTTAAGGTCTGAGTGCCTCTGTTTCCTTCACTGCAAGTGGAAAGAAAAAAAAATAAAGATGATCTCCCTCTTATTTGTTAACAGAGTTCTTCTTAAATATCCCAATGGTTTGTGTTATGACAGATGAATATGATCCATGCCAGTCAAAGAAAATCTGACAAAAACTGTTAGTGAATACATAAATTAGGGGACATTGTTCATGATGCAAATAGGCTTATTCCATAGTTCCTTAAAATAATGAGAGCTTAGAGTTCACTAACAGTGTGATCTTACGTATGTTCTTTTTCTCTGCATTCAATTTTGAGGTATCCTGTTGTTACAGAGATCAGGCATGTATGCAATGTAAAGGGTTCAGGTGTTGAATTGTAGATGTTTCTAAATAAGAAGGAGGTTGGAGATATGATGTGGACTGGTGTAGGGGATAAGGGGAGTGCATTTAAGAGGAAATTAGTCTAGGAAAATGTCAGATAAGTGATTAGAAGTTCCTTGATGTCCAGATCACATCTGGCAATGTTCTATTACACATACTCACACTATTACGTCCCCTGCCCACTGGATACCCATGATTCCCAGTTTTAATTATCATCAATATGTTAATATCTCTCAAATCTGTATCTTGAGCCATTAGTTCTCTCTTGACCTCTAGTCCTCTATATCAAAAGACCAGTGAACAAATCCAGTTGGATATCTCAACATGTCCAAAGCTGAATCACCTTCTCCTTCCAAGTTTCTCTTCTTCTTATGTTCCTTATGTGAGCGAATAGCATCACCATTCACCCATCTACCAAAGCCCCATACCTGGGAACGATCTGGTGCTTTTTCATCACCCTTCAAATAATCACCAGATTTGTAATTCTAATGTAATTTCTTTTAATAACTGAAGGAGGCTTTTGTGCATAGAAAGCGATATTTACAGTTAATTGGGTTTAAAACTATTGTGTGTATGTGCGTGTGTGTGTGTGTGTGTGTGTGTGTGTGAACCTCTCTGTACACATATACATTACTCTATTGGTCTAGTAATTTCAGTATAAAATAAGAAAAAAAAACTTTCGGGAAGGGTGAGGTCACTAGGTAGAAAATTTAGAACCTCAGACTATTTCATCTGTCAGTCAGGGGGTTGGAAAAATGAGAGTTAGGGCCTGCTCTGGGAATACCTTCTGGAATCATTCTAACAAGGTCACCAATGAACACACTGAATATTTATGTAGTAACTATAACAATGAGCGACTCTAAGTCTGTATCCTACAAAGGGAATTTTACAACTTATGTCTTCTAAGTTCAAGTTCCACTCTTACCTACTTCTTTCGCAATCACTTTCCACTTTATAGCCTGATAAAGATAGGCAGTATTTTGTTTTCCCCAGCAACCAGGTTTCTTCATTCTAGTGACCTTTTACTTATTGATGTTTCTCACATTTCTACGTCTCTTGTTCCCATTGCACCACATTAGCTCAGGTCTCCGTTATCTGTCACTTGTGATATTGTAACAGTCCATTGTACTATGTTCTCTCATGTTTCTGAGCCTTTGCACGTGTCACTACCTGTGTCTAGAATGCTTATATTCCCTGATAAACATTTACCAAATGAAAAAAATAATAAGTACTTAAGATGTTGTTGCTTTGGGTGCTAAACAGAAATAGTGGCCTATCTAATATTCTGGATAAACCTGCACAAAGTGCACTTACTTTCAAAATTAATTTTGAAGAATCTGAAAATTTTGCCATGGAGAACCATGGGGCCCATGCCACAATATTAAGTTTTGCATTTAACGAAAACACCTGCAAACTCAGGGAAAGAAGGACTCATTCTTTCTTCATTCATCCAGCAAATATTTACTAAGCACCTTTATACACCAGGTACTGTTCTAGACACTGGGGATTTCTTAAAGTACAAGACAGACAAAAACTCTGAAAACCATACAACAAAACCTTGCAATCATTGGACTTACATTGCATTGTAGGGGGAAGTAAGTATGTAAATAAAACATACACCTGAATGGAGTAAGTGCTGTGAAAAGAAATGAAGCAAAGTGGGAGGTGGGGAGTACAATTTTAAATATGGTGGTTATGAAAGCCTTACTTAGAAATGGAAATTGAGGGGTGCCTGGGTGGCTCGGTTGGTTAGGCGTCTGCCTTTAGCTCAGGTCATGATCCCAGGGTCCTGGGTTTGAGCCCCACATCGGGCTCCCTGCTCAATGGGGAGCCTGCTTTTCCCTCTGCTCATCTCCCCTGCTCATACTCTCTCTCTCTCTCAAATAAATAAATAAAATCTTAAAAAAAAAAGAAATGAAAATTGAGCAAAGACTTGAGGGTGGTGAACAAATAAGACTTACCTGGGAAACGCATTGCAGGCAGTGAAAAAAGCTAGTGCAAAGACCCTGGGGTGAAATCATGTACAGTAGGTATGGAAGCCAAAGAGGCCAATGAAGCTTGAGAGGAGTGAGTGCTAAAAAAAACAACAACACAGAAGTTAACAGGGGAAACAATGTGTAGGGCCCATTGGAATACCATAAAGACTTTGGCTTTTCCTCTGAGTAGATGGGGACTATTAGAGAGTTCTGAGCAGAGGAGTGACACAGTCTGACTTAATTACATTACATACATTACAAAGAATCACTCTGGTTACTGTTTTGCGAATAGACTGTAAGTGGCAAGGCCAGAAGCAGGGAAGATAATCAGGAGGCAACTCCAATAATCTAGGCAAGAGATGATAGTAGCTTAAATCAGGATAGTAGTGATGTTGAGGATAAGAAGTGGCAAGATTCTGAATGTATTTTGGAGGTAGAACTGCAGAATTAATTGATTAGTTGAATTTGTGACAGAAATAAAAAGCTGGGAGAGAAATAAACGTTTGATTTGAGCAGCTCTGAGGATGGAGGTGCTATTTACTAAGGTGGGGAAAACCGTATTCTCTGAATACAATAAGGAATTCCACTGGGGGATGTTGGGTCCCTGATGTCCATTAGGCTCACAGTGGAGATGTTGAGTAGGTGGTTGAACATGTGAACCTAGAATTCAGGGCAAAGGCCTGGACCAGAGGTGCAAGCTTGAACCATAAGTTGGGGTGTGACTCTGAAGGAAGTGAATAGAGATAAAGAAAAGAGGAGGTTCAAGAATTGAGCTCTAGGACCCTCTGGTGTTTACATGTTGCAGAGATGAGAGTACACCAGCAAAGGAGACTGAGAAAGAATGGCCTGGGAAGTGGGGAAAAAAAAAATCAAGCAAATGTGGGGGACTGAAAGCCAATTGAAGAAAGTGTTTTAATGGTGAAAGAAGAAAGAGCCATGGAAGACAATGCTGGCAGTTGGGGAAAGATGAAGACTGAATTAGTTAATGGATTTGGCAACTTGGAAGTACTGGTGAATCTTAATGGTGGGTGCAAACACTAATTAGAGAAGGATCAAGAGGGAATTAGGGAGTAGAAGTAGAGAGTGTTTGTAGTGATTATAGGCATTTCTTCAGAACCTTGGCTATAGTGGGAATCAAAGAAATGGGATAAGAGCTGGCAGGGAGTGTGGGGTTAGAAAAGGTTATTTTTTAGATTGAGAGAACTTACAACATGTTTGTATTTGGAAGATAGGGAAAAATTGATAAAGTAATAGAAGGGGGAGATTTTTCAGGAGCACTGTGTATGAGTGTGTGAGCGGAGTGGGACTGACTGAAGGCACAGTGAGCGGTGGGCTGAGACAGGAACACACAGGGTTTATCCATAGTTATAGGGGAGAAGGCAGCGTGTGGGCATGCATGCAGATGGGAGGGTAGGTGTGCTGGAGAGCCAGTGTTCATGCAAATTCTTTTTTGACTGTTTCTATTTTCTCAGTGAAGTAGGAAGGAGGTCGTAAGTTGAGAGTAAGAATAGGGAAGGAAATGTTGGAAGTTTGAGAGAGGGAAAGATACGAAATGCTCTTGTGGAGATATGGGGAAGTGAATAGATACGGAAGCACAATATTATTGCAGGGCAGCACTAAGAACCTCTTGGAGTGACCAGGAGTTTACAGTGAAAGTCATCAGTTTACTTGTGTGTTTTTCTCCATCCACAGTCAGCTGGCATGCAGGCCTACAATAGGCATGGAGTTGCATATGATCACGATGGTTGGGATTTGCCAGGAGAGGACAGTGAAGCAAGAGAAGATCAAAGACGTTAAGGGTGTGTGCAAGAAAAAGATTACAGTCATTGTCCAAGGAATCTAAACTATATAAGGAAGTGAGAATATGAGGGGCTAAGGGTAGAACTTATGCATGAGAGGTCCCAGTAGGTTCTGGAGTTGTTGCAATAAGGGGACCGCGAAAATATGAGGTGGTGGTTGAAGAGTGGGATGCTTGAAATTGAGATTATGGAAAAGTTGTGATTATTAGTAATGACAAGTTCAAAAGTGTAACCACAGAAGTAAACAGTTGGGATGGAGGACAGATCATGAGACAATCAAGGAATTGAGATGCACGGTGTTGGGAGGATTACATATTTTAACACAGAAATGACCAGGAATTGTGATGAGGGAGAAACAAAAAGAGTGCTAGTGAGTCAGTGGCTAAAATCTGTAAAAAACTGGAGGTGACAACCAAGGCATAGTGGATCACTGCAAGAAGGAGGGATTATGGGAGCAGGGAGTTTTTCCTCCCTCACTTTCCATCTTCCCAGTTTATATGACTGGCATTTGCAAACTTCTACTTTCCTGGCCTGGAGAGCTATAATTACCTGTGTAAATCACCCTTTGTAATTTCTCTTTATATTATATCCAAGTCCTATGAATTTTCACTTTCAAATATTTACTTTTTTTCTCCCCATTTTGGGCCATCACGACTCTTGTCAGTCATGCTCTTTTCTATCACTCAGTTTAATGTTCTTCATGGCACTAATCACTCTCTGAAATTATCTTGTTCATTTATTTGTTTGCTTTTTGCTGGAGGGAGGTTCTATTTTCCTTCCTTAGAATGTAAGTTCCGTAAGGGGAAGAGCCTTCTTTATTTTGTGCCTGAAACCTAATATACCCTCGATAAATATTTCTAGAATGAATTCATTGGTGGCCCCATCATGTTCTGAGGAATCCTCATTGTCTGTTTTACACACTGGCCCCACTTTACCATCCTACCTGTTTCTCCTTACTCTCCTGCTCAAACCACCCATCTCACTCAGCAGGGGCATTTTACACCGTGCTGATTTCCATCCTGACAATTTAACCACATTTCTCCCTGTTTTTAATGTCAGTTCCCCATACACTGATTCTTCAAGTCTCACCTTGGGTCTCATCTCCTGGATGGCTTTTCCATGATTACTCTAAGGCCGGCTGATTTCTCCCTTCCAGAAAATTCTGCTATGCCTAATAACATTAGCAGCCTTATCTTTTCTAATTGCTGAAGCTGTGTCAATCTCATCTTTTCACTTTGAACGTAAGTTTACTTTTGGCTCAGGGGTCCTGACTTAACATCTATAGGACACTCCCAAATAACTAACATAATGTAGGACAGATAAGGGATGTTCAAAAAACTACCATGGCTTCATTGGATAGTTTCACTGACTTCTGTCTTCCTCAACAATCTGACAAACTTGACTCCTGTCCCACCTTTTACTTCTGCATTTAGCTAAATCTATTCTTCCTGCTATACAGATACTGCGTTCAAAACCAGGCCCTCCATCCACCACACAGAATTCTACACACTTGCATTGCAATTTCCGTAACTAAACCATTGTCTTTGCCATTATTGTTCCTAGAGTCTCTTGGCAATTTTAGTATATTCAGGACATAGCTGCCAAGATCATCTTTCTTCCTGGTTGATTCTTTCTTTTAAAAAAAAAAAAAATCCTTGCAATTCTTTTTCATCAACTTTATGTATCCCCTTGGGGTTTATTTTTTCTTGGCTCCATCCTTGGTCTGGTTCTCCTCCACTTTTTCTAACTATGTTCGGTCCCTGCTTTTCACTCTATCTGCCCTTTGTCTCATTTGAGGGAATCAGCTTTCACACCTTCTTTCAAAGCACCCTGTATATTTAGAATAGTTTCTCAAATAATATAAAATTTATAATATTTATGAATAAATGACACAATGCCAAGATATTCTGTCTCTTCTTTCAAATAACATCTGAAGATGCACCTGCACCACTGAGTTCTATATTTAAGATATTGAATAAGTATCATTCATCCATCTGTTTTCATTCTGTCTTGCATTTTTCAGGACCTGCTTAAGAGTTGTATTGTGAGGTCTCTGGGGCTAGAGACTGTCTGGCATAGTTCACAAACTGGCCTTTGCTCTGTATATTCATGTTTCTTTGACAAATAATAAATAATAATAATAGCCCACTATGCATTTTTACATTCCACTCATAAGTCCCTGGAAAAAGGAAAACTAATAAACAGGGATTATAATAAAAACACCGAGACAAAACTAACCTCTTACCAGGTTTTGCTACAGTAACATAGACTTCTATAGACTGATATTCTAATAAATAATTACCTACTTAAGTCATTTGTAAATTGTTCCTTTGCCAACATTATGTATCATATCAAATGCCTATGTGGTTTATAGGACAGGGAAAAACAAGTAGAACATTACAGCTATGTGGGGGATCAGAGCAAAAGCAGCAAAATAAGAGGTTTACTCTGCTGGGTGCACAGTTTGTAAGAATTAGTCTCACAAGTAGAACTACTTGACAGAAAATGTGCCTGCTCTCCAGTTTCCCCTCTCCCCTCCCCTTTCCCTTCAGCACTCTACAGCTCTTTTCAATAATGAAAGACTTTCTTTTTTTCTTCCCTCCTTCCTTCTTCCTCCCTCCCTCCCTCCCTTTCTCCCTCCCTCCCTCCCTTCCTCTCTCCTTCCCTCCCTCCCTCCTTCCCTCCCCTTCCCTTCCCCTCTCCTTCCCTTCCCTCCCCTCCCCTTCCCTTCCCTTCTCTCTCTTCTCTTTCTCTCTCTTGATCTCTTCTTTCTTAAATTTCAGGTGGGAAGTATATAATTTTGTGTGAAAAATCTGTTTTCCTGTGAATATAACAAATGTTCTGCTTGAAGCTGCTCTATTAAAACGGCAGTATGTCCAATGAAAGAAGAGGGGACTATGCCTAATGGCTGGAGCGCCTCCTTATTTATCTGCAGATAGTCACATTTAAACTCCAGTCTTCAAGTGAAGACCACAATGTGCCAATTGCCTTGTTACTGCAGTGGCCACTAGATGGCGGGTCCAAAAATCTGACTGGGGCCTCCCGGGAGGGCAATTCTTACATGGGAAATAGGTTTCTGGCACTCAATCCGGTACTGGTTTATCAAAACATTGGGCGGATAAGACAATATCCACATTACTTCACAGGGAAGCATTTTAACAGCAAGGTCTGTAGAGTACTGTCATCACAATACTCAGATACAGCTGGATCTTGAGACTTCCAACAACAAACATTCTCAGCTCTGGTGTTTATAAATGTTCTGCTGTATTTCATTATCTAATGGTCTTTGTAATAACTTGCCATAATCTCAAAGGTATAAAAAGTAGTTGTCTAATCTGCCTCTGTAGAAACACATGGAGAAGACTCTCAAATAGGCTGGGAAGGCAATACACATAGCTCGACTCTGTACCACTTAATATATATTTACCAGTAGATCCAATTGAGTATTTTATATCTCTGTATATACCTATCTAGATCTGTACCTGAATCTATATCTTCTTTTTTTCCCTAAAGTTATTTATTTATTTATTTATTTATTTATTTATTTATTTGAGAGAGAGAATGAGTGGGAGGGAGAGAGAATTTTAAGCAGACTCCATGCTGAGCATGGAGCGGGGCTCCATCCCATGACAGCGAGATCATGACCTGAGACGAAACCAAGAGTCGGACGCTTAACTGACTGAGCGACCCAGGCGCCCCTATACCTATATTTTCTATACCAGAGGCTGATAATATATTCACGTTGTTTTGGAAAAAAGAGTGTTTATATTAGACCTATTATTTAAAAGAAAAAAAATAACTAAGCCTCATGACTGAAACTGACATGAGTAAATTTAGGACAAATTCTTTGCTGTACCCAGTACCATTTCCATTTTCTTGCACTGAAAGGGAGGCTTCAAAAAGTGGATCTCATGGGACCATAAAAGAAGTCATTCTGAGGCGAATTATTATGAAGATAGATTGAATCCCTCCCTTGATAATTTTTTTTTATCTTTTTTTTTTTTTTTGGTTAGCAGATTATCCTGATATAAGTGATTTGACTACATGGACACTGAGCACTTTTCTTTATCTTTTAATTAAAGAACTGACCTTATGATTTTTAAAAGTAAAGAATCACAAGTTCTAAGATAATTTATCATTCTCACTTAAGAAAATGGGTTCTAAAGTCAATTGTATTGTTGTACAAAAGCTGTGACATGCATTCTGATACACATTTAAGCATTGATGCCAATTAAAATTTTTTAACAATGAAAGCAACACAAACTCAATTATAGCCTTCCAACCCACTCACCACTAACATTTGGTTCCCTCTTTCCTTTAAAATTTAGGTAAAAGACTAACATTAAACATGCTGATTTCATCTACACTGGCTCTGTATATTTGGACATGAGACATGAGAAGAAGAGGACATGTACACTGGCCTTCAGATTAAAAAAGCAAGCTTTTTTTTTTTTTCTCGTAAGAAGTAAATATGGACTATCCTGATTACCACAGAAGAGATTTTACATCAGCACTAGCTGACTTCCTTTAGTTTGGCAGTGGAATTTAAAATACGATGACAGAAAAAATTTATGATGAAACTCCATGGCTATTTCTACATAATTGTGGTTATTGGAATTTAACCCTCGCTCCTCCCCTGCAAAAATTCTACAACTTGTACCTCCCTCATGGAAAGAGCTCTGGAACAGCAGCTGAGGCCTGGGTTCTACCCTGGTTTCGACAATGCCTCACAGGGTGAGACCCAGAGGGCATGGGCTCCCTGGGCTCTTCTTCCTTACCTCTGAAATGAATTTTAAGGAGAAAGCCTATGATTCCTCTCTGCTTTAACATTTAATATCCAATGAAGTAAATTAGTATGCATTACATACGTCTGAAATAGACGAATTCTCTCAGATGAGAGAACAATGTTGTCAAGGAGGATCTTATATTGAAAGCTAATGTGGCCCTACTGCTATTGGGACCCTACCCATAGAAGTGAAGTTGGAACAGCTCGTTCCTTCAACCCTCCCTTTTCCCGTTCGGTATCACTCTTCCATGGACTCCCCCATTACCTATAAGTCTAAATCCTACCCTTGGGACCTTCCCTGAGCCCAAGCAGTCTCTGGCTAATATGAAAAAAGCCCTTTCCTTTTCCTCTTGGGCACATAGCTCAAATCCATTTCCCAGCCCTCTGTACAGATAGCTACAGCCTTGTGACCAAATTCTGGCCAGTGGGATGTCAGCAGACATGACGCGAGCTGCTCCTGCCCCGGCCCCAAAGACATTTCTTTGCAATTAATTTCTCTTTCTCTTTAGCAGTTTTCTGACTGGAAGTCACACCCAAGGTGACCCTGGAAGCTGTGTGCTGAAGATGAGAGAACCTCTGCCAACCTGAATCCTTGGCCAGTCTTTACATGAGCAAAAGAGAAACTTCTATTAAATTAAGCCACTAAGATTTGGAGGTTTATGTCTTATAAAAACCAATGTTACCTTAACTAAGGACTCCCCTAAGCCAGAGACTGGCTCTCTCTCCAAGACACTTTATGTTTCTTTGACCATGTTTTCACCATGTAGTGAATTCTTTACTGGTGTGTAAGATCTTCGAGGACAGTGCATGTTTTATTCACTTTCTCATCCTCCACATAACTCTAGTTGAAAAAACGAATAGAACATAACTGTTTTGGAAATTATAGACGGTGGAAAAAAAAATTCTAGCTTTTTGTCTTCTCCTATTTAGGTAGAAGGTAGGGATGATGGGTTTTTCTGGCGTAGAAATGTTATTATGACATCCATAACCTCTTAATATATTTTGTGGACTACTTTCCTAAGAACTGTGCTCCCCAAATAAAGTGCACATTAAATATTTTGAAAAGTTAAAACAATACCAAAGGGAGAGATAAGTGAAGAGATAAACAGAGAAATACAGAAATAAGGGATTAAAAAAAATGTTGTGGGTTCTACGGGGCTTCTACCACCACTACCACTAATGAAATTATCACTATAAACTATTATCTCAAATAAAGCACTACATTTTTGGTACCTTATTCTCAGTGTTAGTTTTAACTTCTTTTGAGCCAAATTCCTCAGACATTTTCTGTTTTATTTTTAGGTGGCCTCACCACAGCCCCTCCCTACAACACCTCACCCTTGGTTTCCTCAAGGAAAACTGGTCTCGTTTTCCCACTCTCTGTCACTGACAGTCCTCTCTTATCTTTTCTTTGGCTCTACTTTCTTGTCCACTCCTTGAGTACTGGAATTTCCTTGTATTCTGCACTGGGTTTTCTCCTCACAACTTCTGGAATCATATCATCCAGTCTTACATGACTTCACCTACCACTTCCTGACAAGTAACTCCTGAATCTTTACCTCCAGCCCAGCACTTTCTCTGGAGCTCCAGATCTGTATTGTCTATGGTCCCTGGATATTTTGAGAAAACCTAAACATCTTGCAGCAACCTTTAACACAAGTCCCAAATCAAAAGCAATACTTGCCTTTCTTGGCAAACCTCTTCTTTTTCCTCCCATGTTACCTCTCTTGGCAGATGACATGAAGTTAGACACTTTAAACTTTCCTTATCCTCCTTTTCTGTCCCTCATCTAAATTAGCTAATTAAGTTCTAAATCCTAATAAGTGTCTTTATGGTTCTTTTGAGACTTATAGCCTAGGTTTGAAGACTGGAGAGTTGAAGGCCAATTAAATATAGGACTTCTTTTACCACAATGTCAGAGACTCACTACAAATTTCTTCACACAAACATATAAAAAAGGCAAGAAGTATGGAAAGACAAAAAGATTTTCCTACCCTTCCATCACACCTGAGTTACATTATAAACCAGCAGAGAATCATGAGAGTGAACATTCTCACATTCCATTTCTCAAAGTTGGGACTACTTTAAAACAAAATTGAATCAACGAAAGGAAGGATTTTTGCAAAGGTGACAGGAGCTTTGCTCATCGCCATTCTTTCAGTAACCTTTGCAAAAAAGATTTGAAGGAATGTCTCTAATGGCTAAACCTATAGAACCTTTAGGCCCATGGTTTTCATTCATTCCTGGATCTAACTATAAAGGCTCGCATTTATTTTAAGTGTTACCTTTTCCATTGACATTCAAATGAGATTTCCCTTCATCTAATCAGTTGCTTTGATTTCTTGGTCCTAAAATTCATTCTTCAATGTTTTCCACAATTCTTCAACATTAGTAATAACTTCCTATAGCAACTGTGGTCCTTTTTCTTTCCCTGGTGATATATTTATCATCTATTACACAAACCTCCTCTTTGCTTCCTCCCTTTGCACCACCAGCTCTAACATCTTAAATTTTCATTTAACATACTGCTTACCTAAATTATTTCATGTGTGTTCCCATCCATGGAAATTCATTTTTGTGTGACATAAATCCCTACCCTATTCTATTTCACAGTAATAAAACTTTATACTGAATTGCCAAAGAGATAGGTAACCAAGCACGCAGTTTAAATTAAGTGCAAGATACACATGTTTGAATATTCTGCTCTCTGTCTAAGATGTGTAGAGACAGGTCCTGTTTGTGTCTGAGCATTCTGTCATCTGACTCAAACTGTTGGAGTTAAATCATGTAAAAACAGTTTTCTTACTTTGATTCAAAAGTAACTTCTGCTATGGAAAAAAAAGCACAGTAAGGAAATAATATGTGTATTAAAAAATCTCTTCTAAATAACGATTATAGTTGGATTCAGTCTATGAAAGATGCTCCATGACTTGAGCACATGCCAGTGAGATTAAAACTCTTCCAGGGTTGGTATTCTCATTGATTGTTGTCCTTCAGTACCTTTAATGGTTTCTAGCCCTTGTCCACGCTAACCTTTCCTAGTTGTTGTAGCCATGGTAAATATCCTATTTATTGGATTTTATTAGCATTTCAAATTTTGACATTTGGAAAAGCACAATCCTCCTTCTTTTTCATCCTGTCATTTTTAATGTATAAGTGTCCAGGATTTTTCCACTTTTAAGTTTCTCTTTTCTAGCTTCAGAAGATTATAATTTTGGCAAGTCAGAATCTGTGGTCCGAACATTTCAATTCCATACAACAAAATTTCAGTCAGAGGCATTATTCATGTGATTTAAGCATCAACGTTTACTTCTGCCACCATTATTTGGCATTTTTGGAGAAATAAGTTTTGGTTGAATCACCTACTGAATTATGTTGATTCTCCACCATTTTTGGTGATATGATAGTTATAATGCTAGACATTCACATAGCACTGTAAAGTTTTCAAAGCGCTGCCACAGACATAGTTCTGATTTGACTGTCAGTATACATTGTGGCACAAGCAATCAGACAGTACACCCATTTTATAGATAAAGAAACACAGGAACAGAGATTATTCTGGAGCATGCATGGTAAGCAGCCAAAGCCAGAACGAACTCCTATTCCAGCATTCTTTCTTCTACATCATATTAATATTGTTTACTTATTCTTGCTTTTCAAATATCCACCATCAGGCCCTCATTCCTGTCATATCTATTTGATCTCTTTCTAGATTGTATCCACCCTTCTGGTTCACACAGCCCTCACCAGAGCTACTCAAGGACAATGTTTCATCCACGTTCGTACCTCGAAGCCTCTGGTGACATGCTACTACGTGTTTGCCCAGTGACTCTGAGCTATAAGTGTTCATCTTCTCTTAGTTGTAAACTGTTCTTGACCCACACTTTTTAAGAATATGTTATAAATGTTTGTGTATTATTTGAGAGGAAGGCATTTCATCCATGTCACAAGTAGAAGAATGGAAAATCAGGAGAGTGAACAGTTTATTTGAGAGTATCCAGTGAGTCAGTGACAAAGACCTGAAGAAGAAAAAAAAACAAAGTCAGGGATCCTCATGCGCAGGCTGCCTCTGTGCCACACAGAGGTACTGGGACTCAGCAGCCTATGAGGGCTGTGGGAGAAGCATAGACAGCGTTGCCACATCCCTTGTGCAGGCTACAATTATTTAAAAGAACTGTGGCAAACTGGACATTTTGTTCCCTTCTAATTTATCTGTGTTCCTGTAGCCATGTCTCCACTTCTAAACACTAATCACTTCTCTAGGTGAGCTTAAGTACCTAATTATTAAGAGCCCTCCAAATTTCTAGTGCCATCTTCAATACAGTTAGTGCCCTTTCTGTCCCATTTGCCCCCTGTGCTTGGTACTGAATCAGAACAGCAAATATCCCTAATGAGGAATCATGATACAGGATTAAATTTACAAATTAAGCAATTCCTTTAGTTTTTTTTATGTCAGTTCCTTTCATCTTGGAATCCCCACCCTCCATTTGCTTAAAATACATCCCACTGTGAAACTAAAAAAAAAAACCAATGCTGTTATGACAATTCAAAGAGAAATACTGAAACCTAGAAGAGACTCTTGTCACCTGTAAGCTCTGGCATATAGCATCAGATAACCTAGGCTCCCAGGGAATGGTAGGACAATACATTAGCAGATTTAACATTAATCTCCAGAATCCCAGATTTATTTCCTGTCCAGGTTAAGTGCTCTTTTGATTATTATAGCAAAAAATAATACAAAAAATCGATTATAACCATTAATGGAGGCTTAAAATATTAACTTCCATAGCTTTAACCCAATATCTATAATTAAATGCAAAAAAGCTAAGTTAATGCAATGTTAAGGTTGAGCTTCTAATTGCACAAAAGTCATGAAATTTAAAATTAAGGTTTCTAGTGCCACTCTCTGTCAGTTCTACAACATTCCTCACATGATTTTTTACAATATATGTTTCACTTAAATGTGTCAGTGATGGAGTTCCTCGGAAAGAATATAAAACACAATAGATTAGGATTGAATTTGTGGATGTCTGCTTAGAGTTTTATGTAACCAACAACACCGGGAAAGTGCAATTATTTTTAAATTATTTTAAATATGATGCCCCATTTGAGTGATTACCATACTCCTGTTTAGGAATGTACCCATTTCCCCTATAAATCCCTTAACCTTCCCTTCTGATTATAAACTAGCCATCCCTGAGGGGTGTTTGTTTAAAAAACAAACAAAACAACCTGTGGGCTGTGATAGTACATGTGGGCCCAGTTCCTTCAACACAGGACAAAAGGTATTCATGGTGGACTATTACTTAAGAAGAATAAGTAACTCAGACTCCTCAGGTTTAGGGTTACATCTAATAGAATAAGCAAAGGCTCTAGAGATAGGTAGATAGAGATTCAAATCCTTTTAATGCTACTTACCAGCCCAGGTGACTTTGAGCAAATTACGTGCCAGCCAAGGTGACTTTGAGCAAGTTACAAGAGTAATCATACCCATTTTGTAGGGTAATTATGAAGACGAAATGAAGTAATATATGTGAGACAGGCTTTGCAAAGCTCTCTCGGAGTTTATAGCACCATACCAACTATTACCATCAAAGAATGAATAACCATAATTTAACTATCATGTAGCTATCCATAGGGTACTTCTGAAACACAAAACAATGATCATTGGAAATTCATTTTATTAAAAGGTACGTAGAATTTTTTTTCATCATAGTTTCCTAAGGTTAGGTATGTGTCTATGGCTTATTACCGAGTGTCCAGATATGTTCACTACATAATGCGTTGAGGTCCATCAGCTACTTCCGAAGGCAGGTGAGTGAAATGAATTCTTGAATATTGGGCTGCCATGCCCAACATTTTCTTCAAATTTTATGAAACATTTGTGTCTAAACAGAGAATATGCTGGGGAAATTCTAGCCCAACATGCAATTTTGACAGAAAGTTATAAATCATAAATATAAGGGCTTAAAGCTAAAGTGCCACCTCAACCAAAACAATAATAAAAACTCTTAAGTGCATTCTGGCAGGAATAAACACAAGCAGCAAAGCCTGTTGTGGACGGTGCAGAGCCCAGGAAGGTAACCAAGTGAGTAAACAGCTAAGGCAGGATTATCCTCATTTGGGAGGAATCCATTCCAGACAGGAATTAAAGGGGAGGGGGTTCCGGAGGGAGAATGGAGGTTGGGGGGGAAGGGCTTTTGCATCTGAAAGCAGCTAAGTTATCCTGTGGAATGAAAAGGAAATTTGTTTTTCCCTGTCAACAGTAATCTTGTTTGAGGTCTAGCAGACTGGTACACAAAAGATACATGTGTTCCGCCTACTTGGTTTTTCTCCTTTGGCAGTGAGGTACACAGGCAGGGTTCAGGTGAATTAGACCCACTCAGAATAACACAGCCAAATTCCCTTCCAAATGTATAAATACTGATTCCTCAATAGCTTTATTCAATAGACAGATAACTTATTGCATCGTTCCTGGCACATTCACAGACAGGATTTGCTCCTGGGAGTACTACAATGCAAAAAAAAGGATGGGGGAGGGTTAAGTGAAAGGCAGAGATATCAATACTGAAACCATGAATCACAACTGATAACAATGACTGAAACCAAAAAATCTCACACATACAATACCCAGAAAAACATAAGTAATCAATAATTTCTGAGTCCTATTGGCTTTTCCTATCTTAAATAAATGGTACAGAGGAGATTTTTGAACAGAGGAACAAGGGGAAGAATTGGATCGGTGAGGTCAGCATCACATATCATCTCTTGACTATCTATGATAATGGACCAAGTTGCCTACTTTCTTGGCACTTCATTTTCTAAACAACAAGTAGTGAATTCACTATAAAACCTTTAGGTGGATATAAATTCTATTAGAAAATGGGCTGTTTCCAGAATAAGCCAAGGACTATAGCTGTCTACACCCAAAGATTTATATTTCCCAAGCTTTTTAACAACATCAGCGTATATTTATAATCATACAGTTTACACTTTTAAGACCAAGAAAAAAGGTAAGGTTTCAATGGTCATAAAAACAGAAATTGAAAGTAACAACTATTTTCTAAGAAAGGAAAGAGTTCTCTTTTTATAATAGCTTAACTCAAAAGTCTTTTGAAGTCTTTTTCTTTAAAGATTTTCATTCAAAATTTACCTTTGAGAGCAAGCATGAGAAGTCTCAGAAAATAGATAAATATTGTTAATTTAAACACTTCCCTTCTCACTCTAGGAAACCTTACAAAACTAAACGACAAACAAATTAGAAGTGATTCATTCATTCATTAATTCAGCAACTATTTATTGAGCACCTGCTATGTCTGGCACCAGGCAAGGCAGTGAAAAAGAAGGTCCAGGTTTCCGCTCTCACAGATAGTGTATGACACAATCTTCTACCATCACTGAGGAAAGACTAGCCATGGTTAGGCTTATTGAGTTTGGTCATAGAGATAAATAAAGTTCAAAACAGGAGCATTTAAGTTTCATCTCATTAAAGAATTTTTGAAATAATAGTTTACTTATATCATTTTAAGTGTTTGTTCACATATTATCTTCTTGCTAATATTCTGAGCATTGACAAAGAGCCATTTTTGAAATAATGAAAGCAAATCAATAAAAAAAAAAAACAATGATTTTTTGGGGAAGAAATCTACTTTATAAAAAAGGCACATTACCTAAGGCCAATAAAATTACATGATGTGCTTTTTTTTAAATTATTATGTTATGTTAATCACCATACATTACATCATTAGTTTTTGATGTAGTGTTCCATGATTGCATATAACACCCAGTGCTCCATTCAGTACGTGCCCTCTTTAATACCCATCACCATCTCCCACCCCCCTCCCCTCTAGAACCCTCAGTTTGTTTCTCAGAGTCCATAACATGATGTGCTCTTAAAAACTAGATTTTCAAATGTATAGGGTATCTTTCAGCTATGTTAAAAATTCTGTGACTCATTCATTCAATCTGTATACTTAGTATCTAGAACATGGGAGATAGTATCTCTAGAAGCTAATTTTATCCAACCATAAATTTAGAAGAATGACTACCTATTTCATGTGGCTATAATGAAGAAATCCTATCAGAAAACTAAAATGAAATGACTCATGACTTTGATGCATATATTAAAATACAAGAATTCTGCTCATACCTGTTCTTTCTCCTTGGGATGGCATTATCCATAAGTGTCACTGGATATGAAGGAGGGAAAACCTACTTTGGATATTTATACTCCTGGCTAGATTAGTAAAAAAGGAATAGGAATTCTGTTGTTACTAGATGGTCTGGATGCCACAGAAGAACAACTTATGGCCTTCTGTATATAACCAAAAAGGGCTGCTAGTATCTTTAAAGTATTCAGAATAGAAGCCACTTATAAAGCTCTTTTCAGGGTAATTTGGAAATTGTCCTCAGGACTTTTAGTCTCCTACATAAACTACAATTTGTCTGCCACTTTATAGCTTGTAAAATGCTTTCATGTTCATTGTGCTGTTAGCTGGAAGGCAGCAGTGTGGGGATTCAGAGCACCGGCAGTGGCACCAGAGAGATGAGGGTATTTATCAAAGACACTTGCATACTTGTATACTGTGTGGAAGCCACTTGACCACATTAAGCCTTGATTTTATCTATAAGTTGGGGACAGTAATACCTACCTTCCAGTGAAGTAGAGGTTAGATATGGTATAAAGTGTTATCATCACTGATAATCCATAGCATGGACACCAAGGGTTTCTCAATAGTCTGCTTTTCTTCATCAGGTTGGAGGAAGGTGGTCTTTGTCATTACTTAAGAATAATCCAAGCCTCTAGTTAAGGTAATGGTCTCTTCAAATCTTAGATCTGAACCATCTTCCTAAAATGGTTCTTTAACTCATGGTCAAAAAGGCCTTTCCATATACTCTCAGAAAGACAGTTTTTCTTTGGGAGCAAGATATAAAATTTAATTCTAGTTCTTCTTTAACCCTAAAACTATGTTCCCTGAAGCAACCTATGCACTGCCATCAGCTTTTATTAGGCGGGCTAAAATAGAGTCAGAAGGAGATTTCCGTACATAGCAGTTGTCCCCATGGGACCTCCAGGGAGTCTGTTAAAATTTTCTAAGGAAGAATGTTTGAGATCCGTAATATTGATGGTCTCTCTCCTTTCCTGATTCATTGATAAATTTCAAGCATTGGGCTGGCACTCTGAGAGAAAACTAGTCCATTTCGCTCAGTGTAAAGTGGTGGGTGTGGCTGTTTTGGGAGCCAGTCATTCTCTGGCAGCTGACTGAGTCACACTAGTGCTTTGTTGCCCACTTACATCTTCAGAGAGCAGCTTGGGTGGGGATGCTCCTCAGATGTGCTATTTAAGGAGAAACGCATTTGAATAGGATCACAACGTTTGCCAAGCTTCCTCTACCAAGTAGTGAACCTGCCCCACTGCCTCTGAGAACTATTGCTTGTCCAGGAAACATAGGACCTTTGACATTCTTCACAGAGGCCTTCACATTCAAGGCCTTCCAACTCAACACCCTGCCTAAGAGTCCTGTTCCTCAAATGTTCTTAAGCTCCTGGTCTGGACCAATAGGTTATGGATATACTGCAACATACAACTATTTTTAATCACAACTGAAGAATCCAAATGTTTCATTGAGATCTAATGGTCACATATTTCATTAAGAAGTCAGTAGCGAACATTTACTGAAGAAGTTTTTTTTATGTAGAGTTCTGTATCATATCTAAGAAAATGCTTTCTACTCCCTTAAGAGGCTTATAATCTTGCTGGGAATGAGGAAATAACATAATCTATACAGGCAAAACCGCTTAACACTTCCAGAGCAACACAAAAGTGAGTGCGCACAGAATATATTAAGTCTTTAGGGTAATCAATAGGATAAAAAAATGTGGGAGTGGTGGATATACGTTTTCTGAAGTGAGAGAGAAGAGCATCATATAGTGGAGAGAAAGCATAAACAAGGACAGGGAAGTGGGAAAGGGTGAGTCCCCCAACTTGGCTAAAGCATGGTAATGAGGAACAAAAGCGTCACTGCAGGTGCGTGGAGCTATAAGTGGGACTGACTCATCTGGCTCACAAAGATTGCCAAGATGTCCAAGTGAAGCCCTTGTTCATTCTACTTTAGAGGAAGCAGAAGTTGATGAGGACCTTGGAGGTTGGGAAGAAAAAGAGGCCAAGGAGAATAACTCGTAATAAAGGAACTTTAGAGCCAGATGAGGAATTTGGATTTTAATTTATAGGTAGAATGATTATTAGGTCAAGAAATGAGATGAGGAAAATGATGGTGGGAACAATTACTTTAGATGCTTAAAGATTTTATGAAAATATCCTTAAGTAAGGGTGGCCTATTTCTAAATTCAGAAAGGAGATAAGGGCTACCTTTTCCAAGGCCCACTGGGATGTACTGGAAATGAAAAGAAAGAGGCCAATTGAAGAGATATTGTTGAGGGACAACTGGCAGAATTTAGTGATGGACTGAATGGGAAGTGAGGGGCAAGAGAAGAGACTTTTAAAATGATCCTAGTGCTAGGGCCTAAGGAAAGGAAAGTTACATGCACAGTAACTGGGAAAGAAAATGGATAAATGGATGGCTGGAGTGGAAGATGCTTTGGGCAGTGATGGGACACGTGTGTGTGTGTGTGTGTGTGTGTAAACTACAGACATGTAGGTCAGATTTAGGGGTAATGCCTCCTTTTCCCTAATGTTATGTAACAGCTTACAACTTTCATCAAATTACCTAATTCTTTATTAAACAAGTATTTATTAAGTGCCTATACTATATGTAAGGTTTACAAGAAGATGATGCTTAAGGCTTACAGTAACGAGATATAAAAGTTCCACCATTAAATGGAAAATGGTTTAAACCTTATTGCAACATTATTTAAAGGGTGCATTTTCATTTTTTATACTATTTTCTATTGTTTGTAATTTTTTTTAAGATTATTTATTTATTTATTTGACAGAGAGAGAGAGTGTGAGCACAAGCAGGGGGGAGTTGCAGGCAAAGGGAGAAGCAGGCAGAAGCAGGCTCCCTGCTGAGCAGAGAACCTGATGTGGGACTGATCCCAGGACTCTGGGATCATGACCTGAGCCAAAGGCAGACGCTTAACCAAATGAGCCACCCAGGCGTCCCTATTGTTTGTAATTCTTATGCCAAAGACATATTAGTGCTTTCATCAATGATAGATGTGCCATCTCAGGACAATTTATAATCAAGTAGTTTTTCTTAGGGTACTTAGAGATCTTCTTTTTTCTCAAATAGCACTTATGCATTTACATGAAACCAGTGAATAAGGTGCCTTTACAGCAGGTTTAAATTTATACGCAGATCAGTCCTGATCAAAAACCATGTGGTTACCTGGAAGGGATACATGTGTATGTGCATATTCTATGCCTCACTCAGATTTTGGGCTTATTGCCATGGAATCAGAACTACTGTTGATTATATTGTGGATTCCTGCTTGTTTGCGGGTGAGAGGCAAAAGGAAAATTCATGCTTATTTTGCACAAAGCACTGTGCAGGAATCCAATGGCTGTAGCTTCTGTTCATCCTTTATTCAGGTACGATGAAAACTTGGTGGGAAGTCTACTTGCAGTACTGATCTCTTATATCATCTCACTTTTCTCATGCAACTGATATCTAAGGAACTAGAGAGGTCCAGGAGATCAGTTAGTTTCAAAATTCAGTTCATCTACAAGTGCACCAAGAGGAAACCAAGTTTTAAAAACATGGATGGATGATTTTTTAACAATAATATAAAGCAAAAGAAGCACAGAAAATGTTTGCAGGAATCTCATTTCTTCATAATTATTAAGACCTGAAACCTACTTTGAAGAAAATCAGTCATGGATAAGAAGAGCACTTCTTCACAGCAGTTAAAGGAAAAAGTACCCAAAGAAATAAATAAGCATATGAAAGCTGCTTAATATACCAAGGCATTATTATATTTATTTCTGACTTTTGGCTACTGAGAAAACACAACGGATGACGATTCTATAGCTAGTCTATATAATGGCAGATGTTCCTCTTATTTGAAGAAACAAAATCCCTTTAAGAATTTTCACTAAATATCTATCCAACCAAAGAGAATTTTGTGTTCATTTTAGATAGTCTTGTTCACCAGTCCTTGTAACTACAAATAATATCTTTTCTTAAGCAGGCCACGTTGTGTGTTAGTGTGTTAAATACTTTCTTTAAGATAGATTTAGTGTTAATTTTGTAGTGTATGACCTAGTAGAGTGGGACAATTATATACAACAATTCTTCTATCAGTCCTATATTTCTACCTACTTTACTAGAATATTACCAAATTAATGGCAAAATCCTGTTGAATGTTCAATGTATTTCCTCACTGCTGAGTTTTTTCACCATGGTAGTATTACTAGTACCACGATGGCTCCTCATATCTTAAATCCATGCAGTACAATCCAGCATCATTTTCTTTTTGTAAACATAAATTTGGCTTTCACACAGCAATTTCCACCAAACTATAAAAGTGCTAATGATGCCCGATTTAGGACATAAACAATTTACTGCTGTCCTCCTTTGAGCCTTCTCTTTTTTTTCATTTCTCTAATCATCATACTAAGAATATTCTTTCCTAGAAAGCTGTGGGCAGGGTTGATTCCATAATGAGTTACAAGTTGATTATTTTTAATTTTTATTTTATTTTTCACTGATGCTGATATTAGACTTTGGTGAACCTGTAAGTTAAGCAGTGCACCTCAAACCTGACATTTTTCTTGTTTCAGTGACGGACCCCAACCTCTCCATTTCTACTATTTTGCTTTTATCACTGTGCTTCCTCAATTTTCCCTCCATAAAATATTCTTTCTACTTCTATATAACTATATCTTCTTTAATTATTTTTCCCTCACTTATCACATTCAATCTTATTTTTCTTATGCAATTAAAATATTTCCTGGGTACATTTTGGTTCAGTGGTTAGTTGTATTTACATCACTATTTCATGGTTTGGTTGATGACTTGCATAGAACATATACATTTATCAAACTGATTCACATTCACTGTAAATGGATTGAAATCAAATTGCAAGTCAATTTTTCTATAGCTTTGTGTACGCATGATACCAGACAAGTCTGCCATTCAACTCTACTTCCTTTTCATTTATGAAGGAAGCCTTGAAGATAACAAGTATGTTGTTTCAGCTTTCTAGTTTTTCTTTCTTTCTTTCTTTCTTTCTTTTTCTTTCTTTCTTGTTGTCTTTAAGGATTTTCATTCATCCTTTAGGAAGAAAATTATAATTTCTTATTTTCTGATCCCATTCTTAATCTCTTAATTTTCTTCCAGTTTGTGTATTTGTTATCCTTTTTAAGAGTCATAAATTATGAGTTATCTTTTGGACATACAGAGTCTTAAGATGATTTTTTAAAAGAGGGTCTGGGGTAAAAGATGCCTGAACATCTGAAACAAAGGGAGCTTGTAGACTCATAAGGATTAAAAATTATTTTTATTGTCTAATTTTGAATTAGATGTTTTTGTTTATCAAGTCTGTCTTATAAGTAGTATGGAAATTCTCAAGAAAAATTCAATTTGAGTTATAATATTTATTGAGGATCCCCTCTAAGACTTTATACCAACAAACTGAGGGTTCTAGAGGGGAGGGGGGTGGAGGGATGGGTTAGCCTGGTGATAGGTATTAAAGAGGGCACATACTGAATGGAGCACTGGGTGTTATACACAAACAAACAATGAATCATGGACCACTACATCAAAAACTAATGATGTAATGTATGGTGATTAACATAATAAAAAAAAGACTTTATGCCAAGTAAAGTTACTTCACTTGAGGAATCATATTTCGCAGAGGGATGAGACAAATTACAGATGATGATACAAATTAAGTATTAAGTTTCATAAGAGAAAATTTCACCAAAATTTTGTTGGGGGTCATTTGTAGGAAGAATGACTTTTGCTAAAGAGAGAGGTGAAGAGAAATAGGTAGAAAGGCTTCATAAAAGGAGTGGCATTTGAGATGGGTCTGAAGGATAGATAACATTTGACAGAGAAATGAAGATAGGGGTGTATACAAACAACCAAGTAAAGAGTGTTAGATCAAAAGTGGGCTATTAAGAAAAAAAAATGCTCTTCTATGGAAACCAGAGATAATATTTTGGATTTTATTCCTACAAATTATTCTAAGCAAAGTTGCCACTCATCCCATGGTATTCAATGTAAAATATTCTTCCAGCCTATAATGACATTACTTTTGAAGTCAGAAAGTATGTAAGTAGACGTAACAATGTGACTAGACAAACCCTGATTGTGCCCAGATGTTTTTGTAAACTTTTTAATATGGTCTTCAAGGAAATACAGCTCACAGAACTTTTATTGTTTTAGAACACTTTTAATTCTATAAATAAATAGAAACTCATCTGCAGCTAAAAACATGGGCATTCTAGATACCTGGGTATCTATTTACTATTACAACTTAATCTTATCTCCTTATTATTTTGTCTGTAGCTAAAGTTCTCTGGGGAATGGACATCAAGGGTTAGCAAATCTAATCCAAAAAGATCATGAAGTCAAGGACAGTGGTACCTTTTTAAAGTTTTACTTGACTTCTCCTGGTTTTTTATTTCTTTTAGTCATTCACTAATCAATTCTACATTAGAACCATTGAAATAATAGAAAAGTTACAGAGACTCAAGTAAATATTCCTATGGCCAGTTTCCAAACAGCTCCAAATTAATGGAGGAAATGGTTAAAGTCAAAAGAGCTTTTTATCTGACATGGATTTCTAAACAATATAATTATGGTTCACTCCATGGTTATGAGCTTTAGGAGCTCCCACAAAAAGGTCTTTGCTGCAGATCTGGCCACTGGCTGCCCTACCAGACAATTTGATCCATGTTTGTAGTTGTTTTAAAACACATACATGTGTATGTGTACACACACACACACACATACACACACTCTCACATATAATCTTCTTGTGTTTGGTAGAGTAAGATAAAGCTAGGCACAAAGGTCAGGTATTCCAATATGGTCTCTCTCTATTTGCTCTCAAGGCAGAAGCTGAGAAGTTTGATACATGTGAACATGGTACGTATTACTTTGTATTAGATTTTTGTCAGAATTACTGTTTTCAATAACACTGTTTAATATAAACACAGAAAATAAGCCCAAGTTGGACTACTGATATTGGGTCACTTAAAGATGTGTTCTCAAGGTAGCTTCAAAAATTTACCTTCTTCTCTCCAAATTATTTCATGGTTATATGGTATCTTGCCAATAAAACAACTGGGAATAATGCCTCATGTTCAATTGGGCATTTAGACTTGAGAAGCAATCCAGTTCCAGACTTTACCATAGGACTACTAAAACAACTGGATATTAGTGACACATAAAAGACTTTAAGAGCTCCACCATGTTGTATTCTATATAGATGTATGATGTGGTATGCAAAGTGTTAGTCAACACTTTATGAGCACAGTAGCTCAAGTTTTATTAATTTCTGGCATGTACATTAAGCTATTTTGTAGGAAAAACATAGCAGATTAAAGCATAATTTAACTTTACTTTCCCCAAACATGTAACCTCTTCTCACCATCCTTCTTAAAGTACTTCTTTGATCTTTGGCAGATCAGTGAAAACAGAATTTTGTGTTTGATTATGTGTACATTTACTGCAAATATACTGGGCTTCCTTTTTCTGACACTATTAGAAATGGATTCTAGCTTTCCTAACCCAACCTTACTATTAGGCTGGTCAAATTTATTTTTAAAACGAACACCATAAATTCACGGTATAACTTATCTGGTACATTCCTTCTACTTACAGTTTGAAAATGTGCTGTTCGGGACTGAAATGACTCAAGTGTAAAAAGATTTTATTTCAAGAGAAGCAGACTCCATCAGCAATTAACTTTGCCCTAATGGAATTAATACAGTGTACAAGTTCAAGAATGGGTAGATGAGAAGAGGAAGGGAGAATGAAACTTATTCACTCCCTTCCTAGGTTCTGCAAAGTAGCTTCCTTATTCCCACAATGTGACATTTCTCTTCCTTATTTCTAGCACAAAGTCAGTAGCCTTAAAGATCTTCTACATAGAGGTCTGTGTCTTCGCCCCTTCATAAAAACATAAAGATGAGCTTGTGAGAAAAAGACGTCTCCTGCTAAACTGTAGTATCAGACTGAACAGTTACCAAGCACAATTTTGAGGAGGTAGTCATAGCTTCATACTACCTTTCTTTTTTTTTATTATGTTATGTTAGTCACCATACAGTTCATGCTACCATTCTATCCTTGTCTGTTTCACAGATTTGAGGATGGGGGTCACAGCTAGCTTATCCCTTTGGGTTAGAAAGCCTTTCCAGATGAGGTCATCATTTTCATTACTCTGTTTCTTTCTCTCTCACTAGAGTGTCTTTCTAGGGGCAACCGAAGACCTCTTCAGTGAAATACTGAAGGCAGGGGATGCCTGGAATGATTAAAAGAAACAAAGCTTTCCCATAGCACTTGTCCTTTTCTCTGTAAGGAGATGAGGTAATATATAATCTCCTTCCTATATTACTACCACAAGGGCAATTTGTGGGAGGAAGAGATGGATTTCTGGGAGTGAAATCCTACTGCATAACCAAGGCTATTTTCAGAAGGGCTTATCTTCAATACCCTCATTTCAGAATTGGGTCTCTTTGCTCAGAGCAGTTCCTTGAGCAGCACTGAGAAACCCCCAACCTTAAGGTAAGAATGAAAGTCATTTCCTTGCTGTTGGAATAGCTGATGAAGTAAAAGGAAGATTTGAAAAAAACCAAGAGATTCTGCTAATAAAAGGTGATGCATATGAATAAATGTCAAATCTTTCTGCTATTTCTCACGTGGTTTGTGTGTGACACCTCTATTTGATCTTTTGCTCTACAGTTCCCACCACCTGACCACCCACACATGTAACCTGGACAGACAGCTAGTTTGCTTACATATGAATTACATAGCCTCAAGTTCCAGTAGACCTCTGCATCTTTTTAATACCCCCATAACTGCTTCAAGTAGGAACAGTTACAGAGAACCTTACTGTAGGACATGGAATTCGCACTTGCCAAAGAAATCACTGCACGTGTAAATTAGAAACTAATCATCACTTCCTCTCTGGATACAGTGGCAGCTTTGCCTCAGAGTTTATGTTGAAATATACATTTTTATGAAATATTTCTCACTGTAGTCAGCATCAATTTAGGAGTATCAAACACTGAGTCCTAGTTCTAGCATACCAGAAAACCAGAGAGGGAACAACTGAAAAAAGGGAATTGACAAAGGCCTGGACTTTTCTTACACTTTAAGAAGCTAATTGTATTTGTAAATGCCTGGTTAAAAAACCTGACAATTGTCAGTGACAACTGTCACTGCCAGCTATTCCTGGGTTTCTTCATCATGTATTTTTCCCCAAAGTCTCTCATAGAACTGAAGGGCTTCCAGAGATGAAAATGAACTTGACAATCATGTTGCAACTCAAACAGATACTGATTCTTTTCGTCACTTTTTAATTCATTGCAGATGGTGTAAATGGGATGTTTACTGGCTGGCAGGTAATGAGTCTTGTTGTAGATAATAGTGATGGACGGAATCTCATGCCTGTTGACAGCCTAGCATCTCAGCAGCTGTATGTGGCTATCACCCATTGCTTGGCAGCACATACAATATCATGACAGGATGCAAAGTCAAGTCCATTTCCCCCAATAGAAATGATGATTGGTACACCTGAATCTCACTGGGTCACATATGAGTTGCTCTGATTTCATCCTCACTGTCCACATGGGTACAGTCTAAGATGTGATCTAATGTCTACTGCTCTAAAAGGAAAATGTAATCTGTTTAAACATCCAAACACTCCTCTTCCCAGGTACCGCCATTCATCACAACTGTCAGTGCTTCTGTGGAAGAGTAATGACCCTCAGGCATGGGATAATGCTCCATAGGGGCCTTATGAATGCCACTGCCAAGCACAGAAATTGATCGGTTTTCAGTGGGGCTGGTATGTGCATCATGAAAGACCTGCACTTACTCACTAAATTACAAGTGGCTGTTTACCCCTCATACAATAAAGCCTGGGTTAGGGAGCCACAGACCCTGCTGATTTTAATTGTCCCAAACATGTGTGCACTAGATTTGGACCCGTCAGTGAGATAGATTTAAACAGCTTGAAACTGAAGTTAGATCAGAGTCATTCAAAAATATGCTGGAAGATAACACAGGTATTGTTGCCTTCCACTCCTTCTGCTTTTCCTTTTTTTATCCTCTCTCAATGGAAGGTAACAACATCCCACCATCCAATATAAACACAATTTTTTTTAAAGAACAGAATAAGCATGCCAGTGAGAAGGTAACTGTTTCCTTCCTGTGGGCTTTCCTCCACCTCTGGATTTGTTCACGCATTGTTTCTACAAAGTAGGATAAAGATGAACAGTTATGTAATATGAACTCATGATTTCCAAAGTATCTCTCACAGGTCTGTTTCTTCATCTAACCTATGTTGACCTTTTTCTTTCAATCCTCCCTACCCTCCTAGTCTCAACTGCATTTACTACCAAATCTTGTTGGGAGATAGGCTATCTTGCACTCTATAGACTATTCGTACCTTGGTAAATGCTCTATCACTATGAAAGTTTCATCCGAAATATAGCTCTTCCTCAGCTCTCAGAGATCCTTTTGAAAGCTGGATATTCTCTTGTGATCTCTCTTTTGATCCTATCTCTCTTAGTTCTAGTAGTAGCCCTATATCTTCGGGGCTTTTAGATTCTAGAAAGGGTATTTTTCATATTTCTGTGATGTGATTTCCTAATATATTTTTGATTTCTAATTCCTGTCCAATCTTTTTTAACAACCTTGATAGTATTAAACACTTAATGACTACAGTTTAATTTTTAGTAAATAAATTTTGAAAATCCTATTATTTTATTAGATCATAATATTTTTATGCTTTTCCTTTTTTAGGGGGTAAAATAGAGACAGCCAAAACTGAAGAGAAAATAAACGATATCCTTCAGGATGTAGCATCTATATTAACTCACAAAACATTAGTTGGTCTTGCCTGGGGAATTGTTTTCCAACCTGTATGAATGGAATGGCTCAACATAAATAAATGAAGGAAACCAAATCTTTTACTCACATTGATTCATTCCATTTTTAAGAAAATTTACTAAGCAATGAATCACCCTTATGAAATCATTACAGTTCAAAGAGCTTTTTCTACTTGGGAGATCTCTGTTCCCTTGGCAGTTCAGGGTTATGCCCAACTTAACCATACTTTGGGTGTTCACAAAATTCTGCTTATTAATATTTCTAGTGATGGGATTCAGACACTTTCTTGAGAAGAGAAACTTACAATTAGAGAGATCTTAATAATTAATGAAATATACCAATGAGATAATGAAATTGGGAGCTCTCAGTATACTGCCAGGGATGAAGAAATCTTTTTGAGAATTAGGAATATGCTAGAAGACAATAAAAAAGATCAGATAGTGAACTGAGCAAAATGACCTTTGATGTAAAGTGTCAGCTAGAAATGTCAATCCAATTCAGGACTGTATTCAAAGGGACATTGTGTTGCTGAGCAGAGAGGTATTAAGTTACCTGATTATCTTCTCTGGAAGAATGCATTATGGTTTAGACACTTTTATTACCTGAAAGATGTAGACAAATCAGGGAAGATTAACAACCAGTTTTATTAGGAGGTAGCAGATGAGCTGGCGTGAATGGTACTGGTTGTTAAGAGTTCTGTATTCTCTTCTCAGTTTTGATATTCTCTCACATGGGAATAGTCATTCTCAAAATTTAGATAGGATAATTTATATTCTGTTCCTCAGAGAAAGGGCAGTTTGGGAACTGGACGGAGGGAAAAGTTTAAAACAGCATAAAGACCTGAGGTGGCAAAAGGGCAGCAAATTCTATTAGAGGAATTCAGCTTTAATTATAACAACAACAACAAACAACAGTAATAACCATTTGTTAAGGCTTCACTTAACATAAGCTCCGTGCATCTTGTATTTGCAACAGGTCTTTCACATATAGTACCTAATTGTTTTTGGTCCATGGAATATGGCTATTCCATAATACTATACTATTATACTCATGTTTCCCTGGAAATATAATCTGCATTCTATTCATTCTAGAAACCCTGATTATGAAATTCAATATCACTTTCAGTTGGTTACCCTTCACTCTAGGGCAGTTTTCTCACCTCGTCACACTTAACCCCGAAGCTGTAACTTAGATCTCACAGGAATGCCAGTTGGAAAAGGCTCCTGCCCCTTGCCTTCTGAGTGATTTTCTAGATATATTTTTATATATAGTTGCATATTTTACTAATTTGCATTATTTATGAATGTCATTGAGCAATGAATTATATAATTTTCTAGCTTATTAGTGAAAATAAGTTGTCCATAAACTAACACTACATCACTATTTTTATACAGGTCATTCATTATTCTTGGGTGTATTTATTTGGTTCACCATTTATTAACGGATTTCAATTGGTTGACAAAGTATAACTGAACTAAACTTCTTTTAGGTAATGTTGATGACTCACTAAAGCCCCAATACATTGCACAAATATCTAATTCGACTGGGAAACTCCTATAAACAACAGAATTTCTTCCTTTCCTGATGTTCATTCAAGTTATATTACATTTGCCCCTAATCCCTGTGGATCTTCTTTGTGGACCACTTTCAGGGGTAGATGGCAGTGAGAAGGAGGACATTTAAATCTAATTTTTTTTTTAAAGATTTTATTTATTTATTTATTTACTTACTTATTTAGAGAGCACAAGCAGGGGGAGGGGCAGAGGGAGAGGATGAGAGAGAATCTCAAGCAGATTTCACACTGAGGATGGAGCCCGATGTGGGGCATAATCTCAGGACCCGGAGATCATGACCTGGGCTGAAATCAAGAGTCGGATGCTTAACAGACTGAGCCACCCAGATGCCCCTAAACCCATATTTAAAAGGGGCAGAAGAGAGTTCGGAAGACTTGTGATCTTAAGCTCGCCTCAGGAAAACAGAAGAAACAGACTTGTAATGAACCTTAGTGAAATGGGTCCAAACCCTCAATAACATCCTTATCTATTGAGATTCCTGGTTGCTGGGGACTTTCTCAGTTACCTTAACAATCCTCTCCCCACCAAATAACTGCTTCATTTGCCAATATCATTAGACTATGCTCAGATTTCTTTTTCCTCTTCCTCTCAGGAAGAACATTGTTAGGCCAAAACAATCCTTTAATAGACTGAAAACATTAAGAGATGCTATACTTAATAAATCAGTTTCTGCTCTCTAGGCTGCTCAACATGAGACATCTCAAATCTTCTACGAGGCAATATATTATGTGGCCATGAGACTACTTGCTATCTTCAGCTTTGGGCATCTTCTTAACTATTGGGTTTACTTCTCTTCTTGTTCCTCTATACTCCCTTCTCTATACAGCAATGACAATGATTTTTTTATATGTGAAATCAGACCCTTCCATATCAATCTCTGATGGCTGCCCATTGCAACTAGAATAAAATCTCAACCGTTCAGTATGAAGCCTGTATAATCTTGATCCTGACTCCTTTTCTGATCACCTCTCCAATATACTTCTCCTTATGCAGTGACTTTCTTTCATAATTCACATGCCTAGCTCATTTTAATCTCAGTTTTTATAGTTGCTATTCCACTCTACCTGAAATGCTTTTCCTCCAGATTTTCATGTGGCTGGTTTCTAACATTGTTCAAGTCTCAGCCATATGCCATCTCCTTACATGCTATTTCTATTAGGTTATACTCCTGTTTTCTTCTTTTCGCTCATTGGCATGTGTTAGTATGCTTACATATTTATTAACTATTTCCTCTAACTAGAATGTTCCATGAGGAAAAAGGACCTTGTGAGTCCTGCTCACTATTATATTCCCAGTGCCTATAACAGTAAGGGCTCAATAAATATTTGCTGAATGAATGAATAAATAAATGACTAAATGATAAAAGAATGGACAGCAAGCAAGAGCAATATCAGTGTTTTTCAATGGGTCTTTAAATGCACTTCAAATGTTTTAAGAACAAAAATGTACTTTCCTAGCACATTAGCATCAAAAGTACTAATTTTACTAATTAAAAGTTTGGACCTGAGTGTACATTGATGACTGGTCCAAAATCATGTGGTAACTAAGTATCTCATAATTCTGGTCTTAAATCATGTCAGTCCAGTCAGTCCCACAGTGTTTTTCTTGGAACAAATTATAAACCAAGGGTAATTAATCTGAGGTCCATCAATAGGCTTGAGGGGGCCTGTGAATCCTTTTGACAAGATGCTGTCCTTTTGTGGGGAGAGGGTTCACAGCTTTCATGAGATTATTAGTGGAAGCCTTAAACCAAAAGAAGCTAGAAATCCTTTAAGCAATACCGTTCTAAAGCACCTGCTATGCCCTCTTCCTCTGTGGTAGTATTTGCTCTTTTGAATACAAAGATGGTAGGTAGCAAATTTCAATCATTGTCTTTGTCTATTTGGGTTATGTTCATTTTACCCTACAGCCCTCTCATGACTCAAGCTGTCACTTTGTGGAATAGCACAGGAGAGACATGTCTGCATCCTCAACTCTGAGAAAACACCTTTGGCCAGTTGGGATTTAATTTCATTTTTATCTGAATATGTTGCACATAAGCATTTTAGTAGCCTAATCTCTACATAACTCTGACATTTATTAATTTTACAATCTTGGGAGAAATTTTTAATCTTAGTTTTGGAAGGTTTAAATGAGATAACACTGGGTATGTGGAACCACATGAAATTGCCATTTCTGGAGGTGGAAATTGACAAAGAGAAATGGTTCAACCTGTGGTTAAGTGTTCAAATGTCAACTTTTTTTTTTTTTTTTTAAAGATTTTATTTATTTATTTGAGAGAGAGAGAACACATGAGAGGGGATAGGGTCAGAGGACGAAGCAGACTCCCCGCCGAGCAGGGAGCCCGATGCGGGACTCGATCCCGGGACTGCAGGATCATGACCTGAGCCGAAGGCAGTCGCTCAACCAGCTGAGCCACCCAGGCGCCCTCAAATGTCAACTTCTATTGTTGTTGGAGAAATTATTTTCACTTTATAGTCTTCTCTTCCTGTAAATATTTCTACTCATGTGGAATGTATTATTGGAGGGTGGGGTTGAATTTGCCCATGATTTTAATTTATAATACATAGGCAGGTAGCTCCAAGTGACACCACAGAGACAGCCTGGAGAATGGGCTTTAGAAGATGAAATTCATAGAGGCTGGTTGTTTTTCTCATCCACAGATGCACTTTTAACTGGACAACTTTTATGTGGAGATGAAATCCACAGAGCAGATTCATGCGTTCTGTATTGGTTTCCTATTGCTGCTTATGGCTTACAAAACAGGAATGATTACAGTTCTGGAAGTCAGAAGTCCTTAAATAAAGGTGCAGCACTTCATTCTTTTTGGAGACTCCAGAGGAGACTCCCCCTTCTTGTCTTCTCTAGCTTCTAGACGCAGCCCACATTCCTTGGCTCATGGCCCTTCCCCCATCGTCAGAGGCAGCAGTGCCATATCTTCTGTCTCACTTTCTCTGAGATTCCACTTCATCATCACATCTTCTCTGACTCTGACCCTACTGCTTCCTTCTTCCTCTTATAAGGACTGTTGTGATTATATTAGGACCACCCACATAATCCAGGATCATTTTCCCATCTCAAGATCCTTAACTAACATCTGCAAAGTCCCTTTTGTCATGCAAGGCAACATATTCACAGGTTCTGAGGATTAGGATGGGGGAGGCAGTTATCATTCTGTGTACCACAGGGATCAAAATCTTCCAGGTATTCAAATTTCAAATAGCAAGCAAGACAGTATTTTATTTCTGTAAAGCTCATATCACAGTAAACTGCATAGAAGTAAGCACACATACCCTCATAGAATTTTTAAGAGATAGTAATTTATAACTCCCCAGCTTCCCTTTTGGCCCATGTGTATGGAAATCATAGTCTTAGTTTTGGTTTGCAGAGTCTTATTTTGCTCCTTTACCCAGTTTTAGTTAATCCTTCTTATATTCTAACTTGTCCTTTTACAGAATTCATACTGCTATCCCTAGCCAAAGAATGATTAGTATGGCAAATTCTCTCAGCACTACCTTCTACCAACTCCAGGAATAAAAGATCCAGGTTTTTAGCCAAGAGCCAACCAGGACAGAGTTCCAGCATAGCTCATCACACCTTTCTTGTGCCCTCCTCTCGGGCGCGACGTATATACAACCTGTATCTACAGGCTCACCAGCACTTTCAGGTGTTAATGCAAATGACTACACCATGAGAAATCCCCTCTTCCAGCTCCTTGTTTGGATAAATGTAACTCAAATGTCTTCCTTCTTCTCTCGCCTAAAATATCTGCTTCCCTGACCTACATCTCCCCTGTCCACTCCCTCCTGTGAATACGAGCCCTCCAACACTGAAGCCTCGGCAGCACGGGCCCATCGTGACAGCCTAACATCCTTGTCCTGCTGGAAACTATTCAGCATCCAGAGGACCATCTTTATGCTGATAACACTAAAATATAAAATAATGCCAACAGCTGGTGCTACAAATGGCTTTTAAAAACGATGTTCATTCACTAAAATTCCTCTTGCTACTTTTGACATGAAACACGCAGTCTCTAATTATTCTGATCAAGACGGTGAAATACAAAAACAAACTTTAATTGTGTTTAACAGATATTTAATCAGGACTCACTGAACTACAGATTAAAGCTGAAATTCATAAACCATAATTACCCGATTGTCGCAATCTTTTGGTCCACATTCTCCTTCCGTCTGGGCGTCTGGCACCTTGCCCCGAATTTCTTTTACTGTCTTCTCAGCTTCGTTACTGTTCATGTTTTCCAGCAGAGATTTAGCACAGATTACAAAATATCTGTTCTTGGCAACTTTCTTCATTAGCTTTTTTTCCCCCTTGCAAAAAAGTTTATTTTTTTTCCTACCAGAGTAGCTGGAACAGGCATACGTTTAGGGTGCTTTTGTGATACAAACTAATTATATAGTTATCAGGAGATAATATGGTAGCGATAACTAGAGTTACTACAGTTATCACGTAGGTATCATGCAATTTCTCCAGTATGCCATGCGGTGTGTCCCAGTCACCATGTAATTACCTCATGTCACTACTGCATTGTTTTATGGAAAATGCTTTTCTCTCCCTAACAAAACCTTTCCACCACATTTGAAAAAAAAAAAAAAAAGAAGAAGAAGAAGAAGAAGTGGAATTCTTAGTTCTCATTTCTGGTACTGCTCATTCCCAGTAAGATGTCATGCGAATGAAGAGAAACACCTGTCCTCTCTTAAAAATTTGGTTAAGGAGCAAACGGAGCAATTCTGTTTTCTTTTGCTTCATTCCACGCAGGTGAGGAAGTAATTACCAACAATACATACATTTTCTTTCTTTCCTTTTTTTTTTTTTCTAAAAAAGCAAAGTAACAAACAAACAAAAAAAACCACACACACAAAAAACACCCACCACCCCACCCCACCCTATTTACTTAGGATTCGTTTAGTCTGGCACTTTCCCCCCTACTCTTCCCTTTCAAATCTCAGTCACTCACATTTGTTTTTTCCTCGAATTATGGTGTAAATCATTCTTAACAAGCTAGCTTGAAACTTGTCTCACTCAGTAGAAACATATAACGCCACTGTAATTGAAACATGGAACTGCAAGCTTGAAACTCTAACTATTTTTTTGGGCCAGTCTTCAGAAGGACACACAGAGCTTCCCTTGCAGTGCCGTAACCCCTGTGTCACACAGTTAGGATAACATCATAGACCAAGGCAAGAGGATAAAGAGAAGGCTCTGGCAAAAGAAGAGGTGGGTGGTTTCTTTATTCCCCCCAGTTGGGCAGACAACCCTCTGAAGCAAGGACTATAGTTCCTACTTATTTATCTCCAGTTGATGGCTTGAAGTCTGACCTCACGAAGACCTCTGGATATGATATCCCACCTGAGAGTTCCAGTTTAAAACAGGATGGAGTGGCTTACTTTGCAGCACAGATGAAAGCTGTTTCCAATTCTGCTTTTATTAGTCACCTCCCAATCTGATAGCTGCCCATTCAGTTGTACACTTAACTCAGGTTGGGGTAAAAATCACCCCCAGACTTTGAAGGGCTGGAAAAATTGCTATTCCATCCTAGAGCATTGTTCTTCAATCACAGAGTTCCTCTAAATACAGTTGACAGCCTTTGAGATGCAAAACGCACCACTTTAATGTAGTAGAGGTCCCCTTCACTGCATTGCCAGATCTATTTAGCAGAATCTTCTTGGAATAATCTGTCCCTAGACCTGAGGATGCACAGTGATTTTAAGCATTTCAAGCTAACGATAATGGTTAGTGCTGAGAACAGATGTACCTGGCTGTGATGTGATCTATTCCAGTAGGCTTTTATGAGCTGTTCATTCCTATTGACTTAGCATTTTATGTCTGTGCTTTTGCCTGGTGTGATGGTTGCATAGGGGTGTCATGTGTGTATTTTCCTGATGTGTGATGGCTGTACAGGGGGCTGTGCGTATTTTCTCAGTGCAATGGCTACACAGGGTGTTGTGTGTGTGTTTGCCTGGAGTTATAGCTGCACGTGTTATTGTGCGACTCCTACCCCCATTTGAAGGCTGCTTGCAGGGTCCTATGTGCATCTTTTTCCTACTGTGATGGTTGCACTCGTTGCTCTGCTAATGATGGACATTTCTAGCAATTATCCATCTACAGGGTCCTGGGGAAAGAATTGCAGTAAAATCAATAAACAGTGCTAGACAGGCCCTTGTAAACATGAAACGACACCCCTGAATAAATGCCTTTTCCTACCATAGCATGTTAAAATCCAAGTGCTGTTACCTTATGGGCATTGGGATAAAATTTCTATGGTCTCTCCATCTCTTTCATATATTGCAGTCATTTGGGGGAGTTTGAGATTACTGCTGTTTGGAGGGCTTTTACACATAAATCTATCTAATGACACTTTTCACTACATTGTCCCACACATCACCTCTTATATTCCACCCTGACTTGCTCTGGTACAATAGCTGATGTTTTGAAAGTGAATATGCCTTTCATTTATTCCTGCAGTCTCACCAAGCCCTCCCCACAGGCCCCCTACATCATGCGCACACCGCCCCCTCCCTCGCCTCTCTGTAGTCTCTGTATCCCTCCTGCGTTCACCAAATGGAACTGACAAAGGAAAGAACCAATGAGGTTAAAGTCCTTTGAAACCCCTGGAATACAGATGAGCTGGGAGGCATCTGGAAACAAAACCAGACACTTGAAATCAAAGAGACAAGTAAATTACTATCCTAATCTAGGAAGAATAACTAAAGGTGTCAGTGGGGTTCCATTGATAGCACTTGGCCCTGGGCCAGAATGCCAAGGGTTCAAACTCCACACCAGCTTTGGGCTCGGGCCCAAGACTTGCCACTGCAGGGCGCAGCAGCATGTGCAGCAGTGTTAAAGGTGTCAGCCTTCTGCAGAGAGGTTAAGTCCAAGTCCTTCTGCCTGCTTGTCATTACGCCCCAGAGGGATGCCGAGATAACCCTACCTTCCTCTCCAGTGCCTTTCTCAACAGGACGGGCTGTGGAGGAGCTAGTACTCAGCAGCATATTCGCTAATATCACTATTGTATACTCACTGAAATGCCCCTTTTTTGATGAGGCTGCCTGGAGAAATAAAGTATGTGCAAGAAAATCCAACCCCCCACCAGAAAACCTGACGTCTGGCCTAAAGATTCTTCCATCAATGCAAAGAGCTAAGTTTGGAAACCTAAAACCACGTGTCTAAATGAAAGGAAATGTTTTCATTGGAACAGCTTACATGTCTGGTACACTTGCATAAAAACTATTGCATAGCATTTTAGAGCTAAAATTGCTATAAAATGCTTAATACAGTAAGAATAATTATGAGATTTTGCACGCACAGCTGGTATACAACTGAAGTCTCAGCCACAGATCCAATGGAGCATGGGAAAACCATTTATAAAAATTCCTGGTATGCCAGTTTAACTCACCATCAACAGCCCATCAACACTTCCTCCATTCTTTAGGTGGAAGGGGAAGATATTTACCTATTAAATGCTTTATTTCTTCTTTCATGGATGTCGTTAATACTTGATTCAAGGCATTCTAGCTATTGCTTGACAGTAGCAATATAAATTATAACAGGATGCGAATGACCTGAAACCGAGGTTTCCCTCCCCACTGAGCACAAGGGTTACAAATACAGTAAATAATGAAGCAAAAGACCAAATTGTAAGTCTACCTGCAGCACCCACCCCTCTTTTACTTCTTCTCTCTATCCCTTCACCTCTTCTTCTCCCCCATCTTCTCTGAGATTCAAATCTCTCAGTGACTTCCTGGGTAATCTGGATCCCCTGCCCCCCTCCCCCCTCATAGCCCACCCAGCCTTGCCTTGCCCTAGCCTACACCTCAAGGACAGAACTCTTCCTTCACTTCCTCCAGTCAAATTATATTGGTTCTTTCTTCTGCATTCCTTTTAGCTCCAATTAATAATCACTTGAAAGGAGCTAAAGTAGTTTGAATGATCTTTTTTGGTTAATAATTATTTAATATAGATTATTTCTTGATTTGAAAAAAGTGAATTTAAGAGTCAAAGGAAGAATCTGTTTTTTGATACCTCTTAGGCTCTAAGGGAAATGCCAGACAAGGTGAGAAGATTCCAATCAGAGGCATTGCTGGATGTTCCATTGCACTGTCTCAGACAAAAGATGAGAAGCCACTGTAGATATATGGGAACCCCCAGGGGGACAGTCTGCTAACACAAAGGCTACATGGTCCAATATAAACGGAATTGGACCAGAATCAGGAAACCGAAGTTTGAGCATCAATAAACTTTGTCACCAAATGTTTGGGGAAATCATTCATTTCCTTCAGCTGGGAAGTGAGGATCCTGTATTAGCAAATCTGTATGGTTCCTTGCAGCTCTATGAAGCTCATGTCATGACTCTCTGACTGAGGATCAGTTGGCTCTTCTGGTTTTGCTGCTTCCTCCAGCTAAAATTAGAGGTTCTGAATAAAGATGGCTACCAGTAGTTCCACATGGAGCCCTCCTGACTAAAGGAGTGTTGACACCCATCTGTAAGTTTTAAGCTCTCTGCTTACTACCTGCATACGCTACTTTTGAGCTGCTCCTTTATGCTACACAGATATTTTCTTAGCATTTTATTTCTCCCCATGTATTAATTCAACAATCATTTATTGAGCACTTTCTATATATGAAACACAGAGCTAGTCACTGACAACAGGATTGAACAAGATAGCTTCTCTGCTTCCTATGAAGCACAAATGAATCTACTGTTCTTGTCCATTCTCTCTCTCCCCTTCACTTCTTTGCATAAACACATATACTTCTAAAACTACAAGGTTGGTATAGAAAAAATAAGAGGAATTGGATTTATGTAATCTGCACCCAGTCCAAAGTACTGTTTAACTTCAACAAAAGAATATGATAATAATTTGTATTAGAAAATTATAGTCATTCAAATACGCACTTCAAAAGTATAAATGGTATTTCTTAACATGTGTTTTGAGGTCACTGATTTACATTAAGGACAACAATTTGGGTGGCAAGAAAATTACAAAGGTAAAACTATCTCTTCTGTAGATAAAATTCTCGGACAAAATCTGAGACTCCCGTAAACAGCCTCTGAGAAAGTGAGAACACAGAATATTTTCGTTTAGTCTTTTTTCCTCAGCAGATTTAGGGTTCTTATCCCTTCAAAATTTCTTTCCCGAATTAATAATAATAACTTCCATTTGTTGAGTACATATTAAATTCCAGCACTTCCAATACATCACTGCATGTTAAGAAAGTGATGCTGCAATGTAGATACTATTACCCTCACTTTACAGATGTGAAAACTGAGGCTCAGGGAGGTGAAATAATTTGTCAAAGATCATACAGACAGTATACAGAGTTGGGATTTAAACTCAGGTCTGTCTTTGTGCAAATAGCTCCATAAGCATTTCTTGGTTCTATCAAGTCTAACTTTATTTAAAAAATAATCTTGCTTGAATGCTTTGTTAGCAAACAAGGAAAACACTCTTTATATTCTTTCTTCACGTTCATTCATTGCATTACAAATACTACTGTGAAAATAGGAGATGGTTAAGATTTTTCTTAGAAGGTCTGGCTACCTTTTCATATTTCTTTGGACTGAGATGAATAATTAAATTGGGGGCTCTCAATCAAAGGAAAAGAATGAGCTATTTGCTATCTGAATGTTTCTGTTATTAATTGATCAGACATGGATAAGGTGTATTATTACAACTATATTTGTGAGGTATGATTTATGTTGTTCTACTGCATATTACTCTGTGCTGTTTTTCATTTTCCTGCACTTTGGACTTTTTGTTTTGTTTTTATGAATTTAGTCACGGTTGTGTTTTGAACTTTGTAAAAATGTAATACTCAGAAAATTTAAAAAAGAAAAAGAAAATATTTTCAAAATGATGTCAAAATCAAATCTACCCTCACTAATTTGATTTGTAGGAAATGGAGAACAAAGTATTGCAAGCAGAATGCTTTTAAATACATCCTAATTACTTCAATGTGCAAATGCATTGACTAAATCGAAGCATGCATTTAACACTTTGCACTTCAATTGTGCTTATTCATCTAAGTTCTATAGATAGCAATTCCACAAGAAAAACAGGAGGTAAACTTCACTATGGCCAATCATTTTACAGCTATTGGAGGAAAACTACTGTTCTAAAGTTCAAGCTTACCTGTCAAGTCAGCTCCATTTTGGACTAATGCAAAAGACCATTAGTCCAACTAATGCAAAATAACAAATAACTTACTGCAGCTACTCAAGTATTCCTGACTGACTTTGTCTTTCCTATTCTTCCCTTCTGCTTTCCGTGGGGTAGGACGAAGCAGTATGTATACTTATGTAGCAAAGCCACGTTAAGTATTCAGCAGGGTAAGTCATGGGGAATGATGCCATAAGGCTGGAGGTGATATGCAGTTTAGGCTGTGATGGAGTCATGATGGCAGGGTTACCTAGAGTTTGGTATGGGACCAGCTACACCAGATCACCAGAGGAGGATGTTAAAAAGACATATATCAAGGTCACTCCAGAGCAAATCAACAGAATTATCATGTCTTGAAGATCTCAAAGATCTTCCTTTTAAATGAGCTTCCCAAGTAATTCTTAGACTCTAAAGCTTGAAACACACTGGCGTATGCACTTAAGCTCTCTGATTCTATATCCAGTGTGAGCCCTGCTGGTACACCTACCCTCTGTCCCAGTTGTCAAGATACATGTGCAAATACAACCAGCTGTCCTGTGAGGAATTAATTCTAGTAATAATAGCCCAAGGGCTTAGCCAGGCATGATGCTGTCTGATATGCAAGATCTCATCCAGTCTCCAGAGCAAGGGCTATGAAATAGGCATTATTATTATTCCCATCTTTCAGATGAAGAAACTGAAATTCAGAGACTGAGTTGCTTATTGTGGGTTTCATACTAGTCATTGCAAGAGCTCTTAAGAACTACACTACTTTAGGGGTGCTTGGGTGGCTCAGTCGTTAAGCGTCTGCCTTCGGCTCAGGTCATGATTCCAGGTCCTGGGATCGAGCCCCACATCGGGCTCCTTGCTTGGCGGGAAGCCTGCTTCTCCCTCTCCCACTCCCCCTGCTTGTGTTCCCTCTCTCGCTGTGTCTCTCTCTGTCAAATAAATAAATAAAATCTTTAAAAAAAAAAAAAAGAACTACACTACTTTAACTCTTAGCTTTGTGCCTTGCAGAAAAATATGTGGGTTTTTTTTTTTTCTTAAGATTTGCTTATTTATTTGAGAGAGAGAGAGAGAAATCCTTAAGGAGACACCCCACTGAGTGTGAAGCCTGACATAGGGCTCCATCCCAGGACCCCGAGATCAAGAGTGGGCTCCTTAACTGATCACTTAACTGGTTATATAATAATACATAGGGTGCGAACATTTGAAACCAAGTTAATTTTTCCTTCATTTATCTTTATAGATACTAAAATCATCTAAAGTAAGCTGCTAATGTTTCATTGGTTCATTCAACAATCATGCACTTGGCCAGAACCTGAGGTAACAAAGATAAATAGGACATAACTTCTACCTTCACTGGAATTACCATTCTGAAAAAGAGATGAGCTTGTGTATAAATAGTTCTGGGTTAACTTGTAGTCAGTGGAGGCCTGAGCTGGAGAGTGGTTCGTTCATCTGGCAGAAGGGAAAGAGGGTGCGGTCTGGAAATGTTTAGTTACTCCAGTACTTTGCCATTGGCTAGTGTAAAGAATTTAGATTTTAAAAAAGATTACATTTTTACTTAAACGGTTTTGTTAGAAAAGGAGTGGACAAATTCTACTTGTGTATTTTGAGCCAATAAAACTTTATCTGGTTCATTCTTCCTGGCATCTAACTGGGTTTCTTTTTTGGCTAAGTTCTGTGAACAGAGCCAAGTAAGTTGTTATGTTTATTCATTCTTACACAGAGTAGCCAAGATTCTATTCTTGAGATGGGTGCTTGATAAATTTTATCAGTAGTAATTTATTCTACCAATAAAAGTGACTTTATACTGACATATTGTCTGTGTCCTTTACTTCATTTTCATGAGTCTCAATTACTCAAAATGCTATTATTATTAGATTATGAAATTTCTATAGGATGAGAAATTTAGAAGTTAAAAACAATTGAAAACCTAGTGATCTAGATTTCTTCCCTTCTGATAATCTCATATACATGTGCATGTGCTCTGAGTGTATTAATGTCAGAACTGACTGATAGACTAAAGAAAATGAGGTTCTACAACGTCAGAGCACGAACTGATAACCTGAGGCAAATATACAAGGATACAAAAAAAACCCAAACAGAGACTCTGAGAAGCACTGGGCAATAGAAACAATGTGGTCTGATTCAGAAAATACATGCCATATCATATTCAATATATGATTCCAAAAATCTGTATCACAGATATTTCAAAAGCTTAATAAATTGGAAAAGCAAAACATTTTAATTCCATTAAGGGGTGATAAGTAGTAAACATGTATTCATCTTTTAAATTGAATTAGCATCAAATTTGGAATTAATATTATTTAAATTATTTGCTGTTTGCTTAAAATTTTTATTTTTCTATTATAGTATTTTTAGAACATTCAGAAATTAAGAAAAATTAAGATTTCTTAAAATTAAGAAAAAGAAGAAATAAAATATCACTTAATTCTACCATACAGATATTGTTCACATTTTAATGTATTTCCTTCGATTATAACCATACACTTTCATTTTTTAAATTTAGGATCATGTTAGGTGTACAAGTTTCTTTTGGATCAGGTACTTTCTGTTACATTATTTCATGAACATTTTCTAGTAAAAGAATTTTTAAAAATATCTTATATGCAATGATATCTATGGATGTCCCATAATTTGTTCAATAATTTCTCCAATTAAATATTTAGGTTTGTTTTTCTCTTTTTCCACTTTTGTAAATGACATTGTGATGAACATCTTTATACATAAATCTCGGTCTAGAGTTTCTATTCCCGATAGATAGATTCCTAGAAGTAAAATTACTGAGTCAAAAAGATACATTTTTAAAGAAAGTTTCTTCATAACACAATGCCATTTTACTTTGTGGAATTTCATGTCAATACATATCCCCACCATCACTATATGTGTGCCAGTTTAACTGCACACTTACCAACATTGAGAAGTATTATTTTTATAAATAATGCCTTTAAGTGCTAGTGAGTTATAATACTTTTTCATGTTCATTAGACATTTGTATTTCCTCTTCTGTGATTTTTCTTTTCATAATCTTTTTAGATTTTTTTAAACAAATACTTATCTCAGTATCTTCATATCTTTTGCTTCCACTCCATCTCTGATGTTATCACTACATTCTGGACTCTCCTTATCTCATCCTGAACCATGGCATCATTTTGCCTGCCTCTATTCCAGATTTCTTCCATTTTGATCCATTCTATACATTGCTGCCTAACAGTACTTTTGAAAATACCATGCTGCTTTAATCCAGATCAAGAACCTACTATAGCTCCCAGTTATTTATCTATCAGCTAAATTCAACTGCCTTATTCAGGAGAAAATTAATCCCATTCTTGGATATTTCCTGAAGAATTCTGTTGAATAACTTAGGTTATTGATGTATGGAACCTATATGCAGTTAAGTTTTTATGTGTATATTTATATATGATAGACATACAGACAGATACTATGCTGAATACTAGACATGAAAATTGGAAGGGGCTTTACAGAGCATCAAGTCCAACTCTTTATATTTACAAATAAAAAACTGACTCAAAGAGTTCAATAAATTACTCAAGAGAATAGAGCTAGTTAAATGACAGAACTGGGGCCAGAAACCAAGTCTCCTGATTCCCAGTTCAGTGACTTTTAAATCGAGAATAATAAAAATCATTTTTACAATTTAAAGAATAGAAACAGCTAGGAAGACAGTTTAATTTCAATCTGTTCTTACATATAAAAGATTGTTAAAATCAGCCACATAGGAAACTTGAGTGTTCTTATAAACACAAATATGCACTTCTTATAAATTGATCAAATGTGCCATTAAAATTTCCATAAAATTTGCACACCAGCAATGACCCAGTTTATACTAGTTTGCTTTTTTCTTGTTAATCTACATTGTTTTATTTAGTCTACTTTGCTACAATAGAAGCATCATATTTTTTTAGCATGTTACAGATCATCATTAAGTTTCTTGTTAATATCTAGTGGTATTCAAAGGAAAATCCAATTTTCTTAGCATCTTCTATAAAGAATTTCCTTTGACTATAATTGGGGATTTTAAGAACTATCCTTAAAAAATAAAGCAATAAGAACTACTTCAAAATGCTTCTATTTAGGGGCGCCTGGGTGTTTCAGTTGTTAAGCAACTGCCTTCGGCTCAGGTCATGATTCTGGAGTCCCGGGATCGAGTCCCGCATCGGGCTCCCTGCTCGGCAGGGAATCTGCTTCTCCCTCTGACCCTCCTCCCTCTCATGCTCTCTGTCTCTCATTCTCTCTCTCTCAAATAAATAAATAAAATCTTAAAAAAAATAAAATTCTTTAAAAAAATGCTTCTATTTATTTATTTTATTTTATTTATTTTTTTAAAGATTTTATTTATTTATTTATTTGAGAGAGAGAATGAGAGAGAGAGAGCACATGAGAGGGGGGAGGGTCAGAGGGAGAAGCAGACTCCCTGCCGAGCAGGGAGCCCGATGCGGGACTCGATCCCGGGACTCCAGGATCATGACCTGAGCTGAAGGCAGTCGCTTAATCAACTGAGCCACCCAGGCGCCCCCAAAAATGCTTCTATTTAGAGTAAACAACATGAAGTATTCTGGAAGAACACAGGCTATTAGCAATTGAATATGATACAATTATTGATATTTAATCACTATTTCACATTCAAGAATCATACAGTATTTGGCAAATGAAAACTTAAGGGTAGTTACTGATGTGAGAATGGGAGTTGCCAGATATACTTATTATTTATAGGGGTAGGGTAGGATAGAAGGGGCAAAGATGGAACTAGCTATGAGTGGGACTAACTAGGATAGAGGCACATTGATTGCAAAGGGTTTGTTCACAAAGCATGTGTTTGCCTAACAAAAGAATTGAAAGAAAGAGTACTTATTAAATCATATGGTGGCCCAACAGTTTATAAAATCCAAAGTTTAAATGAATAGGTGGGTCATCAGCAGCAGAGGGAGACTCTAATGACATTGCAGCTATGTTTTCTTTCTCTGTATGCATGTGTGTATACATAAAACAGATACAGTCGTTTCATACTCAACACATATTTACTAAGTATCTACTTTTTGTTAGAAGCTCTCTACTACTCAAATAAGTGATTTAGTTTTTTGTGATTATCCTCCTTTACAGCTGTATTGTAAAACTAAAAATTATCTATAACTGACGTAATGTATTATAACAAAAAAAAATGGGAAATTGAACAGGAGGAGAAATGAAGAAATGGCAACCTAAATTTCTCATTCCATACAGTATACAATTTCAATAATGATGATAATTAAAGAAAATAGGACTGGAGTTTTAAAAATAATAGTAATCGTTATTAGAAAAATAAACTATGCTTTATAACTTCTAAATTGGTAGATTAATAACAAATAGAACCATCATATATCAAAAGAGGAAGAAAGAGAGAGAAGGAGAGAAAAAAAGAGGGGGCTAGGACATGACCAAGGATGTATAAAAACACAGACAATATAAAATAAAATTTCTGAGGTAGGACCAGATATATTTTTACAAAAATAAATAATAGTTAATTTATTAAAAATAAAAAACAAACACCATAGCATAGTTTTGTTTTTTTTTTTTTAAATACAAAATCTAAACATATAATGGTATTTTAAGAGCACTAGTTTTGGTAGTGGAGAAACCTGAGTTCAAATCTTACTTCTGCCATTGACTAGTTATAACCTCTTTCCTAGAGGGGAGTTTATTTAGCCTATTTGCCTCAATTTCCTAGTTTATACAGTGGGAATAAAAAATAACTGATTATAGAGAGGATTGAATAAGATAGTACCTATAAAGTTCAGTGTCTAGTCCAGCTAAACATTCAATAACAACTATTATTTACAATACCTGTTTTAAAATTATACATCTAAATAAAAGAGAGGTGAAAATCAAAGGAGTGTCACTTAAGATATACTGTTAACCAAAAAAACTGATACAGTATAAAATGAGAAAACTGAAGAAGCAGAGTGAAATTTAAAAAAGCAAGTGATCATTTTTACAAAGAAACTAAAAGCAGCAAAGGGGGTTGAAGCTATAAGCCTACTCAAATCTGGACCCAGAAACACACAGAGGTGGCTGGGAGTCTAGTTCTTAGAGTAATGAGGCCGAAAGGCTCCATATGAAATTGTGGACCTGAGGCTGGCTCACTACTTCAGTAAGAGGCTGCAAAAAATATGGCCAACTGCTACCTGGGGCAATAGCTTATAGAGCTGTAGGCACTGAGAGGTGGAAGGATAAAGACACAGCCTCATGATCAAATACGCTTAAAGAGAAAAAGCTGAAAACTACCACTACAACATTAGGATTGGGGCTAGGAATCCAGGAATCCCAACAGAGGTAACTGTAAAACCACTAGTCAGGGATGTATGAACAAAGGAAAAAAGAGGAAGAAAGAAAACTAAGAGACAAGTAAAAAAAAAAAAAAAGCCTTGTGACCCACATTAACCTGCAAAACAAAATTCTAAAACATAACAAGGAATCTAATAAGAAAACAACCAACAAAACTAATAATTAGAACATTCACTACATGTGAATTTGATTTTATAGAATTGTCTGACAATGACCTCAACATGAATATGTTTGTAATGCTCAGAGATTAAAAAAAAATCATACTTATAAGAGAATAAGAAATTATTAAATAACAACAGAGAGCAAAAAGATAATAGGTGAATAAAGAACCAATCAGAAATCTTAAAAATTAAAAATATGTTCATTGACATTAAAAATGAAATAGGATAATTTAAAATTGGGCAATTTCAAGGAGATTATTAGTGAGTTAGGTAATATTAAGGAATGCACTCAGAAAAAAAATCACAGAAAGTAAAATATATTTTTAGAAAATGAAAGAGTAATTGAGATATGTAAATTGACTAGGAAACAGCAATATATATCTTATAAGAATCCCTGAAGAAAATGGAGGTAATAACAAAGAAACAATAAAGGAAAAGATAATAACTGAGAATTTTCTAGCATTAGAGACCTGAGATTAGAAAGTAAACCCTGAGTTCATGACTGATAGTTCAAAATAAATCCATATCTAGACACATTTGAGAGAAACTATAAGACATCAAGGATACAGAAAAACTTTTAAAAGTCACCAGAGGGAAAAGACAGACTACCTACAAAGTGATGAAAACTAGATTGACAGCAGATTTCTCTTAAGTAATGATAAGTTAAAGAACAACTGTGTAAGATTGAGTAATATCCTCAACTGCTGAACAAAAATACCCAGATAAATTGCCGTTTAAGATAAATGATAAAATAAAAACATTTTTAGATATATAAAAAGAGTATACTTCCCAGGGCTCTACCAAAGAATTACTAAAAGATGTAATTGAACACGAAGAAAAGTGAACCCAGAAAGGAAGCCATATCATCCAAGAATAATGGTGGACACAGCAATAGCTTAAATATACGAGTACATATAATTAGGCATTAACTATTAAAATCAATGATAACCACTTTTGCATATGTTTTAAAACAAACAGATAAAACTAAAACTCCATTCAATTATCATAACAGATTGATAATTAGTAAATAGATAAAACATGCTAGGCACCTTTTTTACATTAAGGAGAAAGCCAGAAATACTAAAAGGTGGATTATTTTTTAATTAGAAAAATATATAGCTAGGTATACATATAAAATTTTTAATATGAGCACTAGAGAAATAGATAAGCCACCTACAGATTTTAAGTCAGCAGTAAAATCCATGTCCCAGGTCACAAAGAAACTAAAAAAAAATTTTAATTGAACCCATATAAAACACATCCTCTCATTATAATGCAATTAAATTCTGGATCAGTAATAAAAATAGAGTAAATTTATGTTTAGAAAGTAAAAACATACACTTTTGAGCAACCCAAGGGTTAAAAATAAATCAAGCAGACATTACAAAACATTTAAAATTGAACAAAACTACAAACTAAAACAAGCTATGCAGCTAATGAAAAACTTGGAAGGAAACTTAAGAGAGTAAAATTCATCTTTGAAAATAAGAAAAAGCATCGAAATGAAATGAGTAATAATTTAACACAGGAATCTAGAAAAAGAAAAATGTTCTAAACTATAAGAAGTAGACTGAAAAAAATAATGTTGATAAAGCACAAAGTAATGATATAGAATACAAAGACACAATAAAGTAGATAAATAAAATCAAAAGACAGGTTTTTTAAAAAAAGTAAATGAAACAGAAAAATGTCTAACAATGAGTAAGAAAAAAGGCTCAGATAAATAATATTAGGAATAAGAGGGGGGCCTATTAAAGATAAAATTAAAAGTCATGAGACCATTATGAACAATTTTATGCAATAAGTTTGAAAGTGTAGATTAACTGTTAATTGTATATTTTTCTTTAAAAAAAGTATTCAAATTGACTTAAGATGAAATAGAACATTTGAATAAACCAGTAACCATGGAAGAAATTGAACTGATACTCAGAAGTCTACCCTACTCTACCTTCCCACTATGGACAGAAAATACCAGGTCCAGATGATTTTTCAGGCAAGTTTAACAACATTTTCAGAATAGGTAATCCTATTAATATGACTACTATTTCAGAAATAGGAAAAAAAAAAAAGAAAGAAATGAATGTTGCTCAACTTATTTTATGAGGCTAATATCACCATGACACCAAAACTCTACAATAACAGTTTAAGAAAGGAAAATTAAAGACTAATCTCCTTGTACAAACATATTACATAAAATATCAGCAAATTAAACTCAACAGTGGATTAAAAAAACACACCAGGACTAAGTAAAGTTTTTTTCCTGGAATGTAAGAAATGTTTAATATCAGGAAATGTATTAATATCATGTAAAATATTACCATATTAATGGGTAATTTTATCATATTATTGATGCAGAAAATGCATTGGATAAAATTTGACTGGTATTCCTGATTAAAAATGCATTGCACACTAAAAATAGATGGTGGAAACTTTCTTAACACAATAATTTCGATTTATCAAAATGCTAAGCAAAAGTCACGTTTGCCAAATTACCATTAAAGTAAGAAATAGAACAGATATTCATAATATCATTGCTTTTATTCAATACTATATAAGTTCTTAGTCATGCAATATGACAGGAAAAAGAAATTGAACACTTAAGAACTAGAATTTAAGAGAGAAGCTGTCATTATTTACAGATGATATACATGCCTATGTAAAAAAATCTAAGAGAATTTTCAGTTTAGTCATTAGAACTAATAAGAGAGTTCAGCAAAGTTGCTAAATATATACCAATAATGACCAATAAACAATGAAAAGGAAAACAGAATCTACACATGAAAGAACAAAAATCTAAGTAATACGAGAAGAAATCTAACAAAATAGCTTCTAGCAAGACCTTTGTGGTAAAACTTATAAAACATTATTAAAGAACATGAAGGAAGATCTGATTTAGTAGAGGAATATAGTCTGTTAATGGGTAGAAAGACACAATTTTATATAAATGTCAATTTTCCCCCAGATTATTCTCTAAAGTTAATGTAATTACAAATAAAATTCAGCAAGGCTTTTGTAAAACTTGACCAACTAATCCTAAATTTATACTGAATAGCAAAAGGCAAGGGGAGCCAAGAGAATGTTAACAGTGTAGAGAGATTTGCCTTATCAGACAGCAAGAATATTATAAAGCTATGATAATTAAGGCACTGTGGTGTCAGCACAAAAATAGAGAAACAGTTTACTGGTTGAAATAAAGATCCTAAAAAACATTTAATGTAGGCAAGAGATAGCATCACAGATTAGTGGGTAAGGATGGCTAACTTGTTAAATGGTGCTGGGATGATTGGATTATCCATGGAAAAAGAATAAAATAGGGTACATGTAAGATATCACATACAAAAATAGATGCCAAGAAGTTTAGAGATCTAAATGTACAAGGCCAAACTTTTAAACTGTTAGAAGAAAATAAAGGAATGAAGAAAATAAAGGAAGGTTGTCATATGGAAGGATTTCTTAAATGACATAAAAGCACTATATATATATATATATATATTTTTTTTTTTTTTTAAGTAGGTTCCATACACAGCATGGGGCTTGAACTCACTACCCCGAGATCAAGAGTTGCATGCTCTACTGACTGAACCAGTCAGGTGCCCCAGCACAAACTATAAAGGTTAAAATATCAATAACTTAACTGCATTAAAATTAGAAACTTTTCAAAATAAGCTACTACAGACACAGATTAAGAAAATATATTTGTAATCTCTATTGCCCAAAGGACGAGAATCCAGAATACTACAACCAAAACCAAAACCAAAACCGTTCCAAGTAACAATAGCAAAACAAATGACCTAACAGAATGATAGGTAAAGATACAAACAGGCAACACGCACAAGGAAATCCCAATGGTTTATAAGTAAAAAAAAAAAAAAAAAAATTTAAATGAGATATTATTTAATACCTATCAAATTGACAAAAAATTTAAAAGTCTAGCCATCCCAAATGTTATGAAGTATGTGGAGAAGTTCTCACAGATGGCTAATGAGAGTATAAATTGCTACTACCACTTTGGAGAGAAATTTTACATTCCTAGTGAAATTGAAAATGCATGTTTCTTATAGTTAAGCAACTCCTCCTCCATTTAAAAACATGTATAAAAATGTTAACTGCAGTATTGGTTGTGATTGGGAAATACCAGAAATAACGTCTAACAATGAGAGACTCAACAAACAGATTTTAGTGATATCTGTAGTAGAATACATTTTATATAAGCCATACTATGGCTATTGGCTTATGTAAAACTAATTCATAATGATAGAGGTCAGAATAGTTTTGCTTGTTTTTAACCTTTTGTTAAAGGTTTGGAGAATATCACACTCAAGAGGGCACAAGGAACTCTTCCAAGGTATTGTGAATGTTTTGTATCTTGGGTTGGGTGTTGTCACATGGATATGTACTTACGTGAAAGCTCATCAAACTATATACTTAATTTGTGTACATCATTTTATGTAACTTAGAATAATAAAAGACAAAAAAACAGGTTTAGAAATAAGTGTGCCAAATATTTGTTTAATTTGGGTGTGGATTCTTTTGTGTTCACATTATTCTTTATATTTTTATGTGCTTGAAATATTTTACTTTAAAATAATTGATAAGACAGACTACTGCTTTTCCTAACTAGAATTAATCAAGGTGAAAGGAAGCTCTAGCGTCACCTTCTTTTCACTGTCCCTAACGATAGATCCCAATACTCCAGGAATCAATAAACACTTCACAGCCAAACATACTTACAAAGTGTTTGTATTGTCAAAGCAAAAGCAAAACTTTCAATTCATCTCTTGACTACGTGTAGAATCTTGGCTTTCTTAAGTGAGTGACCAGCAGCATATATTGTTGATATGATGCTACCAATGCACAGAAATCATCTAGTCAGGGTTTCAAAAGATGAAGTGGGGGGTGCCTTGCCAAGGACTTTTCTGATATGAATCAACAGGTGGTTTGGCATCAACATTGCGATTGGCTCGTGCGTTTCACCTCTGGTTTCAGAAAAGAAAAAAGAGACGATACCTTTTCAATGCCGTATTTCAAGTCGACCATGTGGAAGGCAAGGTTTTATTCCAGCCAATTCTCTTCCCCTCAAAGCGTGGAGGAAAAGCGTCAGCCACTGCTGCTCTCGCCACCAGCCATGGTACAGGTGTTTGGAAAATGCAAAAACGGAGAAATGAAACAAAAAGAAAACCCTCAAAAACAAAGTTTTGCATAAATGAAAAATAGAGTATGTAATTGTCATGGCTGCAAAAAGGTAAATGCATTTTTTATTTTTCCCTTGTGCTAAACTAAAAGAACCAAAATGAACAAAAACATTGATGTTTTAACTTAATCAGTGTTTTGTTGAAACTGACAACAAGGACCAACTCAAACATGGCTAAAAGTGGGAATAAAAACCAGATTTCTTTTAATCTGATAAAAGATTTTTTATATTCAAGAATGTTAGAATATGACCTACTTAAACGAATACTTATTAAAGGAACAGATCCATTAAAAAATACATGTTTTCAGGTGCTAAAATGGGAATGGGGTAAGTGTTTCTTTGAAATCTTATAAGCGAAAACATTTAATTGAAATTGTAATGGTTTCTTACATGACTCAGATAAACTACAGCTTAGGAAGAAATGTCTCCAAACTATTCAAGTGTATATCCCTAAATTGGCTTAGCCAGGGCACAAACCCAGTTATTCCAAAAAACAAATGCCCCGTTATACTTAAGTCCATCATTGTGAATTATTCAAATGACACTGTTTGTTTAAAAGAAATTTTTAGGCCTAGCTCTGCCACAATCTTGTTGTGTATCTTTGTTCACGTTATTAAACATCTTTGGGTCTCAGTATCCACATCTCTCAAGCGTGAGTGTGATACAAAGTCATAGACTATCATTGAGTTCCTTTCCAGCCCTAAAACCCGATGAATCTAATGAGATTACTCTAGCATAAGAATTTTTCTTTTCTCTCTTCCTTCTTTTCTTTCTTAAAATAAATAGACAAACAATCAAATAAGTAAACACATATTAAAAACACGTACACATACACTAATCAGCTATCCCTTAGACTAGGAAGAGAGAACATTTTTTATTGTTGGTGCCATTATCTATTCCCTAACGTGTATTTAAAAAGAGAGTTCCCATTAAAAAAGACTTTTATTTTTTTCCTGAATCAAAAATAGCATATTATTTCTTTGCCATTTAAGTTCTATTAAAAAAATAAAACACAAAATCATTACAGAAATCCTATTAGGAACTTTAAAAAGAAAAAGTCACTAGAACTCCATTTAAAATTCCAATAGTTCATTTACATGTGTTCTTTTACAGAAAATATAAGTGCCCTACCTCAAACTACCTTCACCTCCTTTTCCAGGGGTAGTATCCTTAACTGTGGAAAAAACAGGACCCTCTCTCATACCCTTCCCACCTGTCTTCTGAGGTAACAAAGCGGAGGTATAGATTGCAGTGTGAGATATTTGGAATGGGAGTAGAACATTTCATCTGGGAGACAGTACTGTGGTCAGTTCACCAAATCTAAAAGAAAGGTAAGCCCAGTCACTACTATGGCAAGAAATATGGGTCTCATGGCTGAACGATGATAACCATTTTTACACAAGACTTTTAAAAATGAAAGCACCTGAGGCAACAGCAGAAAATAAGTCTGAGAATGCAAGTTTTTCTCATCAATATTTACACCAGACAAGACAATATCAATGCACCTTTAACCGAGGGTCTAAAAAAAATACAGGGCACCTGACACCTTGATGAGTAAGAGACGCTCAGCTTTATGAAAAGGCCAAAGTCTGAGGGTGAAGGCTCCATTGTTCCCAGGGCTGATACGCCCAAGGCACCAGCGGAGACAGAATACTCTGGCATAACAGGCCAGGCTCCTGTTACAGGCTCCAGCTCAGCTCCGTATGCTGATAGCCTGGGACCCACCACACTGCACACTCAAGGAACACCAGGGGTGGGTTCCCCCTAGGGAGGAGGGCTACTCAAACAGCAAGGCAAGAATTGGAAGCTGCACAGCGTATGAGCACTCCCTGCTGGCAGCTGAGGTTGGAGATGAAGTGGTGCTGTCTTAGAGAGGGCTGTCGAAGGTTTCTGTGAGGAGGCTAATGGACCCACCTGACTTTTCATGGACAAGAGCATGGCTCCGACTAGGTCTAGAGAGTTCCAGATGCTATCCTGAATGAGGAGGAGGCTAGGAGAGAAGCTACTGATGGGAGGAACTCCAAGAACTGGCAAAAACGAGGTTTGAAGCTGGTATACACTTTTCATTAACTTTCCCAGCTATTAACATTTTATAAAGTATATATGGGTCCCCCCCATGTGTGTGGGGAATGGAGGAGGTAGAGTAGAAAATGAATTTCTGTGCAGCTCCCTTTATTCCAGCACGAGAATCCTTGGGACAGTGCAATGTGTTGGCAACGTTTATGTTTTACCAGGAGATCCTATCCATAACCCGAATGGAATTGCCTGGTGTGTCCCCTATATCGCTGTGCCTAAGTTCCAAACAGGTGGTCCTTGTCTATCTGTACAGCCTCGGGCAACAATACTGGTATCTCCCTAGTGCTCCGCTCTGTTAGGGTTCTTCTGTAGGAGAGGATGAAGGTCAGGATGGCAGCCCACTAAAAGCAGCAGTATTTCAGTTGCAGGAATAACTTGCTTGTCATCAGCTTGTTAATGCAATAGTCAAACATTTCTTTGACATGTACAGTATCAGCTAACTTCAACAGATAAAGGGTCTAGAACAGGAAGATGCTGCAGATGCTTTAGCTCCGAGGAAGGCTTAGCAGAGCCAAAACGTCAGCAGGGCCTGTTTGTTCCATCGTTTCCATCGGGCTCTGGGAAAGAAATGTTAGATTACTGCAATGACAAGTTTGTGACAAGCAAGTCATTTGTGCAACTGGTGCGCTCCTGTTTTTATCTGTTTACCATTCAGACTTGTGAATGCCATTTCAAGCACTTACAGGATTTCTGGCTCCCATTAAGGGGAAATGGTTCCTCCATGTTTAGAATTTTCTGCCTCAAAGAAAATTGCTAAGCAATTATTTATTCCTGTGGTCACAGTGTCACACAAAAGCACTCTTGAGTTGTTTAGTTGGACTCTGAATCATGAAATGGAGTCCTGTAGACTGGATAGCTTGGAGCATCAGGAATTTCTCGTCTAGTTTATTGGAATGACTACAAAGCAAGCCTGTGAGAGTCAATAAAATTGTGGCCAGCTTGAAATACCTTGCTCTTTTGCTCCAGGATCATATATCAAGGCCATATGCTTCAAGGCACATAAATTCACTTGTAATGAGTGGATCCTGAGAAGCCAAGGCCTGACTATGTCACAGACACTGACATGTGATCTAACATATGATGGTGACAAGGACTGCTTTAACTGTGGAGAAGGGAACTTACACAGCTTTCTCCCTGTATTCTGTGGGTAAGCAGAGGGCCAGTCCAGATCCAGAAAACATTTTAAGCATGTGGTTAAAAAAAAAAAAAAGTAATATCATAATATAAAATTTACTGGGGATCATCCTCTCTAGGATGACTTTTTCTCAGTAAATGGAGATTCTGGCAGATTTTTAGATTGAGATTTCAAGACTGATTCACTGGATTCCTCATCTGAGATCACCGAGTGACTTTTGGTGAGTCATTTTAACCTCCTGGGAAGAGGGTATAAAATAATAATACCTTGTTCACTCAATGTGAACTGGGCTCAGGGTCAATATTATCAGAGATGAAGAGTGCCTTCAGAGTTCAAGGACAAGAATAGTATTTCCTAAACGCCATGTATTTTTTTTATGATTTAAAAATATTTGCACACTGTTAGCACTGAATTTACAAATAATTGTAGGTAGACCTTTCAAAGAACACAGAAGCATGAAGTTTTTGAAGCAGACAGATACCATGGTATCTGAGGAAGCAGGTCAAAGCTGAAACAGTGTGGAATGTCAAGGACCAGACAGAAAGTAATGACGTAAAATGAGGCAGAGCTTGGTATGGGTGACCAGACAATGTTACGGAAATAGATAACAGTCCTCACTGAATGAAAATTTTATTGTCAATAATTATTTGCCAGACACTACATGTGTTACACAGTTTACATGTGTAATATAGTCTTTACATGAGCTCAGTGGTATATGCATTATAATTTTTTTAACATGTGGAAACTGAAACTTAGAGAAATTTAAATTACGTTACCATAAATCTGTTAAGTAGCCCAGATTTGAAACCAGCTTTCCTCACTCTTAAGCCCTTATACTCTTAACCACTGGAGAACTAAAGTCATTTCCACTGCCTTCAGAAGACTTTTCTCTCTCTGGTGTACTGGAAAACCTTTTAATCTGTAAATGTAGATATTCAAGATTTCATATAAAAGGACCAGTGAGAATATTCTGGCTCTAGCTCTATTGCCACCTTTCTTAGGCCCCTGGCAAAGCTGAGCCTCATCAAGATGTCATTCCTTTTGCCCCAGCCTGACCTATTCCTACTTGCATACCCTGGGGAAGAGGTGAAAGTGATTCCAACCTAATCACGTATCTCTGCTGTGAAGGCAGGGTGTTTGGCCGCATCTCCTGTGTCCATGCCAACTCCCTTCTCTCTCTTCATGTGTACAGTCTTTAGTTCCCCTACTCTTCACTCCCGTATTACCTCCAGGGAGCCTCCTTTTGTCACTCTCTGCTATTCTTTTTAGGTGGGGGAAGGGGTGGACATCTTTTTTACCATGACAAGGATCACTGAGATGGTATAAACTTCAAACTTTGCACAGAATGTATCCTTTGTTCAGTCTTCTGCTTTGTTTCTCTTTAATGATAGCTTTGCCACAGGTCCCATTCCTACGTACCTCGGAACTATGCAAATCAAACTGGTAATCGAGAGACTTCTAGGCAACTTGGCCTGCAAATGAGTATGTGTCCAAGAGGTAGGAACCTCTGGGGGAGGTGTGTCCTCTGAATATTATGTGTCTAATAGCTGTTTTCCTTGTAAGAGTGGCAAAGAATAAGGTCAGTGAAATCTGTATTGACATTCCCTGGTCTCTTTTTAGTGTGTGTTCAGAGTGGGTCACAAGAGCATTTAGCTCATACGAACTGTGCTTTGTTTGTTTTGTTTGTTTTTTATGATATTTCTACCTTTTTTGTTTGTTTGTTTTAGCTTCTAGGCATTTTCCCAAGAATAGGATTCTTACTTAAAAGCTACTCAAAAAGACCCCATGCAAAATGTAAAATAATAGGACGAGCAATGTGTATAGAACCCTAAATAACCAGTGGCCTGAGTTTTGACCTAGTGCCTGAGTTTGCTCATGGCAGCCATTCAGCTTTTGCTGCACACCAACAGGGGACATAGGGGGCTCAGCCTCACAGGCAACCCTATGCTGCTTTAGAACCCTTCTGTACAAAATTTGGCACCAAATAAGGTTCCTTATGTTGAACCTTAAGCTGTCTTTCTAAAATTCCCTTTATGGCTTCTAGTCTTTTCTCGCACCACCTTTCAATCCTGAGAGCTTTAGGGGATCCATAATTTAATGGCTCATTTAAAGATACCCCTTGTGCATATCATATACCAGTAAGTGGGTTTAGATTGTCCTGCTTTGTCCTTTTCTCCTCACCCCACATGAGTTAAATTCCCACTCTATTCCTCTGACAATGCTGGAAGAAATGAAAGTCAGTCAGTCTACTAAGTTTTTCATTTCCATTTGGATGTAGACAACATGTGTGGCAAAGAATTCTTAATCTCTTCGATTTTCTGTCCTAATCTGTGGAAAATCTTGCTAGACAACCTCAGGCAGATTTGACGGTTATAGCTATTTATAGGGTAACCATATAATTTATTGTCCAAACCAGGACATATTTTGTGAAAGGCCTCTGTGAATAACTGTATCAAGACCATAGTCACAAGCCAGAATTGTCCTAGGTGAATCTATACAGTACCTTGCACATGCCTTTACTCCAGTACATATCTCTTTGTACCAGAGTTACCTATTTACATGTCTGTTTCTCTCACTAGTCTGTGAACACTCTTTACTGATGGAAACTTATTTACCTGTGTACCTCCAGTTCCTAGATGAGTGCTAGGCAAGTAGAAAGAGTGTGGCAGAGTTTTTTTTTTTTTCCTAATTGAGGATGTCTTTCCCCTAATCGCATTTTGTGGGCCTCTGCCCTTTTTTTTATAGCAGATACCACCAACACTTACTGGCTTCATGTTTTGGGGATGAATCAAAAACACTTCACTTAGTACAGTAGGAAGGGAATGATGTAAGTTTAAGGGTAATGGGTTTGACTTTGAGTACTGACAGCAACAAGCAGAAGGTGAAATGTGGTAACTTTTCCACTAACAGTTTATAACTTTTTACAGAACACTGAACAATATGCTCTAATCTCTTTGTTCACAAGCACATTTTTTTCAGCAGATGTCCTACAGCAACTGTAGTAAATCAGTTGTTAAAGGAAATGATCAGAACCTAGTGTGATGGCGACATATGTGACCATATGTAACAAAGATAATGTCCTGTGATTCCTGAGAATTGGCCACTAAAACCCTGGTGGTACTGCTATTGCTTTCACATACGCCAAGCACATTGAGAAGTCCCCGCGGCTTCCAGCAGCTTTGCCTCTGAATAACAGTGACTTTAAAACAGAGAGAGAAGTTGGGGCGCCTGGATGGCTTAGTTAGTTAAGCTTCTGACTCTTGATCTTGGCTCAGGTCATGATCTCAGGGTTGTGAGATTGACCCACACCCAGTGTGGAGCCTGCATAAGACTATCTCTCTCTAAAAGAGAGAGAGAGAGAGAGAGAAGAAACTCCTGAAAAATGTGAACCACCTAGAGAAATCATTCCTTCTCTTCTCCCTGACACATGTAGATTGTTACAGGAAGATGTGAAACTATCAGGTTTAAGCTAAAGAGCTTCACAGAAGACAGTCCCACAACTTCCCTTTCAGTATTCAGAAGGCTTATTATCAAGAACCTACCTCATTATCAAACCTATAGATTTTCTGCCGTAGGATAAGCATATTTTATTACAATGGGTCCTCAGTGAAGAAAAGAGAGAAAGTCTAATTTCTTATTTCCCTTAACTTGCTTAAAAACTGGTATTAGCTCAGTATCTCAACCTTCCTTTTTCTAAGATGCGTAAAAAAGTCTCAATGTCTTTGACTTTTCCTTAAAGAACATTTTTTCTCAAAATGTTAAATTTAAATTTTATTGGGAGGGGTTTTATAACTCTCTCTAAGATGCTCATTCAAATTTTAGTGAATTCAGAACAAGCATGATTAAGTGTCTGATCTATGCTCAGAGGAAATAGTAGAAATGTCTATATTTTGCATGCTTCTTATACATTTCACTATTACAGCTATTTTTAAATTTCTGTTTTACCTCTCACACTCTTGATTAACTTTCTGTGCTCTACTTCTAGATGCTATTTTGCCCACAGAGCTAGTCATTCTTTATTTTCAGTCCATCAGTGACATTTACCAAACCATCATGGGTAATGGAAAATACAAGACTTAAAAGAAGATTCAGGAAAACACAGTTAGATGCCTTCCCTTGCAGACTCTAATTTGTGGAGAGAGAAGAAATGTTCCACATAAAGTAAGCAACATGGATATGTATGTTCAGGTGTGTGGTATTAGTTTAGCAGCTATTAACATATGCAAGCTAGTACAGTTATTATGAAATTCTCTCTCTATATATGTGGTGATGGAGTAGTGGAATGAACTGCCACTTGGGAGGTTTGTTTTCCCTCCTGTGAAGAAGGCTAACGTTAATCGTTATTTAATGACATTCTATTTATTTACTAGTTTACTGAGTGTTTATTTCAAATGACTGTCCTCTCTCTGAAGTCTCAAATTATTGCTATTTGGCCACTGTGCATAAAAGTACCATACTTTGAAAGCATGTATTCCCTGTCCTCAACATCTAAAATAGTGATTTACAACCATTTAGAATCTCTGGTGTCCTGTTGTTAATGTGATTTTGCATCACTTTTCCCTGCTTACTCCTTCTTAAAATATAATTTTAAATTAAAATGGCTTTTGTTTTGATGTATCGAAATGCTACCGATAATTTAGACCACATTGAGTTTGTTCATATTGGAAACCATGTGTCTAGATAATCAAGGTAATCAAAGACCAGAATCCAGGACAGACACCAATGGCATACCATTTCTACATTTCTCCATATTGACTGGTCCCCTAATAAACATTTCCTTAGAATTCTAAAGTGCCTGGCACCAAATAAATAGATTGGAAATTTGACTGATTGATTGTCATTTGAGATAAAATTTAAAGCTCTGCTAGTTAAGTGGAGTGAGATCGTAACTCTAGCTTTGCCTTAGTTCACCAGAACTCTCATTGGGCCAAGAAAGAAAACACATTAGGATGACATTGGGTTGGTTATTACCTAGTGTCCTAGCATTGTCAGAAGACTGGCAAATCAGTTTACCAGGGTTTACCTGGGATATTTCCTTGCATGGAAGTTAGATTCCATGTCATTAACTTGCAGATTGAAGTATTAAAATAGTTGTTTTCAGGTACAGTTTCTCAAATAGTGAGTTTCATTTTGGCAGAGAAGAGACAATGAAGGTAGATGTGAAAGTGTCATCACCCACAAGCTGAGCTAGAGCATAACTGCAGCCTTCCTGGGTGATCGGCCACAGAGCACCATTTATGGCTAAGAGTTTGAATTTCTATATTGATCTTATTTTTAAATTGCCCTTAATATAAATATAACAATGTTTTAAATAAGCAGCTCATTTATTAAATTTCTAGAGAATCGTCCTCTAAAATACTTAGTCCTATCTATTCTTTTATCCGACCTATTCTCAATTTTTTACTAGCCTATTCTTTTTATATAATTTTATTCTATAAAGGTCTTTGGTGTATTTTCTAACAGCATAATCTATTCTTATACCTGTTATAATTAACTTAATCTATTAATCTAAGCCCTAATCTAGTCTATTCCGAGGATACAGTTCTAAGAGATTCACATACAAAACCGAACATTCATTACTTCCGGACACATAAATGGTCACTGGATCCATGACTGCTAGTTAAGCAGGGAGCTTTTAAGTCACTATTACATGAGTAGAAACTGAAAAGTATATACTTTGTAATTATTGGGGAAAAGAGGGCTTTGATTATAGAGAAGCATATAGTTATTTCAAAAGCTCACTTTTTTCAAAAAGAACAAAGGCAATGGTCCCCATTCTGTCGTATGTACATCCAAAATTCAGTATTCGCTTTTTCTTCACACTAGATCTGGAGGTGAGTCCTAAAAAGTACTCCTTAACACTTCTTACTTGGGGTCCTTTTAAGTTGAAAGTTGGCAAATAGACTTTTATGAAGGTCAAGGTAGTAATCGTTATATAAATCATTCAGTCATTTTTTTTTTTTTAAAGATTTTTTTTATTTATTCATTTGACAGAGAAAGAGATAGCGAGAGCAGGAACACAAGCAGGGCAGCAGCAGAGAGAGAGAAGCAGGCTTCCCGCGGAGCAGGGAACCTGATGCGGGGCTCGATCCCAGGACCCTGGGATCATGACCTGAGCCGAAGGCAGACGCTTAACGACTGAGCCACCCAGGCGCCCCTATCATTCAGTCATTCTTACACTAAGAATAAGAATAACAATTTATTGGCTAAAAAATAGAGGGAGACAGATTTCTGAGTAAAGATGTCCCTGAGACGGGGTCATAAGAAAACTAGAACTAGATAGGCCATTTACCTCTTGTGCCTTTTGGGGTGGGAGTTGTGGGTCTCTCTTGGAGTGATATTTATCACCAACATACCTCATCTCCATAACAATAGTAGATTTCACTTTATGTAAACAACCCCTTCAAGTATTCTTTTGCTTATTAGCCATCCAGGCAGGCAGCTATTTCTTTTCTGCCAGGGGTAGCCAACGCTGAAGAGTCAATTTATGCGCCTTCCTTGCTGAGGTGGGATCAGAGGTATTTCCTCAGGATTTCTGTCCCACTGTCCTCATTTCTGTCACTTCATTCTGTGATCAGTAGACAAAATATACACCAGCAAAGAAAGAGCTAGGATTTCTAAGGAAGAGCAAAGAAGTTGCTAGGATTTCTAAGGAAGAAGAACCCAAATCTTTCCTGCTTTAGGCAAGAGAACATTTTAGTATTAACGGAAAGATATGGTTAAATTGCAGCCCATCAAATTTCAACTACAGTTCCAAAGTGTGTCTAAAGTGATCCAAAAGAAAACAAAATTCCTTCTGTCCTTAGCTATAAATTCTGCAGGATGATTCTATGTTCTCATCTTATTCTGGTTTCTTCCTCTGTCCCAGAAAGGATTAGTGTCTAACATTAAACAAACAGTATATAATAAAGAACAGATATAATGTATATTCATAAAATTCTGAATCCACAGCAAGAGGAGGTTAAGTTCTTAGCCTAGCAGATGAGTCTTACTGATAGCAATAGAGATGTTTCTAATTTGTTCATGGAAGGTGCTGAAAATGTTCTCTATTAAATCTTGAAGTTTTGGTAGTATAAAAATCTTAAGATTACTGCCATATATTGGATTTTTCCCCCTCTTGTGTGGGGCCACAAAAACAATCTAAGTATAGACAGAGGCAGGAGAGCATGTTTATTTCTTCATTAGGATCCATACATGTTACTATATTTTTTTGTAAATGAATTATGAAGAAAAAGACTAAATTCCTTGGTGCAGGCCATGTTGCAAATCCATGTATACCTATGCTTTTCTTTTTCCTGTTCTCTCAATCCTTATGCCTATTTTTCCTTTTTGAATTCAAGACCTGCGCTTATACTGTCAGATGATTTTTGGTGGCTGGAGTCCTTGTGACATTTTTTTGTCCACCCATGCTGTCTAGTTTAATATGACACTCCCAAGAAGCCTTCATCCTATCAAAGATGATGACTGATTGGACTTAAACAACAATTTACATATTATGACATAAAATCTGGAGGCAGGATTTATAGCTGATCAAGTGAACTTTTAGCCTTACATAAGATTCATAATTATGAGGCAAATAAATAAGTGTATTTCCTTCTCTGAAATACAACTAAAGGCCCTAGAAGTCCTGAGTTTGTGTTCAGTTGTACTGAAACTGCATTAATGTTGTTCATTAGGTACTTTTTTTTCAGTCCTTACAAGAAAATTTGCCATGGTATACAGCGGATCCTGTATGAAAACAAGTACTCATATGTTAGGGATCTGAATTGAAAATCCAGAATGGGAAAGATCTGTGAATGAAATGAAGCTTGAGTGAATTCATTCAACTTAGGAGTTATTACTGGTCCAATGAGTCCAAGGAAGCAGCAGTTAATAATTCCATCCAGAGGCATCAATAGTTCCAGAATAGTCTCTTGGATATAGGAAACCTGGATTATTTAATCTGAGCATGACCTAAAGCTTGCAAATCCTTTTGTACTTATCCTAGGTTGGATGCAGATCTTCAAGGTAAGACTGGTCGGTGGTAAACTCTCATCTTCCATGGTTCTTTCTTTAAAGTCCAGATTCCTGACATATTTTCATTATAGGATATGGTCATGATTACACATGGGTTGAGAGCACACAAAATTTCAGTAACTAAAATGTTGCCCTGCTATTGGTCTCTCTTACAAACCTTGAAAGGCCAATATGCTATTATCTAGGGCAGTTCATGGGAAAGTTGACATAATAATGCTTTAAAGATTTAATTTATAAATGGACCATTTCACTGATGAGTAGAAAGGATAACTGAGAAATGTTTGAAAATATAAATTGTTTTTGTTTCAGAGAATAATCTTTTCTTTCCAACCTAATAGTATTTCTTCTTTATGTAGCTAAATCACCCGAGGCTCATACAAAAACTACGGAGACTTCACCTATAAAATCTCAACATATATATTTCTACCATAAAATAGAAACAACAATTTTAGTCCAAGTATAACCCAATCAAGAAAGAAATACCTAGAATATAATAAAGACTGTGTTGCTTATGCATATAGCTATATACTATAAAACCCAGCAAATCAAGATTGTACAATGATGCCATTTATTTCGGTTTCATAATAGTATGTTTTAAGATTCCTATTTTTGTACATAGAGGGGAAAATGATATCATATAAATGAAGCATACAAACACAAAGGTGCAGCAGGTAAATGCAAGATGCCCATATACTGTCAACAAAGTCTTGCCAGTTGTAAAAGAAGTTGACATGCTAATATCCATTCATACGGACTTGTTACTGAGACACCAAGAGAGTGATGGCTGGCAGGCAGTGCATTTAAGTGCGGTTACGGAGGCCCCCAATATTGACAGAATGCCAGATTCCAAGAAACTATTGATGTACACAGCCAGCCACAGCTCCAGACACCTCTCAGACAGAGTCTTTAAATGTCACAGATAAATGAATTTTCATAAAACTGGGAGAGAGAAAGGAAGAGCAAGAAGAGAAAAAGAACACAGAATGAGAGGCAGGGTAAGAAGAAGAAAGAAGAAAATCGCTTCCATAACACTGGCATGAAAGCATGCGGCATCTCATCTCTAAAGCGCCTTGCAAATGATGTGGAGCAAACCTTGTGAATGCATTCTGTGTTACCAAAGCACTCAACGCCTTTAATAATTCCATTGTGTACTTAAAAAGTTAAGGTGGATACTTGTTTTAGAATACCTTCAACAAACTATTTCTGAACAAAATAGAATTCAAATATAAATACTGCAAAACTCAATCTTAGAAAAAATTCAAAAGAAAGGAACCACAGGCACAAATAAACATGAGAACATCTCCTAAGCAGTTCTCCACATATTCTGGAGGTTAAAAGTCAAGGTGCCATGAAGTCTATTTTTTGCCAAGACACAGACATGTCCTCTGACAGTTTCCTTTCCAGAGTCCTACTGAAAGCAGTGACACCTAGTGGGTTTGTAACAACATATTAAGGAATACCTTCCTCCACCTCTTTGTCCCTGCCTTTCCACAGAAAACACCTCCCAGGGAAGCATATGAGGTGAGTCAGTTATTTGACACATGATTACGGAAATGAACCATGGCTATAACTAGAACAACCAAGTGTTCCTCAGAAATCATGTGAAATGCAATATATTTTAAATGTAAATGAAGCTTTTTTACTTTGAAAGTCTTCCATCCGCCTAGGGCATCTTCTCTTGACCTCGATGCACTGTGTCATTAAGAGCAACCACATATTCAAGGTTAGGATATGACTTGCTTGCGCATTTTCTTTTCTGTATTAGAGTTGTGCAATCTCCACATTTTACACAGAGCAATCATGCCAATGCCCACAAACAAAATTCTTCCTTCTATTCAAAAGCACACAGGTTAATTTTTTTTTTCAACCTGCAGCAATATGGTTTCAGAAAGCTTCAACTGCCTTTTTACTAGCATTACAAGTCTTGGTATGAATTATTTTCCTGCATCTGGCTCTGTCTTGGGTACCTGGGACCTTAGCAAGTACTTGGAGAATAAAGTTATGTAGCTCATATATTCAAAAGGGGGTTTTGTTTTTGCATCAACTTTTTAATGATTTCTTAGTAGTTTTCTTTGTTTATGTTAGGAGATAAAATGAAAGGAATTAGACTTCCTGCCATGGGAATAAAATTATTTTCTGTTCTTAGAGACTTATTTATTTATTTTTCTTAAGACATAATTGGCATACATTATCATATTAGTTTTAGGTGTACAACGTGGTGATATGACATCTGTATACACTGGAAATGTTCACCACAATAAGTCTAGTTACCATCTATCACCATACAAAATTAATACAATGTTATTGACTATATTCTCTATGCTTTACATTACATCCCCATGCCATTTAATTTATAACTAGAAGTTCGTACTTCTTGATCCCCTTCACCCACACCTTCTAGCAACCACCAACCTGTGCTCTGTATCTATGAGTCTGAGTTTTGTTTAGTTTGTTTTGCTTTTTAGATTCTACATACAAGGGAAATCATGTGATACCTTTCTCTGACTGACTTATTTCACTTGGCATTATACCCTCAAGGTCCATCCATGTTGTTGCAAATGGTAAGATTTTATTTTTTTATGGCTGAGCAGTATTTCATCATGTATCCATACCACATCTTATTTATTCATTTATCTATGAATGAACACAGGTTGCTTCCATATTCAGCTATTATAAATAATGCTGCAATAAACATAATGGTGCTTATATCTTTTTGTGTTAGTGTTTTGTTTTCTTCAGATAGATACTTCAGATAGATAGTAGTGAAACTGCTGGATCATATGGTAACTCTATTTTTAATTTTTTGAGGAACCTTCATACTGTTTTCCATAGTGGCTGCACCAATATACATTCCCACCAACACTGCACGGGGGTTCCCTTTTCTCCATATCCTAGCCAACACTTGTTATTTCTTATCTTTTTTATAATTGCCATTCTAACAGATGTAAGGTGATATCTTGTGGTTTTGATTTGCATCTCCCTGATGATTGGTAATATGGAGTATCTTTTCATGCACCTGTTGTCCATCTGTATATCTTCTTTAGAAAATTCTATTTAGGTCCTCTGTCCATTTTTAAATTGTATTGTTTATTTTATTGTTATTGAGATATATGAGTTCTTTATATATTTTGGATACTAACCCCTTATTGGATGTATGATTTGCAGACATCTCCCATTCAGTAAGCTGCCTTCTATTGTTGATGGTTTCTTTCACTCTGCAGAAGCTTTTTAGTTTGATATAGTCCCATATGTTTCCTTTGGCTTTGGAGTCAGATCCAAAAAACCATCACTAGGACCAATGTCAAGGAACTTACTGCCTATGTTTTCTTCTAGAAATTTTATGGTTTTAGGTCTTAGAGTCAAGCCTTTAATCCATTTTAACTTTTGTATATAGTGTAATATAATGGTCCAGTTTCATTTGTTTGTATGTAGCTGTCCAGTTTTCCCAACACCATTTATTGAACAAACTGTCCTTTCCTCATTGTATATTCTTGCCTTCTTTATTGTAGATTAATTGCCCATATAAATGTGGGTTTATTTCTGGGCTCTCTATTCTGTTTCATTGATTTATGTGTCTGTTTTTATGCCAATATCATACAGCTTTGTTCTTCTTTCTCAAAATTTCTTTGGTTATTCAGGGTCTTTTCTGGTTCCATATGAATTTTAGAATTATTTGTTCTAGTTCTGTGAAAAAATGCCATGGAAATTTTAATAGGGATTTCACTGAATCTGTAGATTGCTGTGGGTAGTATGCACATTTTAACAATATTAATTTTCTCAATCCACAAGCACAGAATATCTTTCCATTTATTTGTGTTTCCTTCAATTTCTTTCATCAGTGTTTTACATAAGTTTTCAATGTACAGGTCTTTCATGTCCTTGGTTAAATTTATTCCTAGATATCTTATTCCTTTTGAGAATGGTATTTTTCTCTTGATTTTGGTTTCTGGTATTTCATTATTAGTGTATAGAAATGCAACAATTTTGTGTATTAATTTCTTCTATGACCCCATAGTTGTAGTTGTTCAGTAACATGTTTAGTCTCCATGTACTTGTAGTTTCTTTAGTTTTCTTGTAATTGATACCATTGTGGTCCAAAAAGACTTCTGGCATGATTTCAGTCTTCTTTAACTTAATGAGGCTTGTTTTGTGGCCTAACATATGATCTATCCTGGAAAATGTTCCATGTGCAATTGAGAAGAATGTGTATTCTGCTGCTTCTGGATAGAATGTTCTGTATATATCTATTAAGTCCATCTGGTCTAATGTGTTAAGGCCAATGTTTCCCTATTGATTTTCTGTCTGGATAATCTATTCATTGATGTAGGTGGGGGTGTTAAAGTGCCCTACTATTATTATATTATTGCCAAATTCTCCCTTTAGGTCTGTTAATATTTGATTTATATATTTTGGTGTTCCTATGTTAGGTTCATATATACATTTGCATGGTTTATAAGCTGGGTTGACCCCTTTGTTTATCATTATGTACCATCCTGCCGCTCTTTGTCTTTGATTACAGTCTTTGTTTTAAAGTCCACCCTATCTGATATAGGTATAGATATACCAGCTCTTTTTATTTTTATTTGCATGGAATATCTTTTTCCATCCCTTCACTGTTAGTCTGCATGTGTCTTTACACTGAAGTGAGTCTCTTGTAGGTGCATATAGATGGGTCTTATTTTTTTTTTATTATTCATTCATCCATTCTTTGTCTTCTGATTGGAGAATTTAGTCCATTTACATTTAAAGTAATTATTTATAGCTACGTCCTTATTGCCATTTTGTTAATTGTTTTCTGGTTGTTTTATAGTTCTTCTGTTCCTTCCTTCTCTTGCTCTCTTCCTTTGTGGTTTGATGACTTTCTTTAGTGGTATGCTTAGATTCTTTTCTCATAATCTTTTGTGTATCTACTATAAGTCTTTGCTTTGTGGTTACCATGAAGCTTACAGAAACAACTTATATGTGTAACAGTCTATTTAAAGTTGATAACAACTTAAGTTTAAACACATTCTAAAGCTCTATGTTTTTACTCCCCACCATTTCATATGTTTGATGTACATTTTACATCTTTTTATTTATGTCTCCCCTAATTATTATAGTTTTAATTTTACTCTTTTGTCTTTTAACTTTCATAGTACCTTTGTAAGTGATAAATCCACTACTTTACTATATATTTGTCTTTTCCAATGAGATTTTTACTTTCATAGGTTGTCTTGTTATTAATTAGTGACATTTCTTTGTAGCTTAAAGTCCCTTTAACCTTGCTAGTAAGGCCAGTTTAGTAGTGACAAACTCCTTTAGCTTTTGCTTATCTCTTTATTTCCCTTTTGCATCTGAATGATAGCCATGCTGGGTATAAAGTATTCTTGGTTGGAAGTGTTTTCCTTTCAGCACTTTGAGAATATGTTATTCCACTCTCTTCTGGTGTGCAAAATTTCTTTCCTTTTTTGTTTTTTTTAAAGATTTTATTTATTTATTTGACAGAGAGAGAGACAGCGAGAGAGGGAACACAAGAAGGGGGAGTGGAAGAGGGAGAAGCAGGCTTCCCATGGAGCAGGGAGCCCGATGCGGGGCTCGATCCCAGGACCCTGGGATCATGACCTGAGCCGAAGGCAGACGTTTAACGACTGAGCCACCCAGGTGCCCCTGGTGTGCAAAATTTCTACTAAGAAATCTGGTGATAGCCTTATGGGGTTTCCCTTGTAATGTTACTGTTTTTCTCTTGCTGCTTTTAAGATTCTCTCTTTATCATTAACTTCTGATATTTTAATTATAATGTGTTTGTATGGATCCTTTTGGGTTCATCTTATTTTGAACTCCCTGCACTTCCTAGACCTGGATGTGTTTCTTCCCTAGGTTAGGGAAATTTTCAACCATTATGTCTTCAAATAAGTTTTCTGTTACTTTCTCTCTTCTTTCTGGGACCCCTATAATGCAAATGTTATTCTGCTTGATGTTGTCCTGTAGGCCCCTTAAGTTGTCTTAATTTTTTTTCTTTCTGCTGCTCTGTTTGGGTGATTCCATGCTTTGTCTTCCAGCTCGCTAATCCATTCTTCTGTTTCATCCAGTCTGCTGTTGAATCTCTACAGTGTATTTATCAGTTCAGCTATTGTATTTTTGAGTTATGTGACTTCTGTTTGGTACTTTCTTTTATTTTTTTTATCTTTGTTTAAGTTCTCAGTATGTTCATCCATTCTTTCCGCATTTGGTGAGCATCTTTATGACCATTACTTTGAATTCTTTATCAGGTAGATTACTTATCTACCTATAATTAAGGTCTTTTTCTGGGGTTTTGTCTTGTTCTTTCATTGAAACATCTTCTCTGTTTCTTCATTTTGCTTGACTTTCTCTGCTTGTTTTTATGTATAAGGCAAAACAGCTATCTCCCTCAGTCTTGAAGGAGTGGCCTATGTGGGTAATATTGTTCAACTTTGCCCTAGTTTGCCCTAGTTCTTGGTTGTCCCTCAAACATTTCTGATTCTCTAAACCACTTGATTTTCTTGATATGTCCCCATTGTTGAAGGAATGCCAAGACCTGTCAGTGTTCCAAGGGGAGGAATTTAATTGAGCACCTAGTTTCAGGATGATTGAAAGCCAGACCCTCAGACAGTAGCTTTTAAAGTATATAAACATATATAGTCCTTTGGCTCTGCAATCAAAATCCCTGCTGGTCTCCAGACCAGCAGTTCTGGAGGTGTCCACTGGGCAATAGTTGCAAAAATTGGGGCTCCAAATGAGTGCATAGGCTCCTTTCTGGAGTCTTGTCAATCTAGTGAGGCCAAGGGGGTGTACAAGGATGGTGCTTCCCTGCTTATGTTCCCTGGGAGCACCGTATTAGTTTTTAGATGTCAAGGAAAACTAAAGCCTATCCCTTAGGCTGAAGCTTCAGGCTAAGTATATAGGCCTTTTACACAGGAAGACTGGGGTTATGTTTTAGTCTGCTGTCTGTTCAGTGCCCTGGGAGTGGTGAACAGTCAAGAACTATCTTTCTGAATCCATGGAGTTCAAGAATGCCAGCACCCTTGGCCCCAGGGCCAGGCCATCAAGGGACATCCCCTGTGTGGACTGGTACACCCACTGGCTTTAGTTAGGCAGTTGGAGAGTATAAGGACAGGGCACACTTGCCAGCTTCAGAAAGGCAGCAGGTAAATGTCTTGACTGGGCACACCCATGGCCTCAAGAATGCAGTGGAACAGTGTCTTGTCTGTGTGCCAACTTTAGGCTGAGAGCATATTGCAACTGTGCTCACCAGCCCCAGTCTGGGAGTGAGGTAGTCCTGCAACCACCTGCACTCTCCTGCTTCAGCAAGGCAGCAGAATAGTGCTGTGAGCACTTGCCCTGCCTGTCTTATCAAGATGGTTGGAGGGTGCCATGTCTGAGCTCACCTGTCTGTGCCACAGGGTTGGTGGAGAGTGTAAAAATAGTATCTCCCAGGGCCTCCACCTGGCCATATTTCAAGTGACTCCTGCTGCTCTAGCATAGGATTTCAAATTAGCAACTAAATGTCTTTATAGTCCAGGTGCTTTTCAAACTGTTGTTTTTCCTCTGGATATCAGGGCAAATGAGATAGCATGTGAACCCTTTAAAAGGGTCAGCCCTGTTGGTTTTCTAAGCCAGAAATTTGGGGGCCTCATCTCTCTTGTACAGATCCCAGGGGCTGGAGCATCTGATCTGGGGCACCAACCCCTCACTTCTCCGGGAGAAGTGCCAGACTGGTGAGATCCCTCCCACTCTGGGTTGCTACACCAGCAGTGGGGTTTTTGGTGAGACTATGTCTCTGCCTCTCTTATCCATCTCAATGTGGTCCTTTTATCCTTTGTTGTGGAGAACAGTTAATATAATTTTCAGATCTTTTTCAGAGGGAAATGATCCATATGAAGCTGTGGATTTGATGTGTCCATGGGAGGAAGTGAGTTCAGGATCTTCCTATACTGCCATCTTGCAGAAGTCCAAAGATTTTTGTTTTGAAGACAAAATGAGTTTTAACTCAATGGAAATTGCAGTAAAATCTCAGCCACTGTAATCAGTGACTGCATTAAAAGTCTCTAGAAGTATGCCAACTTCCATGTGAGGCCATAATTCAGCCAGGATTACAAAGAAACACTATCCACTTTGCCTGTGGCCATTCTGACATTTTATACTGTAAAATTATAGATCAAGGCAATCATCTCTAATATGTTACACACAAATATACACACATACATAGATACACATAGAGTGATTATTCTCCTGTGACCATATAATAAACAGAAAGGTTTTAGTTTACTCTAGGATAAGGTCTAGCAAACACATAAAAAACATATTAAATTTTTCTGATTATAAACATAATAGTGTTCCCCAAATATTCAGTGACTGGTTAAACAACTGTGGTACACCCCTATAAGGAATACTATGAAGTTGCCAAAAAAGAATAAGATAGATTTATATGTTATATGATAAGATATATGACATATATAATAAATCCTCTTGTATGAATAAAATGAAGACATATGTGTATATATACTGGCATATACATAAACATCTTTTTTGTGGAGAATATACAAGACACTTTTGATTGGAGGGACAAGGAGATATTTACTTTTGATTTTATATATTTTTCTATTCTGTTTGAAATTCTTTTTTTTTTTTAAGATTTTATTTATTTATTTGACAGAGACAGACACAGCGAGAGAGGGAACACAAGCAGGGGGAGTGGAAGAGGGAGAAGCAGGCTTCCCGCGGAGCAGGGAGCCCGATGTGGGGCTCGATCCCAGGACTCTGGGATCATGACCTGAGCTGAAGGCAGATGCTTAACGACTGAGCCACCCAGGTGCCCCTCTGTTTGAATTTCTAATTATATGCTTAAAAAATAATGCCAGTAAGAATATTTGAGTGACAAGGTTATGAGGAATATTTTCTTTATTTTTCCTCTGTATTAAAAAACTTGTATGATATTTTAAAATGAATCATCTCTAAAATAGATTATATAAAAGTAATTCATGTTATAAAAAATTTGAAAGCACTAAAAAAAGCCTTAAAAAACCTTGTAATTCTCTGGCCCAACAATAACCACCATTGAATTTTTGGTGTCCAGTTTGTGAAGTCTTTTCTCCCCTCAACTTTGGGGAAAGTAGAAAGATTCTTTACATTCTTTTAGGTGGAGGGGCCCAGAACAGCATTATGAGCTGTTCTGCTATATATCTTCCTGGACACCCTCCATCAGCACACTGTTTTTGATTGCTAGGATGCTGTTGGAGCAGCACAGGATATATGTAACATTTCTCAAAATTGGACAGGTCTTCCTTCCTGGTATTGCTCCCTGAAATTCATGATCCCTGCACCACTTCATAATAGTATCTGGAATCTCATTATAGAGACCTTGTGATCTCCATGGAGTTGGAAGCAAAAGTAGCATCATGATGCTCTACAATTATTATAGTGTTTGTACCAAAATAGTTTCTGGAGGGCTCAGAAATGCTCTGTTTTCTGAACATAGAGATGCTTCCCTACAAGGTACTTGTGCCTTAGAATTTCTTCAAAGCTAAGGAAGTTGAAAGAAGAACACAGAGAGGTGATATACTTGGTATTATTTCTTAGGTAATTGACTTATAGATTATAATACCTTTCAGTACTTTATTTGTTGAGGATTATTTTGTGAGGATGGGTATTAACTCTCTCTTCCATGCAAACACTCATCTTTTAAGTACCTTATCCTCTTTTCAACAAATTTAAGAATTTTCCCACCTTTGTTGTTGCTGTTCTTAAAAATAAGATAATAATGATAATCATTATTTTTATTATGGCTAATGTTCATTGATTGATTTTATGGGTTGGGCAGTTTACTTACACTATTTTTATTTAATTCTCAAAATATCACTTTTCTGGTTGTTCTTGTTATTATTGTTATTTATATATGAGAAAACCCAAACTTAGAAATGTTGAAAAACTTGTCAAATGTCACAAATTCATTAACAGGCAGATAAGACTCACATTTACCTTGCGCTGATTGAAACCTCCCTTAAGATCATTTTTTCAGAGTAGGTTTACATGACTTCTTACTCAGAAGTGCAAACCATGTCCAGAGCTTTCTTTTTTGCTTTCTTATCTTTCTATTACTGTGTGTGTGTGTGTGTGTGTGTGTATGAGAGAGAACTCCAAATAAAATGTTATAAAATTTCTTTCTCTAGGACTCCATTTTCCTCACCTTTAAAATGGATAGCACCTACCTCAGAGATTTATTACTGGGACCAAATGAGATAATATAAGTGAAAGCACTTAGTACACCTAAAATAAAACATTATCATTATTGCTATACATGTTTCCCTCCTCTGCATAATGGATGTGTTCTGGAGAAGGTGATTATGGAAATATATAGGCTTAACTTCTATTATCAAATCACAGAGCAATTACATTATAAGATCATAGAAAAAGATTCCTAACAGATTGTGATGAAGACTTGATATAAGGCAGGGGTTCAAGTGAAGGTTGTATCTATGAGTGTTATACTGGAAGCAGTCTGTGTTGGCATCACTTCTAGAGCCTCTTGTCTCCCTCTCCTCAGACTCCTTGTTCTGGTAATTCCTGAATCTACTCCATCAGTTTCCAGAGATTATTTCATTCTTTTCTTTTTGCTGGTTATGAGGTCCAGTGGCATTTGTACGAAACAATACTTTACCTGACGGCCCTATCCCACACACGATATAAAATAGTTAGAAAATTCCTTTAATTTGAGATTTACAATTAGATAAATTCATTAGTAACCTACTTACTTTGTATGTTTGATTATAAGTTTCAGTAATATGTATTAATAATACTTGTATTAGATTCATCATATTCATTATATTGAAAGCCTCCTGGGTCAGGAACCATATCTTCTACCTTCTTGGAAACCCTATACTTACTAACGAGTCCTATAAATAAAATGCAACTTTAAATAGTACTGACTTCACCTTCAACTCATAACTAAACCTGACTCTGGGCTTGAAGTGCTATTTTCTCTCTCTAGTCTCATCAGACATGAGTGTGTTATGTTACTGACTGAGGCCAAGCTATATGCTCCCACAATTCACTTCTTTTTAACAACCAGCTGCATCTTGGTGCTTGCTTTTTCATGAAGAACTAGGACTTATGCTTAAATTAATGCCTCAGTTCTTCTCTCAGGACATCCTTTATTTGTGGAAAATATTCAGAAAGAATGGAATTTTAAAAATAGGCCATCTGTTGCTCAGATCCTGAGAAAAGCAATGATGTTTGAAAACACTAGGTTCAACTAATCAGGAGCATAAAAGCCTTATTAAATGTATTAGCTTTCTTATGCTTAGAGCTCAGGTAGGAAACAAGATCCAACCTTAGCATGCCAACAGGTATCAAGTGAGAGAGGTCAACAGAGTCTATACCCTTATGAGGTAGCTTGGACACATCAGCTAGAAGTATTCTTTATAAATTCTAAGAGGAAACCTTGTTCCAGATTATTTTACACATGATAGCAGCCTGGGAAACCACCAAATAGCCTCCCTGGTTCTAGACCAATTCAAACAAGGTAAATTTATATTTCATTTAATATTTTGTCATAAGCAGACTATAGGATCTACTCAAGATCACCTTTATTTTACTACTCATTCATATTTCCATAGCTGTTCTCTATCCCTATTTCATGAACATTTGTCCGTTTATTTATTATACAATAAATACCAAGTACCTTAGGAGAATGAGTAGATAGACATATGATAGATGGTTGATAAACAGATTGATAGAAGGGTAAATAGATAAATAATAGCTAACTAGATTAAATATGTATGAATCATGACCTTAAGAAATGGCTAAGGAAGGAAATTCCAGATGCAGAAGTACTGAAGAATAGATGGGATTTCAAAATATGGAAAGGAAAGAGAAAGCATTACAAGCAGAATAAACCACATGAACAAAAAGGTCATCATGCATTGGGTAAAGCAAATCATTTAGTTTGTGAAAGGGAGTAGCAAGAACTAAAATGGATAATTTTTAGGTAAATTAGGACTAGATAACAGGGAAACTTAAGTGCCAACCAAAGAACATTACTCTGTCAAGAATATAACTCCAAAGAAAGTTCAGTAAACAACCCACTAGCATCATAATTTCAGCAGAGAATAACCTGTCACAGCCTCCGAGGTTTTGGACTTCATAGGGAGATGCTACATTAGTGGTAGATAAAAGGTCTTCATATCTAATGAGTCTTACTCCAGCTGAGATTAACATGCTTCATCTATTGAGCTTAATCACATCACATGACTTAAACAAGAATCTCATCAGCACCTAATCACATCAGCATTGGTCCTTCATTCTCAACAACAAATCCTATAGAGTTGCTTAAAGGCTGATGGTGAGTCTGGCTTAGATGAGAGAGGTGAGTATCAGCGTACATGTAAAATATTTGTAAAAAAGTTTGACATAAGCTGTCATTTGACCTTGAATAGAGCCAATATTTCATTAAGGATTGGTTACTCACCTATATTTAGTTCTGGTTTTCCCTATGATACAAATAGTCATTTCAGTGTATTTGGAACCCTGAGATATCCTTTAAGGTCCACTGATAAATGTGTAGAATTCTTTGGTTCTAGACATCATAGAAATGTCCTTTTCACAACACTTCCCATCTCCTTCCCTCTTTATTGCTCACTATTGCACTTACTGACTTCTAATGTACTTAATATTTTATGTGTGTATTTGTTTACTTTCTGCCCTTCCCCTCCAAATACTAGCTCTTTGAAGATAAGACTTTTTGTATTTGTCTAATTTGTTTACCCCAGAACCTAGAACAGATACTTGTTGGAAGACCACTTTTGAAAATGAAAGCAAAATATAGAAGAATTGTAAGCAAATATTAACTGGAGTATGGGGGGAAAAAAGTTTTCTAACTAAAGCCTCCCTCCAAAAATTCATATATCATATAATTTGAAAATATCATCAACTAATAACTTCATGAACTCATTTTCTGTAGAACTCAAAGCACTTTCTAAAATGCACCTTTTTGCTTTCTTACTGTTACTGAAATAACAGTCTCCTTTTTTCCATTTTATACAGATGGAAATCATGGCAAAGAGATGCTCTGGGATACAGCAAATGAATTCAGGGCCTCTGACTCCAAGGGCTAGGTTCTATACACTATTTTATACCAGTTTGTATTTTACAAGCAATAGGGGTTTAGTGCTGAATTGCATAATATACTAGAATTTGAAACCAATAAATAATGCTATTAGCTTATGGCCTCTCTACTAGTAGACAGTCTTCTCACAGAAATGATGAAACAAAAAATAAAATAAAGAGCAATATAGAAAGAAGAAAGGTGAACACCTTAGAAAGTTAAACATGGTCATTTTTAAGTTTAATTTTAAAATCCAGATTGTTCTTTTTCATCATAATTGTACTGTATCTTACTGGCAGAAAGGAATGAGATTTAGTATACTATGCAAATGATAGTAGGTCCACCACAGCTGGAGCTTCTCTTTCCTCAGAGCCTCCTTTATCCTGAAAATATCTTCTGGATTAAAAATCTCATTTGATAAATCATATTTTTCAATATAAAAATCCAAACTATCAAAGTACTAAAAGAAAACGTTGGTAAATCCTTTCATAATCTTGGCATGGGGAAGGGCTTTTTACCTATGACTCAATATCTAGAAGCCATAATAGAAAAGATTGCATTAAAAAAAAAAAACCTTCTGTATAGCAAAAATATATGCACCATAAACAGAGTAGTTTTTTAAAAAGTAAACTATGAAAGACATTTGCAATATTTTCATGTAGATAAAAGGATTTGCAATATTCATATGGATGAATGAATTATCTCCTTAATGTATAAATAGCAAGAAATCAATAAGAAAAAGACCAAGAATCCAAGAGAAAGAAGTAAAGGAGATGAACAGACACATTTAGAAAAATTAACACCCAAATTATCAAGCACATTAAAAGATGCTCAGAATCACTCATAGTAAGGAAAATGCAAATTAAACATATAGTGAGATATCATCTTTTACCTATACAGTTGGCAAAAATCCAAAGTCTAAAAAGACACTATTTTGTTGAGGCTGGGGGTAAAGGGATACTTTCACTTATTACCAATGGGACTGCTCATTAATACAACCCTTCTGGAAATCAATTTGGCAAAATTTCTCGAAATTTAGGATGGATGTAACCCTTCAAACCAGCAATTTTACTTCTGAGAATTTATCCTGTTGAAAACCAGCACATCTTCAAAATGATTAACGTACAAAGTTTTTCACTGGAGCATTGTTTGAAATCACGAAAACTGTTTATAAGTAGGGACTGGTAGAATAAACTATGACACATTTATGTAATGGGATACAGTACAGCTGAATAAAAAGTTAAGGTAGCTCTCCCTGTTTTGATATGGAAAGATCTCCAAGATATACTGGAGAATGTAAGATTGAGATGCATTGAAAAATGTGAGATTGACCAATTCAAGAATAATCTCGTATGAAAGTGAAAATGAAAGTTTCATGGCAATGATAAAATGGTTCCTGAGCTCCCCCATCTTGTAGCCACTGGTGCAACCAACATTTCAGCAGATGTGGCAAACCAGTATTTGGTTTCCTTGGGACTCGATCACCTTGATCCATAAAATGCTTCAGGTTTTTCCCTCCCTAGTTCAATAGCATTCTCATGATTTTATTAAATAGCTGCTCCTTTCTAGGCCCAGTGGAGTTACTAGTCAAATCTAAAATGACATTAAAATGTTGCAGTCATGGCATTATTAACAACAGCTAAATTATGGAAAGAACCCAAATGTCCATCGACTAATGAATGGATAAAGAAGATGTACTCAGCCATCAAAGAGAATGAGATCTTGCCATTTCCAACAATGTGGATGGAGCTAGAGTGTATTATGCTAAGCAAAATAAGTCAGCCAGAGGAAGACAAATACCATATGATTCCTCTCATATGTGGAATTTAAGAAACAAAATAGATGAACACAGGGGAAGGGAAAAAAAAAAAAAAGAGAGCAAGGCAAACCATAAGAGACTCTTTTTTTTTTTTTTTTAAAGATTTTATTTATTTACTTGACAGAGAGAGACACAGCGAGAGAGGGAACACAAGCAGCGGGAGAGGGAGAAGCGGGCTTCCTGCCAAGCAGGGAGCCGATGCGGGGCTTGATCCCAGGACCCTGAGATCATGACCTGAGCCAAAGACAGACTCTTAACCAACTGAGCCACCCAGGCGCCCCAAGAGACTCATAACTATAAAGAACAAACTGAGGGTTTCTGGAGGGGAGGTGGACAAGGGATGGGCTAAATGGGTGATGGGGATTAAGGAGGGCACTTGTGATAAGCACTGGTTGTTGCAAGTGATGAATCACTAAATTTTACTCCTGAAGCCAATATCACACTACATGTTAGTTAACTAGAATTAAAAAAATAAAAAATAAAATGTTGCAATCATGAACTTGTTGGAATAAATTCCATTTAAAAGCCCAGGATGAGGGGCGCCTGGGTGGCTCCACTGGTTAAGGGGCTGACTTTTGGTTTTGGCTCAGGTCATGACCTCATGGGTCATGAGATCAAGCCCTAAGTCACGCTTGGTGCTCAGAGGGAAGTCTCCTTGAAGATAATCTCCCTCTCCCTTTTCTCCCTGCTTGCACTCTCTCTTTCTCTCTCTCTCAAGTAAGTAAGTAAATAAAAAAATAAACAAATCTTTAAAAAGAAAAAGCTTGGGGTGATTCTCCGTATGATCTACTTTCCATGTGTTGAATGGAGATCTGGTTACCCACCTGTTGCTGTATAAGAAGACAACACATTTCTATGGGAGTTTAAGTGTATGAGATTATTAAAAATAATGAGTATAATATATTCATTTGCTAGATAATATTTATCCAGATTCTAAGGTACTCAGGAGGTATAATCAGTATGCATAAGATTATTAACATGAGGCAAAATACAGCATCAGGCTGATGATGTATGTTGAATACTTGGGGGTTCCTAAAGGAGAAGCCTATATAAACAGTATATTATAATTAATTATAAGTTTAATAAAAACAGCCTAATTTTTGTATAATAAGCAACACATTTACTCACTGGTCAGAAATTACAGACTTAGTCCAACAAGCTGTTTCCCCAAAGGTTTCCTCATTTACAGTCAGAGTGTTGTCTGGAACAATCTATAAAAGCTCCTAAATTTGACTCCCCATTTCTTTTGTCTTTTTATTTTTTTGGTAAACAGATAACTGATGAATTATCCATTCTGTGTAAGAATTTCTTCCTCTGGGTTGTTATTTATTTCAGGCAATTATGTAAAAACATGGAGAAAAAAAAAACATGGAGGAATGTAGGGAGGAAGTATTGATTGATTGATTCTTTACTAATAAACATCCAATATGTTCTGGGTATTTTGCTAGCATTAAAGATACAGAGATAAAGAAACATAGTGCCTGCCCTCAAATATTTCAGTCTTTTGGGGAGAAAGGAAAGTAAAACCCAACTAATTATGACATAGGATGATAGCTGCTATACTTGAATTCAGCATAAATGGCTATGTGAGAACAGGGCATGGGACCCTAACCTTTAATGAGAAGGCTCAATAACAAGTGTAGAGGAGATGATGCCTGAGCTAAAACTTGTGTGATGGGAGGAGTTGATCAGGCAAAGACTAGAGAGGATGGAAAGAAATACCAGGTCATGGTAACAGCAAAAATACAAATTATAAAACTAAAAATTTTTTTAAATTACAGAGAAAGGTAGAGTATTATCCATTCAGGGAACCGTAGGTGGTTCCTGACAGAGTACTAGGTGATGTTTGGAAATAGCAGGAAATGAGGTTCCAGAGGTGGGTAGGGCCCACCCAGGTTGTGATGGAAGCACCACTTTAGATAAGATGCTCAGGGAAGGCTGAGACCTGAATGAAGAGAAAGAGCCAGCCATGCAAAGCTCAGGGAGAAGAGCATTCCCAGCAGAGAAGAGCACTCAGTGTGCAGATAAGTCTATTCCAAAGAGTGGTTAAAGAGCTAGGGGCACTGATTCCTGGGTGTCAGAGATGAGCAGAACAATTCCAAATACTATTCCCCTGACTATTATCTAATCTCTTTTGTTGTCTCTGGAACCATAGCTCTTTCCCATCAATGAATTCATTCAGTCCCTGTAATCAACTCTGATTAGTGTTGTTTAACATCAATCTTTTCTACCTTTTTTCAAAGAAAGATACCAATCAGTTCTGCACACCCCTGCTTGTTAAAAGCAGCACCTCTCCTGCTGACTTACCGTTCTCTTAATCAAAAGGGCAGGAGGAAGCAGTTGGGATTCACTATTCTTTTTTTTTCTTTCAAAGTACACAAATGTCAACTTCCTCGAGGATGTTTGGCATAGCTGAGTTCAGTCATGTAATGTACAAAGTCAGCTGCATCAAAAGGCTGCAGGCTGCCCACTGCTAAAATGGAGGGAGAAAAGGAAACCAAGGGCTTCTCTGAAGTGTGAACGAGTGCATAGGCCACTGTCACATGTGTATTTACACTGAGGACATGCTGGGCTGACAACAGAGTTTAGGAAACGTAAACTTCTACCACTAGCCTTCTCTGTTTTCACCTTCAAAACTCTGGAGCAGCATTTTCTCCCTTTCCTATTTTTACAGTTGCACCTACAATCCAAGTAGTTTTCATATAGCTTTGTAACAATCCCAAACCATGGCCATTTATATGTATTTAAAAATTATTTTCACCACCAGTCCTCCAACATTTAGCTGAAGGGTCTAATTCTCTTTGCCTCTATAGACTTCAAAGTGTTAGCCCCTAGAACAGGCACCTGCACCAGGTTGTTCGTTCAATTCATTCATTCATTCATTCATTCATTCAATTATCTTACTCTCTTAACACATCACTAACCATCATGTGGCTTCAATATGACAAGCCCTTGTCAATAATGTCCCCTGGAAGATGCTTCTAACAGTTAGAAGCAGAATGTAAGTTTTCCAAAGAATTTATTATCTTATTTTTTTTAAAGATTTATTTATTTTAGAGAAAGAGAGAGTGTGTACATGAGCAGGGGGGAGGGGCAGAGAGAGAGGGAGACAAGCAGACTCCCCGCTGAGCAGGGAGCCCGATGCGGGGCTTGATCTCAGATCCTGAGATCATGACCTGAGCTGAAACCAAGAGTGGAATGTTTAAACCAACTGAGCAACCCAGGCGCCCCAAGTTTATTATCTTTAACTATAACTTAACTGAGTTTCAGAAATAGGTAAAACGTCTGGAAGTAATATTTATGCACATGTCTAAACCTGTACACACATTCCCATCAAGCACAAAAATCATCATTTATGGTTATGGTCCATAAACAAAGTTACAACTCTGTTGTTATTTAATATTTGTAACAATGTTGAGCTGGTAATGTTCACAAATAACATTCTGTGCAACCTCATCATTGTTCTAATGTGAACACTTAAGTTATGAGGAGGTATAAGGTCACATAGCTCAGAGTTGCAGCCAGAACTAGAATTCAAGCTCCAAATTCCTAATCGAGGAGCTTCTATTTTACATGACCATTTATTAGGTAGGGATGAGGAGTAGAAAGGAGGGGAACACAAAGTCTTAGGGTCACTAATATGGAGGGACAAGGAGAGATATGAGATGCTATAACAAAACAAAACAAACCCTGATCTAGAGACACACTCACTTGAAATGCCTCTGAATTTCTGAGAAGAACACAGGAGAAAGGTATATATGGAATCACTTTTATATGGAATAAATTGATACATCATTCCCTCTTTCCATGTGTTTTAAAAAAATCTCTTTGAGTAGTGTTTCCCAAACTTCCCTGATCATACCGATCGACTAGTTTTCTTACGTCAGATACAAATATGGAGACTGTTCATGGAAGTTTCTGATTCTCTGTCTGAGGTCGGATCCAGAAATGTGCATATTTCACAGGCAACCTTGATGATTCTTAGAATCAAGGACACACTTGGAAACACTGTCCCAGAGAAACCTTTGCAACAGCAGCTAAAAAATACTTCATTCCTAATGAATCATTGCATTTCAACATGGTAAGCAGGTGCACACTCTCAGAACAAAACTACAAACTCATGTTCCTTTAAAATAACTTTAGATGTATTTACTGAGTTGTAGGGCTTTTAGCAATAGCAAAAAGCCAAATGGAGCTCTTAACTAGCTCACTCCCACTGAAGCATCAACTTCTAACTCCCAAATATCAATCTCTAATTAATTAAAAAAAAAAAAAAGCCTGTGCTCCGTAAACATCTTTAATTGTAAACAGAGTTTCTTTTCTTTTCTTTTTTTTTTATTTAATTGTCTGTCAGTCTGGTGGATCAAATTACTAATTTCTATCCTTTTGGAGGTGATCTTCAGAAAAATCAGTCTGCTTTTGTTGCATCCCAGACATATTAAGAATAGTAAAAGAAGAAAACATACCAAACGAAAATAACTCAGAATAGAAACCTCTACATTTGAGCCCAGTACCCCTCCTGCTCAGTGAAACATCTGTCTTTCACCTTTTTGACACTCAGAAATAAGCCCTTTCACATCATCTCACCTCTCTCTGATGAGTTATTCTCTTTCCTTCCAAATTCTGGCTGAGACAAAACTCTTCTGCTCTTCCAACTACCTTTTAGAAAAAGGCACAGTCAGGAAACACTGTCTAACATGAGCTCTCTTCCTTGTGTCTTTCAGTCAGACTCTTATTAAATGGATACTAAGCAAACCAACCAAAAAAACAAAAATACTCCTGTCGCTTCTTTTGCAATAATTCCACAATCTTGAGGAAAATTGAATTTTGGGGAAAAGAATGGTCCATGCCCTCTTATAAGCATGAAAGGGAGGGGCAATGACTATAAAGAATGTCTTTTAATTGTGGTTGTACTGTAGTTATATTAAGAATATTAATTACCACTATCAAATTAAACTGGTAAACGGGCCTAGATTAAAAACACAAGCTTGCTCTGCTCATTTTCCTCAGTTATATACAAAGTAATAATAAATTCAGTTTACCATCACCACTATGTTGTTACTTTGGAGGAAAAAAGTATTTTTCTGTTTCTCAATATTATATATCGAGATGATCAAGCCCACGCTCAGTGATATATGTATTTGTAGGGGTATGGATGCTGCTAAAATAAGCACCTAGTTTAGTAGACTATTTCCCTTAGAAACTTGAAGCACAATAATTTTTTTCCAACTGCAAGAGGGTGTGTCTCTTGAGTGGGGTAGAGGCTAAGAGACAGAGAGCGGTACAGCCTGCAGCAGGAAATGCACCTGACTGTCAGAATCCAGGAGGATCAGACAGTATCAGAACAGCATTAGACAGTGCCTGGAGGTAGCGGCGAGGTAGGGACTCTCAAGGCACAGCTGAAAGATTATAGATGGTAGGTAGCCATGGCTTTAAGAGTCCGTCTCCCCTGGCCAGAACAACACTGGCAGTCAACACTTGCAAGGTCTCTTTAATTATGCCAGTGACCAGAGCTGGCCTCCTGGATTAGGCTAGAACGACAACTGACAAGCTGCCCCTAGCCTCCTTTGGGACTCCAATGATAAAGCTGTCGCCGCAGCAGCAGCAAGAGCAAAAGCAAGAGCAAGAACACAGCTTTGACCTGCAGTTCTTGCCCATCAAAGAGCTTGCCCTGTCTGCTCCCACTGACAGGCAGATAAATACAGGGATCTGTCGGCAAGTACATATTTATGTATATCAACGGCTCCTTCATACAGACCTACAGAGAATGCATAACAACTTCCAGGGGTGTAACACATTCACCCACTAATGGGGTGAGACCCATTACTCACAAATGGGTGAAAAGAAGCATCAATATTCAGGTTCTTAACCCCAGTTTGTGGGCAGAAACCTGTCATTCCATTGCAGGCCGATAGGTCTCCTATTCAGACACTCCTTGTTTAATTTTCTAAACACCCTTCCTCTAAATGGTGCTACTCTACACAGTGCAGACAGACAGGTTTGACAAGCCGAGCCATCAATTTCGCATTCCCTATGCCAACTGCTGGGAAAAATTAGGCCTAGTATGTATCTGGGACTGCTGACTGGGGAGGCAAAAGAGTTTGATACTTAGGAGGTATTTTCTACTTTAGAGACTCAAAACTTCATGGAGGGTTCTCCCTGTTCAAAATACATGAAATCCGGGGAGCCTGGCTGGCTCAATCAGTAGAGCATCTTGATCTTGGGGTTTTAGGTTTAAGCCGCATGTTGGGTGTAGAGTTTACTTTAAAAAATGCATGAAATCCTGAGTGTCCAAGAATGTATACTGGTGGTCTACCATGGGGCCACCAGTATTTATTATGCTAACCCCAAAAAATAGAAAAGTAAAGGCATGGGGGGGGCAGAGCAAGATGGCGGAGGAGTAGGAGACCTGGATTTCGTCTCCTCTCAGGAATTCAGCTGGATAGGGATCAAACCATTCTGAACACCTACAAACTCAACAGGAGATTGAAGAAAAGAAGAGCAACAACTCTC
>NC_138369.1:138788089-138843366 GCF_054177405.1 Leptonychotes weddellii | reverse complement strand
AAAACAAAAACAAAAAAAAAGAATAAAATAAATAAAATAAATAAAATAAAATAAAAAAAAAAAGAAAAGTAAAGGCATGGTCTTATCTAAAAGGAGCTCTGAGTAGGCAAGAAAATACTCAAATAACTATAGTATAAAATGGTGCACTTACTTCAAGAATAGAACACAGCAATAGGTACACACAATTTTTGGTCAACGGAAAGTTGAATATAGTTGTGATATATTGGCCAAATTATTACTCTTCAAGAAGTGTCAATACTGTCCAAAGAAAGGCCAACTGGGAACATGATTCATAATGATGGGTAAACTAGGCACACAGCAAAGGACAAGTTAATGAGCATTGTTTCTCATAACAAAGTATGAGAATACCCTTGGGATCTCTGAGATTGCCTCTAGGGTGAAGACAAAGCTTGGAATGGTCTTGAGATTTCTGCTAGCATATAGTCTTTTGGTATTGATCTGGTTGAACTGAAGAAGGAAGGGAGAAAATGGAAGGAAATGTTTCTATTGCTATTCAGGCAGTGAGAGCTGGGAACTATATAGAACCTTCCCCCTGGGGGGAAAAAAGCATAGAGATAGATGGAACAAAAACCAAACCAAAACAAAACAAAACCACCACCACCACAATAAAAAAACCCCGAAAGAAACTTCCTCCTGAACCCCCCTGAGCAGATCAGAACTTTATGATATTTGAGATTTCCTGCAGAGTTGTGCATATCCAGGACTCACAAATGGGAACCCAGAGGAGTTCATGTGTCCCCTGAGTTTATTCCCTGAGTAGTCAAACTTTGAGAGCATATTATTGTTGTTCAGGGATATAATGAAGCCCTCACAGGTCAGAGGCTGAGTGACCCTGAAGGTCCATTCCCCAATTTGGTTTTGCCTTATAAATAGTAACCAACTTCACTTAAAATCAAACCAAAAGGTAAGGAGGACCCTACAGTTAGGAGATATTTTCCAGTTAAAGTGATGGTTAGGTGGGACTAGGGTTAGGGCTGGTAGGGAAGAGACGAGAGTGCTGTTAAAGTGTTTTTGAAATATCCCCCCCCGCCCCCGTTAAAAAAAATCTCTGCGTTTTGATTGCTCTACATCTGAATGACTGTGATTTTCTCCAAGCTGGCATCTCTGACTAGACTCATCCCTCTCAAACCACTTTGCACACTATAGCCAGGTCAACTCCTAAAACACTGCTTTCATTACTTTTGCTTGCTCAATTATTCAAGGCCTTACTGAGTTTTAATTGTACAACTGTATGTTCTCATCACCCACAAAGAAGAAATTCTGGATTCCATCTGCCTTTCCAAATTCATATCTTAATTTTCACCAACATGTATCTCATCTCTAATTTCATTACTTCTTGTGCACACCAACTTCATTCTCACTGCCATGCCTTCTTCCAGTTTGAAAGTTTTCTTCATTCTTACTATTTCCCTATTTTCTGACATCACACCATGGCAGTCCATCTCTCATTCCCCCTAAAAGACCCTAATTTCCACTTAATTCATTTTAGGATCTAATTACTAATCTTTGCAACAAGACTATACAAACTATAAGCTCCTTGTAAGCAGGTATCGTATCTTTGATAATCAGTAACACTTTTAACAAATACTATTTAAGATTATCATCATACTTGTTTTTAAATTTAAATTGTACCTCTTCCCTTTTTTTATTTTTATTTTTTTGTTTTTTTAAAGATTTTATTTACTTATTTGACAGAGAGATAGAGAGCACAAGTAGGCAGAGCAGCAGGCAGAGGGAGAGGGAGAAGCAGACTCCCCACTGAGCAGGGATCTCGACGTGGGGCTCGATCCCAGGACCCTGGGATCATGACCTGAGCTGAAGACAGCCGCTTAACCGACTGAGCCACCCAGGCGCCCCTTTTCCCCCTTTTTTAAGAGTCAAAAAAATAGTGACAATAAAGGGAACACAATAAATATATCAACATACAATGGTTAATGGTCTTTACTGGCTGTGACAATGTTGCATTTTGCTGTTCTTCTCCTTCTCACATGTGATATTTACTATTGGGCACACTCTACACTAATGCCAATGTTGCCCAATTAAATTTTACATTAATTACGATTTGGATGTTGATAGCACCAACCTAGAGGTAGAGCAGCTATAGGGCAACTGAGACCAAGTTCAGGATCTAAAATCTCTGAAAATTTATCAAGAAGCTAAGATAAGGGCCATTGTGGGAAGCACAGCAAATGGTAAAACACGTAGTCTGCCAAGGTTGTTGAATGCTATTTCTTACAGATAGGGCTTGATATCAGCATTCACTTATTTATTATTGATATAAGCATATTTTTCTCAAAATATAATAAATACAGAAAGGGGTATGTGAACAACATGATATGAAGATCAAAATCAAGGTTAGAACCAAGGACATCAGATTAAATTGTGAATGGATAATGAATCACTTGTAAGATTAAAATTCAAATTTCAAATGGGAAAAAGGAATAGATAAAAGCATAAAGAACACAATTCTAAAGATGGTGCTCATGGTTCCATGAAGGAAGAAATGAAGCAGATAGAGGGGTAGGCCTATTATATTTATTGGATATGAGTACTGAGAGTTTTAAATCAGGCAAGAAGACAAAAATAGGGCGCCTGGGTGGCTCAGTCGTTAAGCGTCTGCCTTTGGCTCAGGTCATGATCCCAGGACCCTGGGATCGAGCCCCGCATTAGGCTCCCTGCTCTGCAAAAAGTCTGCTTCTCCCTCTCCCACTCCCCCTGCTTGTGTTCCCTCTCTCAATGTGTCTCTCTCTGTCAAATAAATAAATAAAATCTTAAAAAAAAAAAAGACAAAGATAACTAGGAGAGTTTGGACTGGAAAACTGAGAATAATAATCAGGGATAGTGAATACAGTGACCTAGGTAGACAATGAGGTCAGCAGTTAGAACATCAGGTAGCCAGGACTAGGACCTAAGTGAAGAGGCTGGAAGTAGAACATTCATTCATTCATTCATTCACTCACTCGTCCCACATTTATTTATTGAGCTGATACAATAATTTATTGAGCTATAATGGTGAACTGATCAATAGATCTGGATTAGACTGTGCTTAACAGAATCTATAGTTTAGTAAGGACTTTAGTGATAGATGACAGCAACAGCAATGAGTAGGTAATAGGAGTGAGTCCAGCATCTGAGTAATTCTGCATCAAGTACTTGAAACCAGTGTTAAGGCTAAACTTAGAACCAAACCCACTGCATCCAAAGTATGAATTCCTCATATGTTCTCTACTTAAGAAGACATTGAGATTAACATGAAGGTGAAGCTTAAGCCCACAGCTAGGGTAAGCAAGCCTTCCTAGGAGAATGGAGTGTGTGTGTGTGTGTGTGTGTGTGTGTGTGTGTTTATATGCGGGCATGCACACACTTGTGTAGGTTTTTCCCTAACAGGTATTAACCATGACTTTACAGGAAAGGTATAAATGATGAGGAGGATGATAATGGTGATTATAACAGCAGCTAATGTTTATTGAATGCTTCCTGTATACCAGATATTGGTTGAAATATTTTACATTCATTAGATCATTTACTCCCCACAATAATTTTATGATGATGGTATCATCATCCCCATTTTACAGATTAAGAAACTGAGGCACCGAGAATTAGTTTTTCCAAGCTCACACAGCTAGTGAGTGGTAGAACCGAGGCAGTCTGCCCTCTTAATCATGCTGCTATGATGCCTAAATCCAGAGGAACAAGAGAAGAATTGTACTATCTCAGGTCAGAGCTTGTCTATGTCTACATAATATCTTTTTACATTTCCATAAATATAAATGATTTGAGGATACTCTTACTAGAGCAGTAGCCCTTCTCAGAAATGTTTAACAATGGCATATTCTGTTGTTCAAGGATGAAATGAAAGTATAGTGGTAACAGATGAGAGAGATTTGGCTCTCGTGGACTTTAATTTTTATTATACTATTTAAGCAATAAAGAAATACTGTGCTGAAGTGGTAGAACAATAGGCCGGTCAATATGGAAAGTGACAATTTTAGTTTCAGTCAGCCACGATGTGTGGGTTCGGCTCTCTACCTCTTCATCCTCCATTTCTCTATAGGGTAACATAAGAGTTAATAAGATGACCATAGAACACATTTACCTTGTGAGGAATTGTAAGTTCTATTCTTACTGTGATTTTCTTAGCCATGATAATTCTGCTGGAATTTCTTATTAAGACAGCATGATGAATCCCAAGCCCAGGAATGAGAGTGACCAAATAAAATATCAGCACCCTACTGGCTGCAGAAGTTTGCACTCCAGTGTCCAGTTTTGTAGTGTCTACTCTTGACAAAGTTGATTGTTAACGTAGGGCTATGAACATGAAATCTTCATTAAAAAACAAACAAAAAAAATCCACACTTAGCTTTGACTCTTTCTTCTTTGGTTTCCTGGACTCAATTCTAAAGCATCAGACACATTCAAGTCAATTATTATTGCTTCCAATTCTCAACTTGACTATATCTTAAGACAAAATGTCCCCTTTAGACATCTAAGGAATTACTTTCATGGGGCACTATATAACCTATATCATCCCAGGTACTAAGACTATTCAGTACTATTATTTTTATAAGTGATCTGCATCAAAACAGAAAGGGGAGGAAAAGTAGGGCAAGGACTTATTGGCTGTAAACCCGGGTGTATGGGCTGAGTCTAAAATCCCTACTTTCTAGCCTCAACATGCTAGAAGACCCCGACCTTAAATTTGGTAGAGAATATCTTGAAAGCAGATAAACAGGAACCCCCGACCTCTGAACTCGTCAGAGGTTTCTGGCCCCTTTTAGCATTTGACCTTCAATGAATAATATAGCTGCTTTTGGCCCTTAGCCTGTACTAGCTACAAAGGTGACTGATACCTGCCATATTTTAGGACAGCTTATCACCTCAGCCCCCGGAGTGACTGAGTATTTATAGACACAAAGATAGAAATATAAAGCACATATGTATAGGCAGGAGTCCCCTGGAGGTGGCGATTAGGACCAGGCAGTAATTTTAGCTTGAAATTCCTATGACTTAAATAGCCACTTGAGCTCTGATCTTGCAGTTTACGATGTCAATAGAACCCCTAAATGAAATTACAGCCTTCTGATACGCAGCAGGATATCCTTTCTTTGTCATGCAATGTACACGGCCAGGAGAAATTGCTCTGTATATGGAGTTTCACTAAAGCAGAATTTATCATAAGGCTGCTCTGCTAAAATATCATTATGCTGTTATTCACTGGATAACACATCTAATGACTCGGGGTGCACTTGACAGCCATGTTTCAGTGAACACAGACGCACGCCCTGATGTGAACTGGGCACTCCAGTGCTTCAAAGCGCTATCGATTTCAATTCTACCATAATTTACACCTGGCTTGTTTTGCCAATAGCTTGAACCCATGCTAACAGTGGAACATACACATACGAGTATTAGAGAAATCAGAAATGAACTGTATAGCAAAAATGCATGCAGCAAACATTCTAAGAGTCTGCCTTTATAATAATCTCCCTTGATGCTAATTAAGCATTCCACACGACTTTCTCTGTGATGCATGGGCATTTCCTCTGTTAGCACTGTCCCATTGTCCCATGGCTGCTGGTGATAGTAAGGATAACCTCTTCCACTTGTGCAAACTGTGGGTATTTCCGGAGCAGAATCTGGGTGCCAGTCATCTTGGTTCCTCCACCATTTGGCACAACTGGCCTACAATAGCTGCTCATAATAATCCTCTTCTCTAAGGCTCCTCTTCCACTCCCTCTGTTCCATAAATGTCGTATACTCTAAGGATCTGCTCTCTTTTGCTTTCTGTCAATAAATTTTCCTTGAGAAAAGTCCACTCCATAATTTTAACTGCAACCGTGATGCTGACAATTCAGATGACTGCCCAACTTCTGTCTCTCGCTGACCTATCTTCAGCTTTCCTGACTAAGTCCAACAGCCTACCAGAAGTCTGGATGGCCCCCTGATATCTCAAAATAAACACATTCAAAAGCAAATTTATCATCTTCCCCAGCCTGCAAAACCTGCTCCTCCTCCTCCTCAGAGCTTTCCTTGCCTAGTTGTGTAAGGCAGAAACCTGGGAGCAATCCAAAAATGCCTTCTCTCGATACCCAGCCCAAAGGTTATTAGATTGTGCTCATTCTACCTCTTATCTCTTGAACGTGTCTCCTTCTCTCTATTCCCATGGTTATTGTCCTAGTTCAGGGCTTCATTGTTTCCTGTTCGAACAATTTCAGTTGCCTCCTAACTCATTTTCTTGCCTCCATTCTCCCATTCCTCCAATCCATCCTCCAGCCTGCTGCCAGGGCGATCTTCCACAACACAATTTGATCATTAACCTTCTCTACTTAAAACTTTCAATGGCTCCCCAAATGCCACAAGATGAAGTTAAAACTTCTTTGCATGGTGATCAGGGCCCAACATGATTGTTCCCTGACTACCTCTACAGCATCATTTCTCCCCCCTCCTCTGCTAAACATCAATGACACTGATCCCCGGCTCGCTGCGCTGTTTCCTCTTGAAGTGCCTTTGCCTCTGCAGCCTTTCCTCCCTCTGACCATCTGGGAAAATCCTTCAAGGCCCAGCGTGGATTCATTAGCTCTTCTGTGAAGCTTTCCCTGACCCTCTGCCCCAAGGTACATTCAGCTGAACATATTCTGTTGCGTCTCCAAAGTTCCTTGAACATCCTTCAATTACAATACTTATCATATGGGCATCATCGCAACTTGTTTGCCTATCTGTCTCTCCTGTGGAGCAACCTGAGGTCATATCTTATTCATCTTTGTATTGTCCCTGACAAAGTCAAAACCCTCACATCAGCGTATAAAGGCCTACATGCTCAGGCCCCACTGCCTCCTCTACATTACCCCCTCCCATGCTTGTCCGTGCCTACTCTGATTCTGCCACAAACACTATGGGTTATCACTCAAACTTGCCAGATACATTCTTGTCCAGGACCTTTGGACTTGGTGCCACTGTCAAAATGCTTTTGCCTAGATATCTATAAAATTTGCTTCTTCACCTTTCTCAAATGTTGCCCCCTCAATGAGGTATTCCCTGTCTCTCCAATTTAAAATTGCAACCTCACCCCTCACACACACACACTCACACTCTCCTTCCTCCTTCACTTTTCTCCATAGCAGTTATCACTATCCAACCTGATATATTTGACATATGTACTTGCTTATCATTTTTCTCCTCTGACTAAAAAGTAAGCATTATGAAAACAGAGACTTCTGTTTGCTTTGTTTCCTGTAGTATCCCCAGCCCTTGCAAAAGTTATGGGTGTTTAGTATGTGCTCCCCTATAAATACTTGTTAATAAATGCATCAATCTTTAGTTTCTAGAATAATACCTAACTCGGAGTAGGGGTTCAAAATGTTTCTTGAATTAATAAATAAATGAGTGAGTGAATGAATTAATGTTAAATCCATGCTTTATGAATGTGTTGAAGAACAGTCTTTGTAATCTGATCCTCATAACAACACCAGTAAGTAGGCTGAGTGGGTAGTATTATTCTCATTAGACCAATGAAGTAACTGAAAGGTTAGGAGCCTAAATTAAGACTGCATCGGTAGTTTAAGGTTTGCTACTCTTTTCATTTCTGTATTAAAAGGTAAAGACAATTCTTTGCACTCTGTTCATGATGTAGCTCTAACATTTATTACACTATTTTGGTTCCTCTTGACTAGGAAGGCAATTAACGGGAGGTGCAAGGTACTAATACCTTTTATTACAATTTGTGTCTTTCCTTATTAGGTGCCTTTCATAAGACAGATCCTTTTCTTTCATTTTCAAAAGTGGATTAGGCACTCATACAATTTTGCCCCTTGGAGTGGTTTGTACATGGCTACCCAAGAGGACATCACGCTACAAATCCTGCCAGAATGAACTGGAAGGTGAGTGTGGCATTTGTATCTTGAGGATGAACAGGTTGTTTGATGCCAAGTTTGTGCTAATGGAGGTGTCCTTAATGTGTTAACACCCAAAGGAGAACAAATTCAACAACAAAACATTTCAGTTTTTGGCATGTCTATGGAGAGTTAACTTTCCATTGTTCAAGGGTTAATTATCCATTATGTGAACCACTTCTCTTTCTCCCTCTGGCTGCTTACATCTAGGAATTCAGTTTACTAAAGGATAAGTAGGGAAAATAAAAAGATGCAAATGAAACTAGTACATTTCATTTATATATATTAGAAGCTCTAGAAAAGAACTCGGTGTAGGAGACAGAATTAGATATAGTTTGCGGACTGCCAAGTTGACTGACCATTGACAACAGGCTAAATTAAAGCACATTCCACACAATATCTTTGTTTCTTTCAGTTATTGTTTATCAGGGTTGGCTTGTAGTATATGAAGTTACTCCCTGAATGTAATTCATGTCAGCCAGGTGACATGTAAGGTGCTGGAAGTTCTCTCCTCTGACGTCCCCAGAGCACTAACGGTGCCTTAGTGTCCTGTGGCTTAATGACTGAAGCAGCACCAAGAAATCCCACCAATTTCTCTACTCATCCATGAGGAACAATTGCACTTAGCTATTTTCAGCTATTATTTGCCTAAAAAGGGGCACTTAACTAGTGCCTTAAGATAGGGCGAATGATTGTCCTTTTGCTCCTGTCTTTACTGTGCTGTCTGCCCACCCCCCTGCCACTGCCTAGTTCACAGGGCATTCAGAGGCAGTCTTCATGCCTGTCCACATCTGATAATCAGCCTGAGCTCCTTAGATGTTGGGTCTGAGGAAAGGAAGAACCACCGATTGACTGTAAGTGATTAACTGGCAAGCTGGAGAGGACTTTGGTCAATATGATACATTCTAGGTGAGTCTGGTCCTTTCAGACTGCATGAGCACAACAAGCTGGTATGTTGCCACCCTCAAGAGTCCTGGAAAACGAAAGGAATGACTGCAAGCTCAAGACCCCATGTTCTGTCAGGAATGCCCTGTGCATTGTGGAAATTTGAGAAGGTACCTTGGCAGACAGCGGCAGGTGCTGTTAGCGAGTTGGAAGATCTGATATGGGAATTTAAGGGGTTCAGATAGAGAAGAATCTATTGATTTGTTTTCTGGACATATTCCTTTTGTTATGATAAATAAAACATATACACTGTCAATGCACTGACATACAGATATTCATTAATCACCTACTCACTGATCCTCCACTCAGACTGAGCAATTTGACATTGGTTGGGAGGGAGATAAACATAAAATGCACTACCTGCCTTCTAACCACCTGTAGTTTCATACCTACAAAAAACTCCAGTTCAAAGCGGTATATGATAAGTGCCCACTGAAACCCAGAGATTTTTAAAATGCTATCCATGTCTGAAGGGGAAATTAACTTTTAGTTTGGGTTATCATAAACAGCTTCAGAGAAACAAGTGTGACTCGGCAAGGAAGTGATATGGCTGGGTGTCTTGAAAAGGTGTCTGGAAAATTATAGTTGCCGATGCTGATACGTAAATACAGCATCAAAGTATTTAGCGTACAGCTAAGTAACTGAGAAACTGGAATAAATTGGGACATTTGTATATAAATTCATTCTTACAAAATAAAGCGAATTCATTAAATACAGCCTCAATTTTAAGATAATTAATAGCAATTTAATTTCTTTCTACTTAATTTTAACTACTCTATACATACAGCAATTATTATTTTGAGATTGTGCATAATAGAATTTAGGTTTATAATCTAACATGTATATTTGATGAAGGATAATCACTAATCTTATTGGCTAACCAAATCTCACCTTTTGTAGATACTGTTCATAAATATTTGTACAAAATTTCTGTGTTGTCAATGTGATAAAATGTCAACTACATTTCACTTAAGGTCAATTTGCAAAACGTCTGATTGAATTTAAAGGCAAGTAAGCCTACCTAGTAGTTGGTCATATTTTCAATAGTTGAGTATAGCTTTGTCATTATGTAAGTATATATGCACTTATAAGCTAACGTATGTACACAGACACATGATACAATAAATCAACCCCTTCTTTTTAACTTTTGAAAATACGTACCTTTTTAAAGGAATCATAAATATCAAAAAGCATTTTTATATAAATAAGAAAGAATAATTTCTTATTGGTGTAATCATAATTCTGTTATTTAGCGATGTCATCTTTGTCTAATTGTGACTGCCTAATTAAATGAATGTAACATGCAGGAAGCACTTACAGCTAAAATGTACACGCAGGAAAATATTCATTCTACAGCGTGCATCCTCTGAAATGAAATAATTTTTTGAGATGAGCACTGAAAACCTGAAATACTGATAGTACACTATTAAGGTTTATAAACAGGCATTGAAAAAATCATGTATTAATAAAACAATTTAAGCAGAAAGAAACACATCATTATCTTGCCTTTCAGAGATGTACTGATCATATATGGACTTATATACTCCAACTTAGGAGTTGAATTCTTCCACAGCCATGTGGACCTCCAGATCTTGCCAATAATAAGGAAAATCTCTCTGGCAGGTTATATTTTTAAAATGTAATCTCTTGGAATACACTCTTAGATATTCATGTTTACCTATTCTCTGCTTAAAGATGCTCAGAAATTTTTATATATTAGATGTAGGAGATTTCAACATCAAAATGTTTTCAAAGTGTTGGAGATCCAGCCTGCCTTTGGTGTAGTCCTAATAGACATCCTTACCAGAGACTTACAGATAATTCTCCTGGGAGTCTACAGCCTGAGTGTTAACTGAGTGAAGCACAACCTCCTACGTCGGCCTTCGTGGTAATGGGCTAAAAGCTAGTTACATTTTTTATACTATATTTAAAAAATTTTAACACCATCTTCCTATTCAACCTCTTTCTTTAGAAAACAAGAGACTAATGGAAAATCCCCAAGAGACATTATAACATACAAATAGTATGGCCATAACTAGCATGTCTAACTGAAATAGGCAAACTTTACCGTTACGTAAAATGTTTATCATACTCATCCTAATAAAACGTGGAGACCGCTTCCTATCACGATGACAGGTAAGGAATTTGAGGTGCCTCACAAATTATAGGTATTGTGATATGAACCTGAAACTGTTCTAGAGGTCATGAAAGACCTTGATGAGGCTGTAGCAGGGGTAAGTCTCTGCAGAGAACTTGGGATGTATGAGCATGCGTGAGTTAAGAATCTGAATCGTCCAGAGTAGCAAACAAAATTCCAAAGCTAAGTACCAATGTAATATGTTGGATGACTACACTAGCTTGGACAAGAGTGCACACAACAGGCACACACAATACACATCTGGTTCAATGTAAAATCAACTATTGCTAAAGCATTTTCGACTTTTAGGAGGAATCTCCTGGCAATGTGTTAACAGCAAGGACAACTAAAACAATAAAACAGCATTTCTTTCCAAATATTTAAGAACATCGAGTAAGTGCCCCTTAGGCTGGGTTGTGGTTCTTGGAAGTTTTAGCCTATGAGAACCATATTGGGGACATCAAAGACTCCTCCCTCTTTCCAAAAGCAATTTACTTCAGATGCTGCCACACATTCAAATGCTTTTACGGCCACCATGTTTTTTTGTTTGTTTGTTTTTTGTTTTTTCCACTTTTAATATTTTGGAATACTCCAGATTCTTGAAACTGGAAGGAAGACAAGTAAACACGGTAAGATCAAATACCTTTGAAAGAGCAATTAAGTAGGTACCTGATGGCAAAGGGCAAATACACATTCCAGCTGAAATTCCACTTCCGGGGAGAGTGTGAGTTATCAGTAAGGACATGGAAGGCACACATTGGCTCTGAAAGCTTGTCTGTTGACTCCTCTGCTAGTCTCATATCAAACAGGATGCAACCACCCCCATTCCATTCCTTCGACAACTTCCCAGAGCACACTCAATCAGAGTCCCTTATATTGAGGACAATACTATATTTGGGTTTAATACTGTGAGGACAGTCATCTAGTTTTCCTATGTCAGGATGATAAATTTCCCTGGAACCAAATAAGGATTCTCACTGCATTCTTCTATCCGATACCCTGAATGCAGAAGAATAAAGAAGAGGGTGTGACAAATAATTTTTTCCAAAGGTCGGGTAAGGGGAGGTTCCCTCACATTTAAAAGCAACCAGTTCTTAGCAAAGCGATCTTTAGAAGAACAGTATTAACAATATTCCTTTGCTATGCATCTACTTTTCTCTCCTGCTTAGCTGGGGATGTAAGTATTCTGAGCAGAATGTAAATGTCCAGAATAGAGATGCGTGAAGTTGGTAGAGAGAAACTCCAAATGAACGATGAGTCCCACTTTCATTTTCCCCTCTTACCACCCCAAAAGCTACCTCCCTGCCCTCACACACTCACCTACCTTCCTCCTCCCACAAGCATGTTTGCTAGGCATGTCAAGGCTGACATCCATCGGTGGCAGCATGAAGCCTATGCCTGCAGGATCCTCCTGAGAATGGACTCAAGGCTCTGCCATTGTCTATAGAGTGCTCTCAGCTGTGCACATGAAAATCTTCATCATTCCGTTGGATTGTTTGGTAGCGTTTTAAAAAAAAATTGTATTTTTTTTTTAAACACCCTTTATTTCCTGACTGCCTCAGAGACACCAAGAATAGAATCCTTGACACATCAAATTCTGGAACCTCACCACTCACCAGGACTGTGGTTCCTGATCCAAGGAGTGTCGACTGAGAATCAGCACAGTCTCTTGAGAGTGTCCAGGCCTGGCTGCTAAGCTCCCTGCTCTGATTAGTTTGTCGAGTTCACAGTGTTCCAGAGTGCTGAAGCACAGAAATTAGGGAGGGGAGGTGGAAGGAAAATCACTGGAGCCTCTTACGATCTAACTTCCACTAACTGAGAGGAAATGTCTTATAAATAAACAACAGCAAGAGAAACAAAAAAACCCCATCCCGTCCTGCCAGAGGAATGTACATTATTGTCTCCCGACGGAAAACTTTACACCACACCAGAATGCAGCCATGTCTCCTGAAACTACCTCCCTCAAAACAGAAAGAAAAAGAGAATCAAGAAGAAAAAAAAAAAAAAAAACCCACCAAAAATGATTTTTTCATCCCCTTGAATTCTGTTGGGAAGTTCATGTGAGTTCCCAGTAGACAAACTAAACGAAGCAGTTTCAACAGTGTCACTGTTCCAGGATTTCTTGCAGAGCCTGCTTATTAGCAAAATTTCATTTCTGCCCAGATCATTGCTGTGCCATCCGGACATTTTCAGAAGGGAAGTTCAGGGAAGCGGGGGAGGGTACGACTGTGGAGGAGAGGAAGAAGAGAGGACAAAGGAACACTCCTGATGAACCGGAATGCCCTGGCCACGGCCATGAGAAAGCCGGCCCCCACCCACCGCCCGACCACTGCTTGTTGAGGACTTGGTGATGCAGTGTGTGTAATCTACTTACTCTTTCTGCTCGGGAGGCTGAGGTTCCTACATTTCCAGCTCATGCTGGACTGTACCGTAAGCAACAAGTGAAATGAGTTCAGTGATCTCATTCTAGTCCTTCGACTCCTGTCCACATCGCTAAGCGACTGCACAGCTTGGCACAGGCCAGGATGAGTCAGCAGTCTCTGGTCATGAGAGGCCAGGCCTGGAATAGCAGGGGGGGGTTAGGTCAGGAGCAAAATGAAGCAGAAAGGCAGTCTAGATGGCAGGGATCGGCTCTGCAATACACGGAGATACTGCAGGTCAAAATGAAAGAGCCTCCTCAGCTAGGGGGTGAAGACTGTAGGATTGCAGAAAAAGGAGCAGCCAGGGAAAAACTTCCAACAGCTGCCTACCAAACATAACAAGAACAAATCAGAGTACCACGGGCAGGAAAAAAGGGCACTGCCAGAGCCCTGGAGGAGAAGAGAGGTTCGTTAAGATTTCTGGAATACCTTTTTTTTTTTTTTTTTTCCATGTGCTCCTGCACTTGATTTAAGAAACAGTGGTTACCTATATACTATCCTGGCATTTTGGTATTGCTTTCCCAATTTAGTAAGTAGCAAAACGAACAAATAAAAGCAAAGCCCTGCCGTTAAATAACAAGAAGCCTCCTACTCCATAAAAGAATGTAATTATAGATAAAAGACTGATATCTCAAAGACGTACATTTGAGTCCATAGTGTCTTTGTATAACCTGTAAAATACTGGTCACAAAATGGCTAAAGAGAAGTACTCCTTAAGTCAAGCTTGGGTGGGGAGTAGAGAAGAGCTGAGAGAAAAGAGAGGGCCAAGTTCAGTGACAAACGCAGAGGACATATGACATGGTGTCTGTACTTCTACTCAATGGGGTCAGCATAGATGTCTGTCAGAAATAGAGACTTCCCACCAACAGGACTTTCCAACATCTCTCCCAGTGTTGCCGTAATACAGCAAGAGGAGAGGGAAAATAAAATATCAGAGGGAAAAACAAGGTTCAACATAAAAAAAAAAAAAAATCAGTCAGTAGTAGACATTTTGTTTGGGAGGAGGCAAGTTGCCCTATGAGCCAACGGATAAGGAAAAAATCTTAGTATCTGAAACAACCTTAGAGGAACCATATCTGGATAAGGAGATTGAGGTGGTGACCGAGAATTATCAGTAAATAATAGTGATGACCTCATAATAAGGAAGAAAGCAATCACAAGTCAGATGGTGTGCAGCAAGAATGGCATGGAAAGAGAATAAGATCTGCAGAGCTGGGCAACACTAGTAAAAGATTTCTTTAAAGTTCTTTGACAAGGAATAATAAGGACCCACTATACATTCCTAATTGTTATCTCTTAGAGATGCATACATATGTACGATGTGTAAGAAAATGGAGAGTAAATTTTATTTAGTTTTCATTCTAGAGTGTACTAAATTATTTCAACACATCTTTATTAAATAAATGCTCAGCCTTGGGCAGATGAACTTTCTAGCCTCGATTTTCTTGTCTTTGAAATGGAATATTATCCCCTTGTTGAATTATTTATAAAGCCTGAATCAGTGTTTGTCAGTCCTTATCATAGCAGTGTCTGTCACATGGTGAGCACTCAATAAACTGCTATTGTTTTTATTTGATTATCATATTTTCATAAGTGCCCACTGAAAGAGTCATTTCCAGTGTTGTTCCACTGGATTGAATGGAACCCATATGAAGGCTCCATCCAGTAAAATGAGTTGGGTAACACTCCTCAGAGAACGCTGCTTTAAAACGCTCATTTCTGTCTGGGTGTGTTAAACATTATTCTTGAACACAGAGCATGCTGAGAATCTATTATGTTAAAGTCCCAATTTGGGGTATCTATATTGTCAAACCAGCTTGAAGCTTAACAGTGTCCAGTAACTAGGAGCCTAAAAAAGAAAAGAGGGATTTTTAGAAGGTCCTCCAAAAGCAACCGGATAAAAGTGCTATTGGCCTTGACCGCATGATGAGGGTTTTTTACCAAAGGGGAAACTTAGTCCAGTTGATCATCCCAGCCTAATTGATTAATTGTGGGTCTGACCATCTGGCTGATGAATGCTGACACCCAGCAGTGATTACTGTGTAACACAAATCCGGATGTGCTCTCCCTGATGCCTCCCACAATAATGGCAACTCTGAACTTAAGGTTAGTTTATTCAGGCCTCTTGGCTCAATCTCTTCATGGAACAGTGGTTGTGGCAGGGAATATTTTACTAGACCTGGTCAAGCATTATCTTCTCTTATTTCAGTTACCCCCTCCTTCCCAACTCCACGCCTACCCACTCCTGAGCCCCCTCTTGTCTATAATCACTTTTCATGCAAAGCATTCCATCTGTAGTTTTCATCATACTGTCTGATTCTCTCATTTCCGGTTGCTCTATTCTGAAAAATATTTGGTTTAAAAGACCTGTACTGCTATTTCACAGGGAATCCTATTGAGACGTTTTTTATTGTATCTTCTTTGCTACTCTTTTGCTTTAAATTAATCTGTGCTTCCAAATTCTAGATCTATATCTCACCTAACTCATAAGCCTGATTAAAAGGCCCCTATATTGCCTAAGTTCTCCATGAGGTTAATAGAATACAAGGGTTAATAGAAGATAATTCTTATATCTTGAACCTACATCTGATCTTCAGTTAGGAGTGTCCTACGGAGAAGACTCTGGAACATATTTCACTGCTAGAGAAGGAAAGTTAGGCTCCTGTAAATCACAGGGATCAATAGCAATGCCACCAATCCATACCTGGAGATAACCTGCATGCAGGAGAGTTTGCCAAGCAAATCAAATCTGAATGCATAAATATAAACCCTGGGGGACAACAACCGAAGGTTTTATTATTTTTCGTGGGAAGGCACGGGGGAGTAAACGGACACAAACTGTCTTGCACAAGCTTGGCCAATGAGTCACAACCAAGCAGGATCATCCATTTCCCCTCTCTTTTTCCCAGACTGATTTCCATCTCAAAATTCATCATGTTTCTTGTTCCCCACAGATGCTGAATTCTTCTCTGTTCCAGGCTGGGTTAGTGTTAATTTTCGGTAGAGGATGGCAATAGCACGCTGAACTGCAGAGTTCCAGACTGGGAACTGGGAAATGTTTTTGGCCTGACTGTCAGTAAACAACTATGTGTTTAGGGCAAGTCAAGTCCCTTAACTCCCCATGTCTCAGTCTCTTCATTGAAAAATGATAGGGTAGGACCACATGAACTCCATAATCTCTGCCAACACTAAGATTCTATGGTCCTATAGCTCATTTCCTTTTTCTCTCTGGCATCAACTGCTCAACCACTCTGCTTATAGTCCTTTCTCTGCTCTCAGTTACTGATGGAAAAATAGCTCCTTCATTTACTACCCAGTATTTGGTATTTGTAACCTCTCTCTCTCTTTCTCTCCCTTTTTTGATGCTAGCTATTTGGAGTCAGAAACACGAACCTAACCAGATAGATGCTTTAAATGTGAAGGCGTTTAAGGAGAATAGCTTTCCCATGTAGAGCATTCAGTGTAGCTCGGCATGGAGGAAGCCAGCCATCCAAAAGTGGAGCAAAGGGGCCAATTCACAAACGAGAGGAAGCCTTTCATAATAAGAGTCCCCAGACCCTTCAGTTTCGATAACACTAAATGCTACCAAGTTCCAGCTACTCTTCTAATCAATCTCAGTAATGCAGTTCTTATTCTACCTCCACCACATATTGCCAAGTAGGATTTAGGATGGCATAGTAATAAGAGCCAAGAGGACAATCTGTCATTTATTTTCCTCCAAACTTTCCGAAATTTCCCATTTGGGCTCTGTTTCCCAGTTTTAATTTGGTAACTGCCATTTTTCAGCATTTCTTTTAACAGGTTACTAATAATTTCTGATACAGGATCTCATATTTCATTTCGTGCTGCTAGAACTGCTGTTAATACTTCATCTGCCTTCACTTCGGCTCAGAATGAAGGCTGCTAGGTTTTGGATACATGGTTAACACTTTGGTTCTGGGGACTGGGTCACCAGTGTCTGTCCAGTTTTGTCCATATCTTGTTGGGGACAAGATTGTCTGTCTCAGAAATAGCTCAGGGCAGGGTGTGGTGGACATTCTAGGGATACTTCAGAGTTGTTGTTGTTATTGTTTTCCTAGATATTTATGAAAACAACAAAAACAAGGTTTTGTGTTTGTTCTCCCAGGTAACTTGCTATCGGTTTCAGTGGTAGTGTTCTAGAAGCAGAGGGCAGTGGTTAAGAACCAGGGTTCACAGGAAAATCTAGGTTCAAATTCTGGCTCTGAAACTTATCACACATAGCATGTCAGGCCAGTTCCTTAACCTATCCAAGGCTTTGTTTTCCCACTGGTAAAACGGGGGTAATAATAGTATCCCCCTTTATTGCTATGGGGATTCAACAAATTAATGTAAAGTGCTAAGGACTTTCTGAGTCCTCAGGAAGTGATGGGTATCATTATTATCCTAGCATTAATAATCTACCAATTTACATCATAGTGTTATTTTGCAACATCTTTTCAAGGTCAACAAATTACTTTTGAGTCTAGACCTTTGTGGTTTGCTTTATTACAGTTCATATATAAGAAATTCTCAGTGAAATCAAGTAAAATATTTTAAAAATGGTCCTTAAAACAATATGTAGTTAAAAATAGTACATAACATCATATCATCTTTCAATCTAGCATCAGATTGTCAAAAGTTTTTTTTAAGATTTTATTTATTTATTTATTTATTTATTTATTTATTTGAGAGAGAGAGAGAGAGAGTGCACAAGCAGGGGGAGTGGCAGAGAGAGAGGGAGAAGCAGGATCCCCACGGAGCAGGGAGCCTGATGCAGGGCTCAATCCCAGACCAACTCAGCCACCCAGGCACCCTCTCAAAAGTTTTTGTTCATCTAATAGCCGGGCCTAGATAAGGTGCCTTGTACCAATGCTAATCCATTCCACAAAGAGATGGCTTATCGTATTTACTTTTCCATACTCCTAAAGAATACAGATTATTCTAATATTCTTTGGGTATGTATCAGACAGGGTCCATTAGGAGAGAGAAACCACACAGCAATTTGAATAGGAAAAGTTTAATATAAAGAATTATTAACTATAACAGCGGATTGCAGTAATGAGGGAGTAGCTAGTAAGAAGTAAGGAGAATTCTAAATTATAGAAGAATAGCAAATATTACTTGTAGGGCTGAGATACAGTGCCCAAGGAAGAGTTCCCTCCAGCCCTGGAGTGGGATCCAGATCTTGATGGACCAGGCACAGATACTGATGAATGAACAGCAGGGAAATTGCTAGAGAGCTGCATTAGCAGATCTTGCTGGAAATCTGCACTCTAGGGAGTAGGGAAGCTGTTCGCAGGGAGGTGTCTCATTGGAGGCGCTCTACTACACAAACCACCCAATGTGTGTGTGTGCGCGCATGCATGTATGTGTGCATGTGCGTGCATACATGTGTGGTGGGTGCTGGGGGAGGCTGCTGGTCGCTGGGCCCTGGAGAAGCTACATGTTCTTCAGCTGCTGGACACCAGAGCAGCTGTGTGTGCTGCAGGAGCCAGGCCCTGGAGAAGCTATGCATGCTGCTGGAATCTGCCAAAGGAATACCCAGGAACCAGCAAGGAAAAGCTTTTCTTCCTGTAATGTCTCTCCGAACCCCCTACTAACAAAGTACGCTCACACCAGCTCGGAAAAGAAACATATTTAAAGGACTCAGATACATTTTTGTAGAGAACGTAAGGAAGGGTAAATTTGGACTGGAGAGGTAATGGGTTGATAACTCAAAGTTATCATTATTTGCTCACATATTTTATAAAAATACTCACCTTGCTGATTATAATCCAATGTTCTCAACTTACTACAATACTGTTCACCTTTACTAATAAATTGACTCTGCATAGCTAAATAAATACTGTCAGAATTAAGGAAAATAAGATTCTATTAAGAGTAGCAATACTCGGGGTGCCTGGATGGCTCAGTCAGTTAAGCGTCTGCCTTCGGCTTAGGTCATGATCCCAGCGTCCTAGGATTGAGCCCCCAGTCAGGCTCCCTGCTCCTCCAGGAGTCTGCTTCTCCCTCTCTCTCTCTCTGCCCCTCCCCCCACCACTCCTACTCTCTCTATCTCAAATAAATAAAATCTTTAAAAAAAAAGTAGCAATATTAGTATCTGTATAATAATCTTTTTCCTCAAGTGCTGCCCATGTGTATTTTAATTGTTTATAATTTACAGATTAAGAAAAAGATGTACAGAAACACTAAACTATTGACCTAAATTTATGCATCAGTGATCCCAGTCCAGAATTTCAACTAAATAGATAATCAGAGTCATTACACACAACCCACAGCTTCAAGAGAGGTAAAAATTATCTCAATTATCATTTTTACTTTTTTTTCCTTTCCTTTTTATTGACTCCAGAATCCATATTTGCTGTTGACTCATTTTTTTGGGAGGCTGTTAAGTATAGGTTGCTATTTTTAAGAAATATGTATCATATATTTAGGAGGAAATTTTTCCTATGGTTCCTGTCTTATATTGTTATATCTTTAATATCAAATAGAGAAGCATCAGGAAATGACCAATTTGGTGCATTCCTCAAGGTATACAGTGATCAGTCTTAGAACTGGTTTTACATATAGATAAGGAGGTATCTTGCCGAAATACCAACCCTATTTCACCTAATTCTTAAATTCCTTTAAAAAGAGGCTTGGGGGCACCTGGGGTAGCTCAGTTGGTTAAGTGTTTGATTCCTGGTCTCAGCTCAGGTCATGATCTCAGGGTCCTGGGATGGAGCTGTGCATCAGGCTCCCTGCTCAGCGGGCAGTCTCCCTCTCCCTCGGCCCCTCCCCCTCACCCCCATTCTCACGCTTGCTCTCTCTGTCAAATAAATAAATAAATCTTTAAAAAATAATAATAAAAAAAATAAAAAGAGGCCTGAACCTTTTATTCTCTAATTAGAGGTAGGGTTTTAAAACACAAACTTTTGACATTAGGAAAGGTTGTGCTGGTGAGAGCCCAGAGGCACAGAAAGCAGTTCTGGGGAGAAGAGAGTCCTGTGGAGAGGAGACTGTCGCCAGGCGAAGGCCACAAAGCATGCGTCTCACTCGTTTACCCATTTCCCCCCATGCCTGGCCAGAAGTAGTACTGTCTGTGCTCGACGTTATGGGCAGGACCCGCTTGCTTCCTCACAGCTGTGTTCTCTGAAAACCAGTGGTTCACGGAGCAAAGCAAGCCCAGTCAGGCTGTGTCACAATCACTGGCAGCCTCCTGGCTAGCTGCGAACAGTCGTCTCTCGGATGCCCCTCCTTTGGGTTGTGTGTAAGGACTGAGGATAAACCTAATGACCTGACATACGTTTGATCCCCACCTCCCCAACAAACACATACACACACCTCTCCCTTGTGATTCCTGAGTCCAAAGGGGGGGATGATGACAAAGGAGAGCCGGAAGTCCATGTGAGTCAGGCAGGCGAGTGTGTTTTATTTTAGTTTGCCCTTCTGTTCAGCAGGCTTTTCTGCTCTGACCCACTATACTTACCCTGTCGCCTGCTCTCACTAGCAACATGCCTTTTTAATCAGCCTTCCTGGGGTCTGCATTTGATTACAGCATTTGTGTTCTATTTTGATTCTTTTGTACTGTGCCCTGTGGTGTTAGCTTGAAAGGTGTTATTTATAAAATGAAATTCTATTGTATTGCCACTTGGATTCAAAGAGGACATATAATATTAATGCAGAATGTATTTAATAATATCTTGAATCTATTAAATCAATTTCTTCATGAGAACGCAGAAGTGGGGGGAGGCAAGTTGGTTAGTAACCAGGTAATAAGATTTAAGAATTACCTGAACTTTCCTTTACAAGCACTTGTAAAAGCCCACACAAGAATCATTCTCTTAACGTCAGGGTTTCCAGAAGGAGGAGACTACCTATCCTCAGCCAGCCCAGTGTGGTGTGCACCTGTTTAAACATTCAATTGTGAAGGCCAAACATTTTCCTAGGCCTCAGATGCAAATTTTTTTACTAAGGAAACCATGAGACGAAACACAGATATGACTTTTTTTACTACCTAGGAAGATTTAGGTGAAGAAGGAAATATAATCTAGCAAGATTTGTAAAAAAAAAAAAAAGGAAATTCCTTATGTTCCTGACTCCTCTTGAAAGCAGGCTAAGAAAATCCTCGTGATACCAAGACTAGAGGCAAAGTTTTCAGGGTGACATGTTTAGAATGATGTTCTCACCCAGCGTAAGTGCAGGTTTCTTTATGGCTGCTGGGCCTCCGTAGTTTGATTAGATTGATGAAGGAGTCCCCAACTTCTTTTCACTATGAATTTTATTTTTTTTAAAGATTTTATTTATTTATTTGAGAGAGAGAGAGAGAGAGCACCAGCAGGGGGGCAGGGGTAGGGGGAGAGAGAGAAGCAGACTCCCCGCTGAGCAGGGAGCCCAATGCAGGGCTGATCCCAGGACCCTGGCATCATGACCTGAGGACCTTGAGATCATGACCTGAGCCTAAGGCAGACACTTAACCGACTGAGCCACCCAGGTGCCCCCTTTTCACTTCTAATTTTAATGTATCCCCAACACTGAAACATTATATCATGGTATCACTGCTTGCTTGTCACAAGTGTTGCTGCACACACACCATTCTTCCCCTAAACCTTTTTTACCTCTGTTGATACAACTGAAATCATCAATGGCTAAGCTGCTCTTTGAACAGGGAATAAGGAAGGATCCAGTGTGGAAGACAATTTAGCAGTGGGGCCCTATAGAACTTGCCAAAAGAAACTTTCGCACCCAAGGGAAGTTGGCTGTGCAGCCCTGGATGACAGCACCTAGATTATCATGTGTTCTCACTCACTGGCTCAGTAGAGAACTCCAGGAAAGCTAGGGTCCAGTTTCTAATCACAAAAATGGGAATAACTATATTTATCCTTTTCTACATGCATTGGGCTTCTTGAGGGTTGAATGAGATAATAGTTCTGAAATGCTCTAAATTCTTTGAAGTGAAGGTGGGATACAAATGCACAATGTTATTAACATGATAGTTCAGACCCTTTTTTGGGTTCTTCAAGTCTAGATATGAGAAACATTGACAGATGACTAAATTTGCACCCCTTTGGGAATAAATTATATACCCTCGTTCATAAATGACATCCCAAACATAAGGAGCTAGGATGTGTTGGGAAATAGACATCTCAACCTTGAATGAATCAAATTATAAGCTACTTACATAAAAAGATCATGTTATTCACCTCTGTATCCATCTAGATTCTACCATATTGGTTTACATTATTTAAGTGTTCCATTAAAATTTCTTGAATTGAACTGAAAAATGAGATCATACAATTTTAGAGCTGAAAGTAGCTAGAGATCATACAAGTCCAGTTAACTCATTTGGCAGATGATAAAACCGATGCCCAGATAAATTAAATCACTTATTCAAGTGCAATATTAGCAATGTTACAAGTCTTTGGAGGAGTTGTTAAAGATCTGCCACTGAAAATACATCATTCAATCAATTAAAACAAAATAGATGTTCCTTTGTCAAATAAGAAGTACTCTTCAATTCAAATAAATCTGAAGTCTTCTGATCTAACCAGGGAGGCTGAAGCCTAAAGTAACAAGTAAATTCATTAAATGGCCATAGACCATAAGTGTGCTAGAAACACCAAGTAATTAAAGTTGCTTATTTTAATACTGCGCCTATCCCCCAATCTGTTGGCATATTTCTTAGGTAAAATCAAGGTTGTACAAACAAAAGGTAATGTCAAATCTTTGAAATTATTCATGAAGGTGGAATTAAAAAATGAAATTAGTTTCACCTATTATTTCAGTCTACTATTAAGCCATATTGTAGACTGTAAACCAAATTTAAATTCTAGGTTTTGGGAAGTAAAATAGGACAAGACACTTTATTCTTTGTTAAAAAAAAAAAAAGCAGGCCTATAGCAAGAAAGGCAATTTCCCTTCGATGTATCGTATTTGCAGAAACAAGTTGTTTAACTCTGGGCTCAGTTGTCTGGTTAAATTAGCACCATAACAATAAAAGCCAGTCAAACTATCCTTTTGATTGATTTTATTTCTTCTTCTTCTTTTTTGGGAACAGTATTAATTTTTTTCCTTTCTTTTATCTTAAATCAACCAAAATATTTAAATTATTAATTAGAATGTAAACAATTTATAGTCAGGGTTATTTTCATAATCTCCTAAAAACTGCAGCAGGGTGACTGGCATACAACAGCCACTGAATAAATGTAAAATTTCAATTGTTGTAGTCATCTAGGAAATCTCCAATGAGCTACTTTTTATTTTTCCAAAGCCCCTAGCACACTGGACATCCCTGAAGGTCACACAGAGAGCAGAACTTGGAGCAAACGGAGCAAACGATAGCAGCAGGCTTGGTGCTTCTAACATGTGGAGGGCCTGTCGAACACTGCTGTTTGTGTATTACCGAAACTGGATTCCAGAAACATAATCGGGCTTTCACAGGTCAAGTTCAATTTATTAACTTGGCATTTCAACCTCCACTTCTTGCTCTACCTTTCTTAGGCATCCCAGGTTCCAATCCTTCCCAACAAGTATTCTAGAGTATAGCCGGACTGTATTAGTGCTTGCCTTTATCCTGGTATTGTCAAGGGAGTCCTAAATTTTAAATTTTCTTTTCTGTTATCTCCATAATTTGTGAAGTCATGTCTGGACTTCTGGGTTGGAATATTACGCATTCATTTACTATCATTCAATAAGCATCTACTGTGTGTGAGACACTAGGAAAATAAATAGAAATAAGGCTTACTTCCTGCCTTCAAGGACTAAGGATTCACAATGTAGTGGCTACTTCTCAAATACAGGATAGATGTTCCTGCTTTTAAGCTTTTGTTTTTCCCTTAGTTGGAGTGTCTTATTGTTATTCTTTTATTGATCTAATTGCTTTAGTTATCTTGTGTTCTACCTCCACATAAATCATTTTGTAGTTTTTGCTGTCCACATTAACTTTCCTTTTGTTTTGCCTACACAGCTAGAGTTGACGCTCTTGCCTACCCAATACCCATTCCCCCAATTCTTCCTAGCTACAGACCCCTATTTTGTTCAGAATGCCAATGTGCCCAGTCCTGTATGATGAGTTATGATATTTCTGAGCCAATTATGACAAATCTGTTCCCTGATTTTCTTGCCTCCCTAGCAACCAAGTGTGGCTTTGGGACCCGGTTCTATACAGTAAGACCTATGTGGCAATCTGCTGGCTTCTGAGAAAGCGTTTTCTTTTTTGATAAAGGTAGAGGTAAAAGGCGATCCTTTGGCATTCCCTTCTTCCCTCTTTTTTTTTTTTTTTTTTAGGTTTTTATCTAAATTCCAGTTAGTTTACACACAGTGTAATATTAGTTTCAGGTGTATAATATAGTGATTCAACACTTCCTTACAACACCTGATACTCCTCCCCCCTTCCTTCTTTGAACATAGACATGATGCTTGGAGTTGCAGCAACTATTTTGTGATCCTAAAGCAACAAGCATGAACAAAAGGCACAGAGAACCCCAGAGATGTTGGCCCTGGCTTTATCACACACCAATGACTCCCTACCTCTGGACTTCCTGTTCTGTGAGAAACACAAATCCCTATTTGTTTAAGCCACTCAACTCAGGATTTCTGCTACTGAACACTTTTCTAACCAAGAAATAACTTTCATAATTTAAATTATCTGGACTATTCTTCTTCTTCTTTTTTTTTTAAAGATTTTATTTATTTATTTGAGAGAGAGAGCATGAGAGGGGGGAGGGTCAGAGAGAGAAGCAGACTCCCTGCCGAGCAGGGAGCCCGATGCGGGACTCGATCCCGCGTCTCCAGGATCATGACCTGAGCCGAAGGCAGTCGCTTAACCAACTGAGCCACCCAGGCGCCCTGGACTATTCTTCTTAACCAAATGGTAAACATTGGTTACATTCTTGGCCTTTAATAAATAATCATTTGCTTCACATCTTGATTATATATACTAGACATTCAATACATGTAATGAAATTCTCACTCTGAAAGCAAAGGGGAAAATTGTAATTGTACTAAGATATGAAAAGAGAATTAAACCAGCTCAAAAAAGAAAAAAAAAATTCGAGTCTAAAATAAGAAGTTCTATGAGAAGAATTTGTTACAACCTAGTTCTGTTACTCATATAATAAAAGAAACTTTTAAAAGTTTTCCAAAATTAGGAGAAATTTATTTTAAGTAAGAAATAAAACATTAGAATATGCCCCAAAGGGATGGATGTTTTAAAGAAGAGATCATATAAACAAGATTTCTATTAAATACAAAGAAGACAATGCAATGCAGTTCCAGCTGTATTAAAACTAAGTGAGACACTTGTAACGAGACACTTTTTCTGTCCCTCAGGTAGCATGACTGTGATTCACCCAAATGCTCAAGTCCTTAGCATGCTAATTAGCTTCCAAAATCTTTCACCCGAGGTTTAACCCATGCATGAGGAAATTGTTATAGCACTTGCTTTTGGAGAAAAGACTACAGAAGTTGGGACAGAAGCTATTTTCAAGCCTTCCAAATATTACAAGTAATGGGGAACTGTTGAGAGAAATAAGTAGCTTTGGGTCGTTTTAGGTTAGTGACCTTAAATATAAGGTGTGATTTAATCAGAAGCCAGAGTAATCATAGCAGGATGTGGGGAGAAAGACTCAGAGCTGCCTGGAGTTAGGGAGGACTTTGGTGGCCGCTTTCAGCTGAAGCACAAACTGCAGGATTCTGTCAGAGGCTCCACAAACAAAGGGCTGCATTATGTAACACATCTTGTATTCCTTTGTGAACTATTCCACAACAAAGTTTCATTAGTCCTCCCCCTACCCCATAGATATTTTACCACTTCCAGGCTGCAACTTGTCCAGAAGGGAAACTTTCTACCTCAAATAAAAATTTAAAGTGCAAAAAAATGGGTATTTTTTTTTTCCAGGAACCAAATGCAATTAAATTGAACTTTATATGGATTGAGAAAATACTTCATAAGCTAGGTGGAGAAAATTAATCTCATCTGAAGAATTTCCAAATAGTTCAGCAACAGTTAGCAATAATTGTCAAACTCTCTCTCAATCTATCATTTTCTGGTAGTGTTACCCTGTTGATTGTACCACTCTCTGAGGGTCACCTTTCAATACGGCATTTTATAGGCAAAGAAGACTATTACGTTGATGATGCATAGCAATACCTTCTCATAAATAGTATCTTTTTTCAAATTAAAATTTATTTTTGTGCCTGTTATGAAGATGTTCTAAGATTAAACACAGTCCTATGCTATCGTATTTAGTTTTGGTATATAAAAATGTACCAGTGTAATTACTTTTTATTAATTACTAACTTTTTTAGCAGTGTAATTATTTTTATTAATTACTAACTTAAGATCCTCCCATTATATAATCTTATTTTGATCAGCTGTAAAAATGATTTAACTGCTGAATAGATTTTCCCTTTTAACACTTCAAATGTTGGTTTAATGTTTGTCACTTAGACCCCCATAAAAATGGTTAAATTTTTCTGAGGAACACTGCATAGAACATGTCTTTTGGTCTGAGAGTCTGGGTTATGCATAGTCAAAGCTTAGAGGGTAGCCCCCAACTATCAAGTGGTATAAAAAATTAGGGTTTGAATCTCAGCAGGTGACATTCTTCCTTCTGACTTGGTCTTAAATGGATGCAACAATCCGTCACCTCTTGGGCAGAACATGAGGCTGAAGTGTTGAACAGTGCTTATTAAGAACCAACCCCCTGGAAGCTGGAAATCAAGATAAGTTATAGGTCGAATACATGGATTTTCATTCTGCTGGCCTTTTTTTCACTCAAAACGCATCACTCTCAGACTCAGGATTATGTCTTGTAAATTGGGTAACCATATCTCCCAGTTTACTCAGAATAATTCTAGTTCCAACTGTTCAAGCACAATTTTTAATAGTGTGGTCACTGTTTACTCTCAAAAGTGCCCCAGTTTGGATGATAAATTATATGGCTACCTACATAGAAGCTTTAAGAAAAGTTACTTATAGCACCATTTGCAGTGATAATCACTCTCTTTAGAGCAAATTAAAATAATCACTATTGGTCAACTTTTGTGAAGAGAGAAATAAACTAAAAGCTAATTACTTTAATCCCAATGATTCAACCGGAGAGATTTTGCCATCGAAAAGTTTATTGTAAGATGAGAGTAATTTTGGGAAATCATATTTCAATGAATTATTTAGGATACCAAATTTTAGGTAGTATTGCCTTTTTTGTTAGCCTTATTTCAAGCAAGAAGGCTTATTTTCCCTTAAAATTTGCTATAATGAAAAAAGCACAAGATCTGAAATGAAATTCTTTGAATCTTGGATTTGAATCCTAACTCAACTATTTCCTCAATTGGCAAATTCAAATAATCTCTGTGAACATCATTATTAACCCCCTCTAAATTGTCTTTAAGGACATTTAAGAAGCCAGAAGTGAAAGAGCTATAAATACTGTAAAAAGGTAACATATTTTCAATATAGTTACTATTTTTTTAAATAATAAAAACAGCTCTTCCCTTTGCAACTTCTAGGACACTTGTATGACTGAAGAAAAATTACCAACAGTAGCTAAGATTGAACCACAGGTGAGACAGCAGGGGTCTTTGGTTAGACTCTCTGATGACAGTTTCATCACATTTCTGGGTGACTCCTGTACATGGACATCGATGGCCCACAAAGATCAAAGGAGAAAAGACTAAGGACTTTATGTACTGAGGCCAGAGAATGAAAGGCTGAACTTTATTTTTTATTTTTTTTTTTTTAAGATTTTATTTGCGGGGGGGGGCAGCACAGAGGGAGAATGAGAGGGAGAAACAGACTCCCTGCTGAGCAGGGAGCCCGATGCAGGACTCAATCCCAGGACCCTGAGATCATGACCTGAGCCGAAGGCAGACACTTAACCGCCTGAGCCAACCAGGTGCCCCAAAAGGCTGAACTTTAAAGCCCAGGGCTCTGGTCAAAAGTTTTATTAGAGGTTTCATGAGTTTCTGACATAGATAATCTTATCTCAAAAGAAAAGGGAAACATGGCAGTAAGAGGGGCTGGAGTAGAAAGGCTACTTCGGGAAGCAGAAAGATTTTCTTATTACTCAGCACATTTTTCTAAGATATTCCTGGATATTCTTTCTTCTTATTCATGTTCTGCTCTTTCTTCTCTGAAATTCTAAATTCTCTGGCCCAGAAAAACATTTGGGTGCTCTGACTTAATTCCTTTAATCTACTTGACATAAAAAATTATATGGGGAGTGTTTTTAGTTTTTCATCTATATGAATGTAATCAATGATTTTATTTAAAAAAAAACCTCTCTGAGTTTCTCCCACCTTGCCATTGTTTAAAAGACATTTCTTTAGAAATGTCCAAAAATAAGTGAATGTGGGGCAGTCCCTTTTCATTATCTTGCTAGTCATTCACTTCTTTGGAGATTATGGTATGTAATCCTAGAACATACTGTAAGCAATTTCAGAAGAATATAAGATATGTTATTTCTATATCTGTTTTAGTAAGTGGTACTTGACCTGATATCAAAAGGCTACAAAATTTGAATTAGACTTCAAGTGACTTAAGCTACAAGTCTTAGCTAAGCAAAAATTCAAGGAAAAATATTTTATGACATAACATCATTAATCATCTCTCCATCTATATGAAAAAAAATATGCTCAAATCTTCAATGTTAAGAAAAGGGGTCATCTTTCCCGCCAAAATGGCTATTTTTAGTTTTCATGTGGCTGGATACATTTGTAAATGATTACATAAAAACATATGGTTGGAACATGCTTATTCCTTCATGAGTATTCCTCTTTTGAGGCTACAGAATTTTCTTAGTTGTTCCATGTGCTTTTTTTGTTGTGTTGATGGCTTCTTGTTCTAAATAATTTTCTTCCTATTCTATTGTTAATGAAATGAATTCTAATAAGGAAAAAAGAAAAGAAACCCTCTAATGAAAATCCCTTTCTTCATAGATGAGGGCTGGGAAGTGATATAGGACACTGGGGGACTACAAGCATTTTGCACATTCTTCAGTTGATCCCTCTATGGTTTATTCACCTGAATGCATTTTGAAAAGCAGTGAAGCCATAGTGGGAGAGGGACTCTGTGTGGCTAATTTCAGTTACTGATAAAGTACTAGACAAGTTCATCTTATTATTAAACATAAATATACACACACTTTTATGTTCCATCAGATCAGTGAACCCCATTTTAAGGTATCTCACCCATAAGGAGGAATGAAAAGTCCCAGACGTATTAAAATTTCACAAAGCCTGAACTCGGAGTTTTGTTACATGATTCTCAGTTGACCTTTATGTGTGACAGTCAACTACTGAACTGGCATGGTTGAAGTATAGTTCTTTCAAATAGTTCTTACAAATACTCAAAGAGGATTGTAAAACAATTGAGAATCTTTCCAGCTATTTAATTTGATTTTTTACTTTATATTTTGCCCTTATCTTCCCTTATAACACTCCACCTCTTTTCCCTACATATTTTCATTCCCATACCTTCCCAATTCAGCCTGATAGTAAGACTCTATAGTTTTGACATATGATGGGTTCTCTATAAATATGTGTTGAATGCATGAAAAACCATCTGGGTAAATATTAAGAAGTGAAAAATAGGAAACTTTTAATTAGGCAAATAAATAAATTTATAGTTTGGAGGGACATCCACAATAGTAACAAAATGATTAATAATTCCAAGGATATTTAGGAAGGAGTAACCTAGAAGGTTAAAAATGAGAAATTCTAGAATTGGAAAAGAAAAAAATAATACAGCTCAACACAACTGAAAGCACATGCAGAAGAAAGCTACTATATTGTTTATTAAAACATTAAATGGAAAGACTGAAATTAAAATGCTAGTTGGTATTATTATATCAAAGCAGAAAGTTGTTTCTTGTTGCTCCAACTCTGGAGAGAACAAATTCTCCAAAGCCACCAAGAACAGAATAAGAGAAATGTTTGGAACTTAAGAGTTGCAGTAGATAAAAAAGCTAGATGTTCGGGGTGCCTGGGTGGCTCAGTCATTAAGCGTCTGCCTTCAGCTCAGGTCATGATCCCAGGGTCCTGGGATGGAGCCCCGCATCAGGCTCCCTGCTCAGCAGAAAGCCTGCTTCTCCCTCTCCCACTCTCCTTGCTTGTGTTCCCTCTCTCGCTGTGTCTCTCTCTGTCAAATAAATAAATAAAATCTTGAAAAAAAAAAGCTAGATAGTCAAGGTAAGTCAGTTTGATTTATGTGGTAGCCAGCTTCCAAGATGACCCCCCTCTGATCCCTGACTCCTGGCCTTCACACCCTTGCATATTCCTGCCTACATTGCACCAGGTTAGCCTGTGTGACCAATATAATGTGGTAAGAGTGGTGGTATGTGACTCTCAATGCAGAGTCAGAAAAGCCATTACTGCGTCTTCTTAGTTGTTTCAATCACTCATTCTGGAGAAGCCAACCCCTATGTCATAAAGATCTTCAAGTGGCCCTATAGAAAGGTTCACATGGCAAGGAACTGACTAACTTATGAGCCTTGTGAGTGAGCCACCATGGAAGTGGATCCTCTAGCCCAGTCAAGCCTTCAGATGACTACAACCCCTGCTGACATCTTGCCTGCAACATCAGGAAAGATTTAAAAACAGAACCACTTCACTAAGCGGCTTTTGAATTCCTGATAATGAGAGATCCCTGAGAGATAATACATGCTATTGCTTGAAGTCACTAGGTTTTGAGATTTTTTTTTTTTGTAGCAATAGATAACTAATAGAGTGATTATGGCTTCCCCCCCTTCCACCCCTCAGGTGCACAGAACTGGATTAATCATAATCCTTGGTACATGATGCATACTCATTATTGGTCCAAGCTTGGCCTACTTTAATTCATATAGCATATAGTTGGTTATTTTTTTAATGAATTAATAAACACCAGCAAACTAAGTCCCTAAAAGAAGAGCTAGGATCTTTATAATAACTTACATCTATCCATATAGTTTACCCCATCTTATATTCTTGCCTTTCCCACCTAAAATAACCATTATCCTGATTCTTATGTTTACTATTTATTTGTTTTCCTTTTCATATAGTTTTATCACGTCTATAGGTATGCCTAAATTTATGTTTGTGTATATACATATATGTATATATAATAATGTGTATCTAATATGGACATATATTGATTGCTTTTAACTTTATAAAATCCTATTATGCTGCTTATAATGTTTTGAGATTTAATTATTTTCACTAATATTAAATTGTTAAGGTTTATCCACATTGTTGCATATCACTGCAGTTCATTTTGTCTCTTATCGATGTTGCCAAGGTAGTCAGTAAGACAGAAAAATAAGACTAATAAGCCCTTATATCACAGAATTATGTAGTTGTGGGTGGGCACGATAAAGCATATTTAGGATATAATTTAAAAAAAATTAATGAGCTCTAGGAATAAAAAAACCCAGGAAATTAATTTAGAAGTTAAAGAATTCTTTCCCTATGGATAATAGCATACTTTAGTAATGTATACACATTCATTTTAAATATAATACAGTCTATTATATACACACACAAACTATGGATTCTACAGATGTTTGTTGAAGTGAATATTATAAAGTTCAAAGACCTATGAAAATATAGTAAGAGTTGCCTATATAAAAATAAAATGCTAGTGTTCTGAAGGACCCATTGCTAGAGACTACAACAGTGAGTGAATAACAAAGATGATCTATCTTTTAAGAATTCATATAATACATTTGTATGTAAATAATATTTATGTACAGGACTTTTCTTTACTACCAACAGTTCTCAAACACACACACATTATCAAAGAATTCCTAAATATGATTACTTAATGTCTACTTCAAATCTTTATGAATACAATCTAAAGTATTACTGACAAGTCTAATTAATTATATATCCAAATGGTGAGGGTCTCTCAATCCCACCTCTTAGCTTCTTCCCAATCATTCAAAGAGCATATTCCTTTGTCTTGACAGCACTATCCAGAAACTAGCCTCATTTGTTTTATTTCAGAAACAACTGTATTTGTTTCAGCTAACTATTTTTGATGTCTTTCTGGCTGACATTGGTTTACAATGGATAGTATTGTTGAATGTCAAAGTTATTTTATTTTAATATTATTATTAGAACCCCAGCATCCCCTACCCCCACCCCCATCACCAGTGTCTCATGGAGGTATGTTGATTCATGGAGATTTAGTATGTCTCCTTAAGCTAAACAGACTTCCAGTACAAGTAGACTTTTGTTATAGAGAAGCCAAATTAACCTTATCCATTAAATCAGGATCTATTTAGCCATTTGGCTTTACCAAATAGACACAAACACTTTTCTCTGACTTGACACAATTACTAAGAATGTGTGTGAAAACTATCTATAAAGCAAGAGATATTTCATTCTCAGTTCTTCAATAAACAAATGATGTAGCTTTAAGGAACAGAAGGAAAAGAAATATTGATGAAATAGAACCCTCAAATATGGCATAAAGTACAAAGTATGGAGCAAGTCAGAAAAGAATGCAGAGGATTAGCAGAATTACTGAAGGTGATCAGAAGTATTGATAGAGAAGAGTCACCTTTTCTTCCTTATTCATTTCCTTAAGACCCTTTATAAAAAAATAGGGCATACACATTTTAAGAATACATTTTTCTCAAATTTCTCAGTTTTCCAAAAACCTCTACACAAGAAAGAAGGACTATTTGAAAAGCAGCTAAGTGAGAGGACGATAGGAGTCTGTGGGCCAAAAAAGGAGGCTACCTGAGCCAGCTCCTGTCTTGATTGCTTCTCTCTTGTGGTAGATGGAAGAAATTTGGAAAACTTTTATAAGGGGATGAAAACAAATGGAAGCCCTGGTTTAAAGACAGTGAAACAAGTATCTTTTCTTCCTTGTACTAGAGTTTGTATATGGCGAAGGAAAAGTCTGCTTCCTTCTAATGAAGACTTCCCCTTCCTAATGAACACTCCACTGGGAACATTTGCAAATAGTCAAGGCACAAGGCACAAGGCAATGGCAATGGGAAAGAGAGATCAGGCTTAAGATTTGCTTTGCAGGTTGATGTGGTGAAAACAAGCTATATTGTACAATAAGCCAAAATAGAATAATCTCTTTCTTCTAGTCTATTGTATAATGGAGAGTTTGTTGACTTTTATACTGTAAATGCAAAGAAAAACAAAAACCCAAAAGTTTCATTCATCCTCCTGTAATGACACCAATCTAATTTGCTATCAAATTTCCATTCAAATGCTCTATTTTGTTTAGTTATTAAGGGATTTGATCCTCTTAAACTTTCCCAGAAAGTTTGTATGGAAGTCAGTTGCTAAGGACATTCCTAGGGGAAACTACAAAATGTTGCAAGATAAATAACCTCAGTACCATATGAAGATTAAGTAGAAGGGAAGGTTTAAGAGTTACCTTGGAAAGGAAAAGAAACGATTTAGAATTCTGGGCTAGAGTTGCTAGTCAATCACTGATGGAAAGGAACTTAGTCAAGACAGTTTTACACTTCCCAGGAAGGGAGGACTTCTACATTTTTCCTCTTGGGAATAAAGGTAAGAGTTTTATCATGGAGAGGAAGCCAGAGAGGAATGTTCATTATCTCTCCCCTCCACCTCACCTACACACACACACACACACACCCTTTGTTTTCTTCTTCCTTCCACCTCCACAGCTCTTTGGTGACTCAAAGATAAAAGACCTTACAATAATAAGCCATAGGGGACAACTGGGAAGTCTCAAGTGAGGTTTAACTTCTGGAAAAGGCTTTCGGCAATTTACTTAGGTTGAATGAAAAAGCAACATGATGGGAAAAGCATGGGTTTAGGATCAGGCAGCCATGAGTTTGAAGCCAAACTCTACTACTTATTATCGGTGTGACCTTGAGCAAGTTAACCAACCTGTTTAAACTTCAGTTTAGTCACCTCTAAAATGATGATTACATATGGAATCTGTGTTACATATAACATGGCAGGTACTCAGTCAGTACTCAGTACTTCTCTAGTATCTCTCTAAACTGGATTTGAAATAAGGAGCTAGTAAACAAGACATTTATATGAAAGAAAGGAAAGACATTTAATCGTGAGAGCACTCGCTGTCTGTAACAGTCATTTGATGATTGACCAGATGGTACTTTGTTGACATCTCTTCATTTACTAATTGATGAAATGTTAGGAGTGGAAGAAAAAAGATTAATCTCTAACTTCTATCACTTGGAAAAAACTAACAATCAAAACTGAGAAACAGAAGACAATAGTAGATTATTTTTAAGGTTAATCTTTCAGAGATTTTTCACAAACATATGGTGTTTAGTGTTCTCACATTATAGAACATGTTCTCACATTATACTTTAATCTGGTTGTCTACCAGAAGAGTAAAAAATACATTAAGTGTAAATTTTAACTAAATTTTGTGCTATGTTTTGACTAGTTGTTTTACCTGTACCATTGGATTTGCTATGACATTCCCTTCATTATTGTCTTAGCACCCCAGTTAATAAAAAATTTACCAAGGGACCTATTAATTAACATAATTAATATTTATTATTTATTTTATACTAGATATTGTACTCATCACACTATTAGTATTTTTAATATCATTAAGAGCTATAAACATATTATGGATAATAACAATAGGAACTATTTATTGGTGCTCACTTCGGCAGCACATATACTAAAATTGGAACTATTTATTGAATGCTTATTGTACATCACATTTTGCTAAGCATTTTCTTTTCTTTTTTTTTTTTAAATTTTATTTTTATTTACTTGACAGAGAGAGAGATAGCAAGAGCAGGAACACAAGCAGAGGGAATGAGAGAGGGAGAAGCAGGCCTCCTGCCCAGCAGGAAGCCCGATGCGGGACTCGATTCCAGGATCCCGGGATCATGACCTGAGCCGAAGGCAGACGCTTAACGTCTGAGCCACCCAGGCGCCCGCTAAGCATTTTCTATACATTTTCAGTTAATACTTTCAAAGACCTAATGAGCTAAGTAGCAGTAGATAAATGAAGAGACACGATGATCTTTTCTTGTTAAAGAAAAGCACTGATAGAATAGAATGGTAATATCTTAAATTTAGAAAGTGTCATTCATGAAAGTGTACTGTTAACTACTTTACTAGCTTGTGCTACATGCAATAATAATCTTACATTACACAGGACTGAAAGGCTGCTCCTAAAAGATAGCATTTGATAAACTGTACACAAGAATCCATTAGAATAACAGCTTAATAGAGGAATGAAATTCCATCTGAAATACAGAGAGAATTTAGAAAAACCAAACACTTTAGGTTAACTGGAATTGTCCCAATCTATTTCAGAGTTCATAAATATAATAGGCAAAGATCATTGACAATTGTCAGGGGATTATCATTAAGTTTCAACCCAAAGGCAACAAGCTGAAGTAATGCAGACATAGAAAGTAGTGCCTCCTAAAATAAAAGTAAAGCAAATATCATGATTTATTTCAGCTCTTACTCTTTTGACTAACCAGCAGGCTCAGAAATTAAATATTTAAAGATTTAAAAATAATACAACTTTAAGCAGTTGACCAATATGTTACTAAATGAAATAATTCTCATTACATCTGAAGTGTCTTAAGTTCAAAAATTTAACCTACACTCATCCATTTCCTATCTCCCCAAATAATATAAGAACTTGATTATCCCACGGTTTAATCTGGCAGAGGAATCAAAGAAAATATGATATTCTTTCACTGTTACTTTATGTCAGGGTAAGGAAAACATTATAAACTTTATGGAAAACCTGATGTGTGTGTGTGTTCACCGCAATGCTTGTACAAGTAACTCTCTTGCTGACTGAATACAAAATGTTACCATTCAATCACATGAAGTTAGTAACATTCAAGTGAAATTTATAAAATAAAGATAAATAGATGCCAGAATTTCCAGTTCTTGAGAAGCTAATTATACACAAAAGGATCATTAAAAGTCAAAGGTTAAAAAAAAGTGAAAGGGTTAGTAGAAAATCTTCTGAGCTCATTTAATAAGAGAATGTGCAATTCCATGAGATTCTTTTCTAAAGAAACCACTAACAATGCTGTAGATCTACAAAACCTGCAAGAATACACAATGGACTCAAGCCCCTGCCTTGTGACTCATGGGTATACTTCAGCAGGATGTACTTCCTCTTTTGGAGGGTCATATAGGTGAATAAGCTGACAAAGTCTACAGAGAATGAAATTCCACATGTGTCATAGAGAGAAAATGCATTTGATCTCAAGTTCTATATACATATAAAAATTGAATTCTAATCCAAACCTTAATGAATTCAGTACCACTGTTGGTCTTTTTTTTTCCTGCCTCTACAATATAACTAACATTTATTTAACTTTAAATTAACACTAGGTAAAAAATAAATAAATAAAAGTAAATTTACACTGGGTAGATTGTATATTTCTCAAATCTTTTTTTAATTTTTATTTTTTTCTCAAATCTTTTATAAAAAAGATAAGCTAAATGAGATAACTTTTTTTATAATTTTATTTTATTATGTTATGTTAGTCATCATACTAAATGAGATAACTTCTAAAGGCCAGTTGAAGATTTCCTTTTGAGAGTAGTAATAACGATACTAATACAGTAATAATGAATAACTGAATACACACCATGTATCAGGTACTTTGCTGAGAGTTTTACATGCATTAATAAATTAATAAAGCAATCAATGCTTTTGAGAACCTACTCCAGACTAGGCACCATACAAAATGTGTCATACACACACACACAAAAGATAGAAGCAATTTTAATTATATAACAGAGATAGAAAACATAATGGATAAGAATATCATGGGGGATTTTTGGTAAAACTGAATAGGTCTTTTCACATGTTTGAATCTCTCCAAATACCTCTAATGTCTGCTTTTAAAAAGAAAAAAAAAACTACAATAATTTTGAAAAAAATTATTCACAAAGAAAACTGCCACTCTTATATAAAAGCAATGATGGTTAACTTTTTAAGACACACAATATTCTCTACTATTTCTGAAAAATCATTGACAAGTAGCCATAAAAACCTAAATAATAACTGAAAATATTCTTCAAAGATCACTAGGCCAGGAAGAATTCTTACAATATGCATTGGCCTCCACCCATATTTTTCAATGTCCTATACTTTTATCCATCAAAAATTTCTACTGTTGTTTTTCATATCCCTAGATTAAGGAATATCAGCATGTATTTACAGAGATATCCTGATAGTGTGCCTACAAATGCATATTCCTATGAAACCAAGAAAACAAGAAGAAAGCATAATAAAGTATTCTGATGTCCTTTTATTTATTTTTTCTTTTTCTTATTACCATTCTTAGGCCTACCACCTATTTCTAGTAGGTTGCATCTTTCATTAGATCCAAAATACAGGTCTCTTTACATAGGACTTGGGCATAAATATCAATTGCTCAGTTGTTATTTTCATGATCATTTTAAGTTATTTCAAGCATAAATGCTTTAATTCCCTGAATATCCCAAAGCTGTCTAAGTACAAATATACTCCCACCACATTCCTCTGTGCTAACACATTAATGCAGTTGGAGTAAAGTTTCATTAAAATATATGAGGGAAATTGGTACTTCATTAACATTTAAAAATTAAACCATATACAAAATAGTTACAGGACATAAGATATAGTCAGGTCTTCAGAACTTCTGATGCATCGTTTTAAAACATTATTTATCATTTTGATAAAGCTGAGGTCAAGTTTCTAAAAATGCAACTTGTTAAAAGCAGGAACAAATGAATGAGGGATGAGTCAGTTCATTTGACGGAAAGGGTAAAAAAAAGCTTCAAAAGCATACCACAAGACTTGGTAAATATTCAGTGTATCAAAATGTAGTTGCCATCTGGCGTTGATAGACCGGGCTAGAATATGTGTTAAAAAAAAATAAGAAAGGAAATAACTCAGCCAGGTTAATGTGCTCTTGTCTACATTTCATAATTCAGGTACTAAGTGCTTTAATAAATATTCACTACAAAAGAAAGGCTGCATTACAAGTCAGACTTGGACAATGTTTGTTAAAGATACTCACAGGTTTGTTGGGGTGGGTGGAGAAGAGTAAAATCAGACAAGACCTGATGACACCTATAGAAGCTGAAAACAAAAAAGTGTTTTAGGTAAAGCAGAATTCTCAAGTATGATGATACTGCCAGAATACCAGCTTCACAGTCAAACACAGGGAAGTGGTAAGCCTACATTTGTAGGAAAAAACCTGAAATCTTGTGTATTGTTAGTTTTGAATATTCAATTATTCTTTTCCTTGACTATGACTGTTTTAAAGTATAGAGTAAACCAGGGAATAAACAAAACTAATGGCTGGATAGTAGAAAGAAGGAAAAATTTGAAAACCCTGACATTCTTTGAAGTTTTTAAGCTAGAGTTTGCTATTAACTTTGCAATATGTAATCAAACAAAAAGTGAATGTGAAGGACTTTATTCTTCTTGCTTAAGAAATGAATGAAGCACATTTAGAAAACAGTATCGTTTGCAAAAGAAAAAAAAAAAAAACTGAACATGAGCAGAGAAAACTTGCCTGAGGTAGCAATGCCTGTCCAAATCTATGTCTGGGGTTTGTTATTAGATACCTCTTTCCTTAACCCTGAACATTGCCTGGGTTTCCACCTCTTGACAATTTATGTTCTACCCACATCTCTTGTGATCAAGGCAGTTGGCAGAAAATAAAAGTTTTCATATAGCTTTGCAGGTCAGTTAAAACAGGGTGTAAGGAGGGGCGCCTGGGTGGCTCAGTTGGTTAAGCGACTGCTTCGGCTCAGGTCATGGTCCTGGAGTCCCGGGATCGAGTCCCGCGTCGGACTCCCTGCTCAGCAGGGAGTCTGCTTCTCCCTCTGACCCTCCTCCCTCTCATGCTCTCTGTCTCTCATTCTCTCTCTCTCAAATAAATAAATAAAATCTTTAAAAAAAAAAAAAAAACCAGGGTGTAAGGAAACTGTTAGCAAAATGGATGAAACACTCAGGAGAAAGTTGATTGGGGTCAAGCATTGTTTTCTTGTTTTTTTTTTTAAAGAGGTTGAGGTAAAATTTATATAAAGCAAAATTCACAGATTTTAAAGTGCACAACACAGAATTTTGATAAATATATACACCTGTGTAATCACCATCCTAACAGAGATACATAAAGTTCTCTGTTCCCACTTCAGGTCAATTCCCATCTCTCATAAACAACCAATATTCTGATTTTTATCACCATCGATTAGTTCTGCCTTCATATAAATAAAATCATACAATGGGTAGTTTTTTGGGTTCTGGCTTCTTCTGCACAACGTGTTTCTGAAATTCATCCACACTGTTGTCTGTATTATAGTCTATTTTGTTTTATTTTGTTCGCTTATTAGTATTCTGTTCTACGAATACACCACAATTTGTATATCCATTTTCTACATTTGGGTGTTTCCATTTTCAGGCAATTATGAATAAAGTTACTATAAACATTCTTTTTTTTTTTTTTTAAAGATTTTATTTATTTATTTGAGAGAGAGACTGAGATAGAGAGAGCATGAGAGGGGGGAGGGTCAGAGGGAGGAGCAGACTCCCTGCCGAGCAGGGAGCCCGATGTGGGACTCGATCCCAGGACTCCAGGATCATGACCTGAGCCGAAGGCAGTCTCTTAACCAACTGAGCCACCCAGGCGCCCCTACTATAAACATTCTTGTATAAGTCTTTTTGAGAGCACAGTTTTCATTTCCTTTTGTTAAATACTCATGAACACAATACCCAAATCATAGGGTAGGTATATGTGTTAAATTTTATAAGATTATTTACCCAGTTTTCCAAATTGGAACATTCCCCAGTAGCAAATGTAATAAGAATGCCAAGTATTCTACATACTTGCCAACACTTTAATGTGTCAGTCTTCTTTCTTTTAGTCATTCTGGTAAGCATGACTAGAATCTTGCTGTGGCTTTAATCTGAATTTCCCTGATGATTAATGATATTGAGCACCTTTATTTATGAGTTTATTGGCCATGCTTAGATCTTCTATTGTGAAGTGCCTATTTAGGTCATTTGCCCATTTTTAAAATTTGTCTATTTGTTATTGATGTGTAGGCATTCCTTACATATTCTAGACATGAGTCTTTTGTTGATGTATTTTACAAATATTTTCACCCAGTTTGTTGCTTGCCTTTTCATTTTCTTTCTTTCTTCTTTTTTTTAAAAGATTTTATTTATTTGAGAGAGAGAGTGAGAGAGCACAAGGGGGGTGAGGGGCAGAGGGAGAAGCAGACTCCCCGCTGAGCAGGGAGCCCCCCATGTGGGGCTCAATCCCAGGACTTCGGGACGATGACCCAAGCCAAAGGCAGACGCCTAATGGACTGAACCACCCAGGCGCCCCGCCTTTTCATTCTTAACAGTGCTTTTTGATAACCAGAAGTTTTTAATATGGATAAGATCTGACTTATCATTTTTTTTCTTTTATGTTTAGGGCTTTCTGTGTTCTCTAAACAATATTTACCTACCCCAAACTCATGAGATTTTGTCCCCTATGCAACATTCTAGAAGATTTATAATCTTAGTTCCTACTAAGTTCCTAAATATCAAATTAATTATAGTGTGTAGTGTGAGACAGAGGCCAAGGTTTAATTTTTTCCCATTTTTTTTCCAGTTGTTCAAGCACCATTTGTCAAAAAGATTTTCCTTCTCCCAATTAAATTATGTTGTCACCTTTGTTGATATCAATTGATTGCGTATTTAGAGCTGATACGTGGGGGGAGGTTGCTTTAATCTGTCTTTATTACTATATATTTATAGAAAGTCTTGAAATTAGATAGTGTGAGTGCTCCAACTTTGTTCTTGTTTTTCTAGGTTATTTGCAATTCCACATGAATTTTAAAATCAACTTAACAGTTTTTTCCAAAAATTAGGAAAAAAAAAACCCCATTGAGATCTTGACTCAAACTGTATTGACCCCTAAGATCAATTTAGAGAGAAATGACACCTTAACAACCTGAGTGCTCATCCACGAACAATGGATATTTCTCTAAGGCCTTTTTAGTTTTGAGAGTATAGGCCTTTTGAAAGCCTATAGGCCTAAGTATTTTATATATTTTTTGCTACTGTAAATTGACTTTAAAAATTTATATTCAGATTATTTGCCACTACTATATAAAAATATAATCAATTATTTGTATAATAATCCTGTGACCTTGCTAAATGCACTTATTAGCTGCATATTCTTTGTATATTCTTTAAGATTTCTAATGTAAACAATTATGGTATATGTGCATACAGACAGTTTTACTTCCTTTCCCAGCCTTATACCTTTCATTTATTTTTCTTGCTTTATTACCCTGGATAGGATCTTTAGTACAATGTTGAACAGAAATAGTAAAAATAGATATCCTTCTCTTATACTAAATCTTAAATGAAAGCATTCACTTAGTCTTTCATCATTAAGTATGATATTAATTGTAGAAAGTTTTCACAGAAGCTCTTTATCAGATTGAGGAAGTTTCTATATTGTCTGGTTTTCTGAAAGTTTTTATTATGAATGCCTTTGTTTTGTTTCAAATGCTTTTTCAAAAAAGATCATATTTTTCTTTTTTATTCTAGTAATATGGTGAATTTACATTGATTTATTTTCCCCAAATGTTACACTAAACTTGAATACCTGAGATATACTCCAGTTGATTATGAGTTATCTGCATTTTGCATATTTCTGGACTTCACTTGCTAATATTTTTAAAAGATTATTGTATCCAGATCGATGAGGAATACTGGCCTGTAATTTTCTGATATCTTTTTCAGGTTTTGTTAATAGGATTATTCTGGCCTCTTAAAACATTTCAGGAAGTGTTTTCTCCTACCATATTTTCTCAAAGAATTTATGTAGGATTAATATTATTTCCTCCTTTAATGTTTTATAGAATTCTCCATTGAAACTATCTGGGTCTGGGGTTGTCTTTTTAGGAGTGTTTTTGATAGCAAATTCAATTTCTTTAATAAATATAGTGTTATTCAGATTTTCTATGTTTCTTGTGTCAGTTTTGGCAACATGTTTTTCAAGGAACTTACTTATTTCATTAAAGTTGCTGAAATTATTGGCATAATGTTTTCATAAATTCCCTTCAATATCTGTGTGATATATAATACTATATATCCCCTTTCATTACTGATATTGGTAATTTGTATTTTTTCTTCTTGATCATTTTTGCTAGGGGCTTATTAGATTTTAAAGTTTTACCTTTGTAAATCTTTGTTTGTGTTTTATTTTCTGGATTTTTGCCTTTATTATTTCTTTTCTTCTACTACTTAGAGTTTAACTCAGTCATATTTTTTTTACTTAACTAAAGTGGAAACCTATGTTGTTGATTTTAAACCTTTATTTCTTCTGATTTGGGTATAAAAACTCTAGATTTCTACTAAGCCCTTCTTTAACCCATACTGAATTTTCAATATAACTTGACTTAAAATATTTTATAATTCTTCTCATGACTTTATCCATACAAGTATTTAGAACTTACTTACTCAATTTCCAAATGGTCTTTTCTAGATTCTTTATTGTTTTTTATTTCTAGTTTAACTGCATTCTGATCGAGGAATACATTTTGTAGTATCTCAAATCTTTTGAAAAATGCTGAAACTCATTTGATGGCCCAGATTTTGTCTACCCTAATGAAAGTTTCCTGTGTAGGGGTGTCTGGGTGGCTCAGTTGGTTAAGCATCTGCCTTCTGCTCAGGTCATGATCCCAGCATCCTGGGATTGAGCCCAGGCATAGGCTTCTCCTTCTGCCTGCCACTCCCCTTGCTTGTGCTCTCTCTCTGTCAAATAAATAAATAAATAAAATCTTTAAAAACAAAAAAAGGAAGTTTGTTTCTATTACCTGTTTTTTTTTTTTTTTAAGTTAGAGGTTACATTTTCCTTTTTCCATGTCCAGTCATTATTTAATTGCATTTGGGCCTTGTGTATGATATGTTGTAGAAGACTTTGTGTTCTGTTATCTTTCCCTAAATAATATATTTTTATTCTACCAAACATTTAAATTACTGATTGACCACTTTGACATTCTGGTGGCTTAGTTTTATGCTTTGTTAGAGCCTTTCAGTATTGCAATTTTATCCTTTTTTCTTGAATTTATTTCTTAGTCCTGAATAATCATCTATATTCCTAAGGTGTGGCCCTTCTGGATTTTAAGTAAAGCCTTAGACATTTACCAAATCCTTCTGCCTTAGTAAAACTCAAACTCCTAGTTTTGTCTTCCCTTCATAAGATACATTTGCTCAGCTCTTTCAGCCTCCTAGTTGTTCCTTTTCTCCAGGTTCTTATAGCCTCCCCTCTACATGCACAGTTCACAAATCAACCAAGGCATTAGGAGAGTTTATATGCAGATTTATGGGTAACCTCCCTCTGTGGCTCCAGTCTTTCCAAGATTTCCTCCCTCAATTTCAATCACTCTGCCAACTCCAAACTCAATCTTCTCAAACCAATAAGATTGTAACTTGCTTCTCGAATTCTAACTGCCCCACATCACATAAACTGGAAAGTTCCTTGGAGGAAAAGCTGTGATAAATGTGGATTCCTCCCAGAACAGTTTACTCCAGATTTTGTCTGCCTTTGGTCCCTCTCCAGTGCCTTCAAGTAATTGTTTGTTAGTTTTTAATTGCAATTTAGTTGTTTTTAAAGAATCATAACCAGGGTTTGGTATTGCTATCTGAGGAAATGTTTGTCCTGGAATAGTACAAGTTATTCCTTCATTACCAAAATCAGAACTATGAAAAGAATTGTTTTATGGTAGATAGTATTTGGATAGTATTTAGAAGCTGATTGGAAAATTACATTAAAATCAGTGTCAATGGGATTTCCTCTTCTAATAGACTGCTTGTTGAGAAAATACTATTTTGAGTGTTTACTCAAAATACTCAAAGAGAATATTACTATTGAGAAAATACTATTTGAGAAAATACTATTTAAAAAAATTTTTTTAAAGAAAATCATTCACAGTGCCTAGGAAAATTATATGTATTCCACTTAACTAAGTAAGGCCAATGAATATCTTTATAGTTAAATTCAACAGAATAATCTAGATGAGTGAAATGAAATAGAGTTACAAGTAAAGAAAATCACCTTAAGGAACATGCTTGGGAGATTAATGGTATGTGATATTTCTGATTATAACACAGAATCTGAAAATGTGGTATAGCTATCCAGGGAAAATGGGTTATTCCATCCTTACCATTTTTAAAGCCTTATTCTAAGACAGGCATTTGCTAAGTAATTTGTACAGATGAACTTATAAAGTAGCCCAGGTAGTCAGACTCCAAATTAAATTCCAACCATTCCTTCTTATTCCTTACTCAGAGTTAAGATCAAACTCACTCACAACACTCATCACTAGTTTTGACAATATGTATCTCCTATTAATATTCTTCCCATCTCCTATGTTAGCAACTTGCTTCTCTGTCATGCAAACTTGCTCTCCATCCTTCCTGTACAATTCTTGCTCATTTCATGAAGCAGCAGTAAAATGGAGATCTCAGATTGAAGCAGTGAGTGGTGGAGAAATACCTCTGGAATCAATGAATCTGAAACAGCTTGTCTAGTTCTGCCCACCTCTCTTGTCCTTTAGAATCAGTTTGAAATTCATCTCTTCCAGAGAGCCTCCAGTGTTTAGCCTGCAACCACCTACCACTCCATCTAACCAATTACCCTGGCAAATTGATATCACAGGGCAATTATTAATTATTTAATTTTATGTTTCAACAATATGCAAGGTTATGTTTAGAAAACAAATGAAGAACAAGACAAGGACCTTAGCTATGAGCACATTACACTTTGGTTAGGAAAATTTTACCCATCATCTACAGTGTAAATTTCATCCAACTTATCTCATCAATCTCTGTGTATACATATATTCCAGAATGTTGTTTTACTTTTCTTTCTTCTTTGTAATGATTTCATGCAAGCTATTCATTTCAAGAACCTCACTGACTTCCTATTGGTACCCAAACCTTTAACCCTCAGAATGAGGGCAAAGTGGAGCCATGTGACTCCTATCAGGTCTCTCTGCTGCAACTAGTCCTTGCTGCCTCATCCAACCTTCCTCACTCAGCTTGTAATCAACTTAACTTTTAAAGTCTTTGTACACATTAGGTAATATTTGTCCTCTGTACTCCCAGAGGATTGTGGTCACTGCCCAGCTAGGAAGCCCTACCCTTCATTATTCAGCAACAGCTTGAAGAGTATTCTAATTCTAACCTTCCGCCCTCTGACAGACCAGCTGCATCAAAGGCTGTGTTCCCTTGTTTGTTTGTTTTATCCCTGAAGCAGAATCACGATTTCAAACTAAGTCATATATTAGAAAAGTAAGGAGTCTGGGTCCAAATTTTCAAAACATGGCTCTTCTGTGAACCACAGCAAATCTAAACTGGATTATGCCTTATGTTAGAGTCAGAACTCATGTGGTCCCCTTTTCTCTGCCCTTCTGGATCCCTGAATGCTGTTCAGGGGAAGTTGCTGGCTTTTGAACTGACAGTTTGGAAATGAAGGCATTTTTCTTTTAGGGAGAATAGTCTTTCAGTGATTCAAACAACAAGCCTTGTGATCAAAATAATTCATAAAGGAAAAGATTTATGAAGTGACTTCACTAGCACACAATGCATTTTTTAAACTTTGTTTTTAAAATAAATCTGTCAGTACACAAGCCAAGACAACACATCTGAATGCAATATCAGTGGACACACCCTGAATCTCTTCTTTGCTTGTCCAAGACTGTGGCAGGAAAGGAAAATGCTTCTCTTTGTCTTTTTAAATTTAATATTAGTTTTTTTAATTAGAAAATGCTAGCTCAATGAAAAGACTTAAAAATTATGCATACTATCATTTCCTACACAAAACCTGCCTTAAAAAAGTATATTTTCCATCTACTACTAAGCTTGTTTTAAAAAAACAAAAAATAAATAAAAAAGCCCAACTTATAATGAATTCCTCTGGCATAAGGAAGCCTGTTCTAATCTCCCTTTATCAGGTTTGAGTGATAGTTCTGCTCAACGAGTATTGACAGGGCCGTCCTGTTTCTCAGGCTTTCGTTTTCCTCAGTTGGAGAAGGATACAGTGCATTTTCACATTCTCAGAGTCTGCAGTTGTTTTTATATAAGAAGCAATTTGCTTGGGTCACGTCAGGTCGAATGGGATGCCTGCCCAGCTCTTGGTTTTAAAGGAAAAACATACAGAAAGACACAAAAACACAGCAGTTTCCTTCATTAAATTCCACTCTACCTGCCATGGGCTTCTAGCCACAATGGAATTTCCCACCCTGGCCTAGTCTAGCCTAACTTTTATTTTTAGCGATTTTTTTCCCCTTAAATCTTATGAGCTTTCTTTCAAGTGAACTTTGAGGTAAGGATTATTAAATGATAGAGTAATTGCCTGGTTTAAAAAGAATCAGACATAAGAGACAAATGCCTGGTGACCTTCCATAATATTGTTGGATAACCACCCTCTAGATGACAGCCTTTCAAAAAACTGTTCATAATCATCACAACAAGACAGGTAATGTAATTCAAAATCAAAACCTGAATCACGAAGTGAAGTACCTTCTCAATAATACCCTCTACTTACCGTTACATTAGATAGAGAAAATTTTAGAGGAAAAAATGGAACTGAGTAACTGAAAAACAAGGATATATACACATAATGAAGAGAGAAGAGAGTAAAGGAGAGAGAGGGAGAGAGGGGGAGGGGGAGGGAGAGAGACACACACACATAGAGACAGGCTTTAGGACCATTTTCTCCTAAAAACTATTTATGCTTTTGTCCATAGCCTGGGGGCAACTGATTTAATCAGGATTGTTCATGTGGATTATCTAAACTATGAAAAGCAACAGGGAGAACTTCCCAAGAAATCCAGGCTGGGTCTGCTGCAAAATACTTGGTTTGGGGCCTGGAGCTCAGCAGACTGTTCACATTGTATTCAGGGTCCTAAGGAAAGTGGCTCAATGCCTCTATAATTCTTTATCCCTTTGATCTACCTCACCATTTGGTGTCTCTTGGCATTATGAATGCTCTCAAAAATGACCCTGCCTAGTTAACTGATTTACAGTCTGGGGACAAAAAAAGGAAAGAAAGAAAAAAAGAGACTGGTAATGAGGGAGGAAAATATACCTTCTTCTTATCTTTGCTCAGCATAAATAAAAATTGAAAGATGTGATTTTAGGGGATGTGAACTCCACTCTCCACATTTAGCAACAGCACTGTCAGAGCTAAACTGACGCCTTCTCTCAACTGACTCTCTTTAAAACATACCAAGTTGGCCTTCTCGTTCACTATTTTCAAGCTGTATTTTATATAATCTTCCTTCGAATGATGAAGTTTACTTTTCAGGCATGCCATTTGCTGTTAGCATTGTTGTTCTTCTTTACCCATTGCAGCTTCTTATCCTCAAATCCCTGATTTCTTGTTAAAGTTGATTGTTAATGTAGCCATTCTTTAGCATCGCAGCACATTTATAAACCAAAGATGAGTTCACTCTCTCTGACTTCCAAAACCATTTGCTGCTTGAGACCATTTCATGAGTTTGTCTACTCATGTGAATAAACAAAAATGTGTCCATAATGTGAATCTGGAAAAGGAAAGAGCAGCTACATGGAACAGTCTCCAGAGGCCAAAATTACTGCCACAGGTTTCAGCTGCCCTTGCATGTGCTATTCCACATTAACTCTATCTTAGATATTAGAATTTTGCTTCTTAATGGATGCCATTTTCCTCCAATAAAACCCTGTGGTTTACCCTGACATTTAATAGTGATTTAGTAATTTTAGAGTTTTTTCTAACTCAAAAGTAAATGTTCATGAGACTCATGAACTTGAATCTAGGCAATTAATCTGAACATTTTAGCAGTTCCCTGAGGCTGCATATAATCTCCCACAATCCCTTGCAAAACCTGAGATTTTGAACCACTGTTTAGTTTGTGGTTGCACTGCCAAGGAATAAAACAAAATCATTACTTACGGCGACTCCCTCTCAAGCACTGTAGTGAACTGAAGCACAAGGAAACCTTTACTATACTTTGGACAGAACATTAGGATGAATGCTAAAAACCAAGTAACTAAGAGCCTAAAGATATACCAACCTCAAGGAGAAGAAATTAAACAATACTGGAGTTTAGAAACAAATGTAGTACTAAATCAATATATTACTATGAAGCCCATCATTACAACAAAACTAACCAAAGGACAGCCTTAGCACCAATGGAGGAACACCTGTGTATAATTCTTGAAGCACTACTTGAACTGGATTTGTGGGAAACAGTTCTCTTAGGTTTACTACTCACCCTTTTTCTGAAAGCGCACACGCATGCACACACACAAATGCACACATTCACACACATCTACATATAGTACTAGACTAGGCCTGTGGCTCTTGAGTGAAATTTGTGTCTGTGAGCCACTAAGCAGCTGCTTTATATATGCACTGTAGAAGGTCAAAGTGAGAAAAGTGGTGTCACCATGGTTTTGTATAATATTGCAAGGAAACAAAATAAGCTTAGATCAAGTTAAAGGCTAATGGACAGCGGTGAACATAGAGAACAAGTTAGGATTCCTTAGGAATTGGTAATAGGACTAACCTTGCTTAATACATTTATAAATGACTTGGTCACCCCAGCATCGCATATTTTGCCTGACATATAGTGGAAATTCAGTTAAGTTTTGCTGAATGCATGGATCAATAATCTGAAACAAGAAGTCCACAATAAATTATCCAAGTATGGATATACTTGGACAGAATTAAATTTCCCTGAGCAGAAAAAAGCTAAGCCGAGGGGGCACAGTACTTGTCCAGGTGTGCAGAAAGGTGGCAATGTGAACATAGACAACCAAAATATCCAAATATATAAAAAGGATAGCTTTAAGTCTTAACTAAGAAAGGAACTTGAAGGCCATTGAGCTCTTTCAGGCAAAAAGGCCTTGAAAATTTTAGTCACTGTTAAGAGAAGTAATGAAAATAAAAGTTATACTTCCTTTATATAAAACCCTCTGCTCTTAGAGTACCATGACCCTATGATGTAACATTCCAGAGTTTCTTACACAAGGCAGTCATTAAAGAATTCAAACTGGATTAATATAAGTTGGTAGAGAACAAGTTATTTTGTGACATCATAACAATTCATTGACTATAAAAAACATGCAAATGACATGGTTGTTGATAAACGTTATTTAGCTGACGTCATACTGACATTTCTTAATAACTGGCTGCCATGGCATCTTCTTAGTAAGTCTGATTTTCTCCACTCTCTGAGCTTATGGACTAGTGACCTTGCAGCTTTGGGTGTTTATGTTTATTAACGCACTCAACAAACTTTTATTGAGTTCTTCCTTCAGCTGTACCAGCCTGATGAGATCAGACTGGATGCTTTAGATACTGTCACTCTCCTAAATGGACCCCATGCCTCTTTTGTCCCTTAAAATTCCCTGGTTTTTACTTGTGGTAATCTATCATGATTACACATCCAGATCCCTGATCCCAGTTTCTTTCCCACTTATTTTCCTTGATTTATTTCCTTTTACCCGATGTCTCTCTTCCTATGAGGAGTAGAGAGTCTATCTAGTTCTTAGCAGTGGTCATAACGCTATCTAGAGTGGACCTCCATCAGCCCCAAACACATTGCCTTGTTGAAGAGATACAATATACTTTCTGCAGTCAAGAATGATTTGATCTCCTCTCCCTCAGTAGATATATTACAAGTTAACAGTGGTTCTCCTGTTATAAACCACAATAGCAATCTACTCACCAACATCAGTTACTAAATTGTATCATGATAGAATTCTAAAATACCTGTTAGACTTTCTTTCTACAAGTTGCCTATTTCTTCTGGATATAGTTAATTCACCTAGCAACAAAGATTAATTAGCCACTTCTTTTTGTATGCAGACAGAAAGAAGTATGATTCTCTTTGCTTATAAAAAAACTTCTGGTAAGTGGTGATAGCTTTCAAAACCCTTCTCTTATTTGGCAACCATGGTTCAATTATCAGGAACTCCAAGTTCAGAATCTGAGAACAGTGATTCTGTTCTGTGATTTTACACATGCTAGGGATTGGTAAATTGCTGAAGACTTCTTAAATAAAAGAGGAGACACTGTTCTCTTCATCCTCAAGGAATAAGCAGGCATCTTAAATGGGGTTTTAGAGTATCTAGAATAACATGATAAACTCTTGGCTTTCTTTTTAAAAACTATCCATGAAGCTCTCTTTAGAAATAGGACAGACTCTGGTGATTCACGGGTAGAAATCCAATCTGTAACAATGCTTTACAAAGAGACAAACTAGCAATACTTTTTCCAGTGAGATGCAAATACTAAAAGCAGATATGAGCTGGGCAAGATAATTAAAAAATATAGGTAGAAAATAATCAAAGCTACTGAGATAGTTTAGATTACCTATGAAATATATAAAAGAATAAAATGAAAAATTCTCTATTTTTTAAAGCTACATCAGAATTTCCCTCCTGCATGATAATCACTCTCTTAAAATGTTTATCAAAAGTACCTTTGCTAGGTTCATGAAGAATGGCCTTGATAAGCACAGCACAACTGTAAGCAAAATAATTTTTAAAAGAATGAGTCTACATAGTTAATTTCATCATTTCTAGAAACATGGATGTCATTAGACTTGAAGGTAACCAGTGGATTGGATCAGCTTATTCTGATATCAACCAAAATGTGATCTAATTGCAGGCTGCTGTGATTAAACACATTTGGGAAGAAATGGGTCTACTCTATGCTCTTAAAGTGCCCACCCCTCTGCTCCTCTTCCAGCACAAAATACCTTACCTCCAGCCAGTAAATTAGAGAACAGGGTGAATGAAACATCATTTTGGCATTATTTTTTTAAATTACAAATAATCAAAAGAGGTGACCCAAATGTTTTAGTGAATGTTACAGGATATAAATTAAGAACTAAGGGTATTTACATATTGACTAATATTGATGCTCAGAAAATTTTAAGTATCAAGATAATTTTTCAACCACAGTATTCCAGACCTATGAATGTTTTAGTGGGTACAGTATACAAAAAAGATGCTTGGAAATTCATAATTAAAAAAGATAATGGCATCTGACTTCTTTATGGTCTAAGTTCTTGTGTTTTCTGGGAAAAGTATTTATGAGAGAGCATTATCTGACAGTTAATGAAGGAGACTGGAAATTAGCTGTTGCAGGCCAACCATGCTCAAAAGCAAAATAATCTTTCAATCTGCAAATGGAAATGAGGCATTAGAAAACACTTTGAGATGCTGTGGATGGAGCACATATTCTATGAAAATTTTGTAAATATTATATATTTTAAAAATAGCATCATACAATAACATAGCTGATTATTAAGTATGTAAGTAGCCCTTTTTCTTGATCATCTCCCTTCCCTAAATCTGAAGGGTCAATTTTCTTCATTTATTCTTTTGCATAACTATCCTGTTCATGGATGCTTGAAATATCAGCCCATCAGTTTCCCTTTCAACTCTGAAATAATGTAAAGGACTTCAGAAGACCAACAACTATGGAGTACTGGCTAATTTGGAACTTGCGTCTACATCTTGCAGGCTGTGTGACTTTGATGAAGCCGCTGACCTCAGTAGCCCAGGGTCCTCATCTGTGAGAATGGTGTAATAGCAGTGCAGGCTTCCCGTGCTTACTGTAAGGGCTGAGTTTTATACAGTCAGTATGAGGCTGCCTCTCTGAATCTTTGAAAGTTACTGAAATAAGGTTAGTTAAGCAAAACTTTGGTCTCTTTGTTTGGCTAGTGATCTCCAAACTTTGCTTCTGGTTTCTGACCTTCTGAAATGAATGGAGTGAATCTCTGCTTGTTTATTTGCCATCTTTCTGTCTCAAAGCCAGGATGGATTTACCTGTCAGTTTAGTTTTCACTGACTCTCTCTTTAACTACATGCTACTAAGGGTAAAATATCAACTATTAAACTGTTTGAAGCAAGTAAATGTTGAAAGGGGAATTTAGTTAAGTCAATAGCAGTGTGCCAGCTTGATCTGCCTTTCAGAAAGATCACCATAATAAGGAAGCCAATAAATAAATAAAAAGAATAAAATATACATCTATGTCGAATCTTAGAACCCTTTCTCTAACATATATCATTAAAGGAAACTCTGAGTCCTGCCTATGTAATTTGACATTTAAAAGAGAACCCATCACAGTTCTATGGACGAAATCCACAGCTGAGAACTACCAACTTTTTCATCCAGATAAGAACTTTCTCCCTTAAAAACAACAACAAAAACAAATCAACAACAAAAACCATGGGTCTAGTTGTAGGTATGCATACTGCTAATTCAGTGGTTTTTAACCAGGGGACGATTTTGCCCCCTCCCTCCTAAAGGACAACTGACAATGTCTGGAAGCAATTTTGATGATCACAAGTGAAGGGTGCTATTGGCACCTGGTGGGTAGAAGCTAGGAAGACTGCTAAATGTCTACAATGCACAGAACAGCACCCACCCACACCCCAAAAAGAATTACCTGGTCCAAAATGGCCATAGTGTTGCTGTTGAGAAACCCTGTACTAAACTGTTACCCCAGAGACACTGGCCTTAAACCACACTGGCCACATCAACATTTAAGAGACTCCATCCATGGGATAGTTTAAAAGTTGAAGAATATGCCTACAAGGAGCACCGCTTCAAATATACAATTTGGCAAATCTGGATATGGTGCTAAGGAAAGAATTGGTAAAATGAGTTGTTTGGTAGCTAATTATGTCAAATATTACAAACATAATTTTATATTACTGAGTCAACCAAATTAACATCCTTTTTTAATTATAGGGGGTCTAAAAATATGAAGTTATGGACTAATGCAATGTTATCCTGACACAGAAATCTTTTGAAATAGTTTCTAAAAAGCAGTGAAAACACTGAAAAAAAAAAAGGCACAAATGAGTTCTGAAAAGTTAGGAGTCATTGGTTTGGGCAGGTTATTTCTACACACAGTATTTTCCATATGTATCACAAACATACATTTGTGCAGACCGCAGCCCCATACTGGAACACTGCTTCTCTCAGAAGACAAATCAGGCTAAAGCTCAGAGTTTGAGAACAGTTCCATGCAAGAGTCATTTTCAGCAAAGGGAATACAACATGAGCTCTAAGGTAGGTGTGAAATTTATTTTTTCAGTGAGCCACAACTATTCTGCAAACATTTAACTCCTTGCTACTGTTAAAGGATGCTGATTACATATAAAAGGAAGAACCAATAAAAATGACATTTGAAAATGAAGAAAATAAAATATGTGAAAATTATTTTTAATATGGTTAAGATTCAAACACGTGCCATTTTAAATTTTAAGGGGTTCCTTGTCCAAGGCAACACATGTTTTCTGATGAAAAAGGATGCCTGAAACTGACACTCAGGTGAGCATCTGGACACTCCCGGTGGGTGAGGTTGTACATTTTTAGTCACCTCTGCAATCACCCTCTTGCTTTTGAATTTTATTTTGGTCAGTGGTACCAGAAATTAAAATGTATTGAGGGCCTCAGAAAAATTGGCTTTTATTTCTTATCTCTTAGAACCCCAAGAATTTGCTCCCTAGGCAGGCACTTCTCACTGATGAGGAAACAAGAGGTGAAATTGGCTTAGCCACATAAAGAATGAAAACTCACTAATTTCTGAGTGGCCAGTATCTTTTCTTCTCCTTGTTTTCCTTTTTAATTTCTAGATTTAGCTTCAAAACATTTGTTTTTTCTCCCTTAAGGGGAAGTTCTCGAGTCAAAAGGATAGTGGTGGGGAGGGTAGAGATGGTTACAGGTTTTCATAGGAGTTCAATTTAAAACTGTTAAATACCCCCTATCAAGAGACCACGACTGAACCTGGAGGAGCAAGATGGCGGAGGAGTAGGAGACCTAAACTTCGCCTGGTCCCAGGAATTCAGCTAGATAGGGATCAAACCATTCTGAACACCTATGAACTCAACAGGAGATCAAAGAAAAGAATAGCAGCAACTCTCTGAACAGAAAAGTGACCACTTTCTGGAAGAGTCATATTCTATCCCTTCATAGTAGTTAATTTTATTTTTGGTATATATATATGAGTTCTTCTCTCTTTAAAATTTTGGGATACAGTTTCTTCTAACAGACCAAAATATACCTTAAATCTCTAGTGTATGGCTTTGTTCTAGTCTCCTACCTGATCACATTCTCTCTTTTTTTTTAAAATCCTCTTCTTTCTTTTTCCAACCAACATCTTATCTTATCAATTCCTTTTATAAAATCTTTTATAACTTTATAATTTTCATCTTTACAGTCATATTCCACCCATCATATTTACCCTTAATTTGTACATATATAAGCTTTTCTTTCTTTAAAATTTTGGGAGGCACTTTCTTCTAACAGACCAAAATACAACCAAAATCTAGTGGGTGGCACTGATCTATGCAGCAGCCTGATCATATTTGATCATATTCTGGTTTTTTTGTTTTTGTTTTTGTTTGTTTATCTTTTTCTTTTTTCTTTCTTTCCCTTTCTTTTCCCCCGGTTTCAGGTCTCTTCTGATTTGTTTAATGTATATTTTTCTGGGGTCGTTGTTACCCTGTTAGCATTTTGTTCTCTCATTCATCTATTCTCTGCTGGATAAAATGACAAGAGGGAAAAAATCACCTCAAAATAAAGAACAAGAGGCAGTACCGACTGCCAGGGACCTAATCAATATGGACATGAGTAAGATGTCGGAACTAGAGTGCAGAATGACGATTTTAAAGATACTAGCGGGGCTTGAAAAAAGCATGGAAGATATTAGAGAAACCCTTTCTGGAGAAATAATAGAACTAAAATCTAACCAAGTCGAAATCAAAAAGGCTATTAATGAGGTGCAATAAAAAATGGAGGTTCTAACTGCTAGGATAAATGAGGCAGAAGACAGAATTAGTGATATAGAAGACCAAATGATAGAAAATAAAGAAGC
>NC_138369.1:138770548-138787589 GCF_054177405.1 Leptonychotes weddellii | reverse complement strand
TGATAGACATTGGGGAGGGTATGTGCTATGGTGAGTGCTGTGAATTGTATAAGACTGTTGAATCACAGGGGTGCCTGGGTGGCTCAGTCGTTAAGCATCTGCCTTCGGCTCAGGTCATGATCCCAGGGTCCTGGGATCGAGCCCCGCATCGGGCTCCCTGCTCTGCGGGAAGCCTGCTTCTCCCTCTCCCACTACCCCCTGCTTGTGTTCCTGCTCTCGCGCTCTCTCTCTCTGTCAAATAAATAAAATCTTTAAAAAAAAAAAAAAGACTGTTGAATCACAGACCTATACCTCTGAAACAAATAATACATTATATGTTAAAAAAAAAAAAAAGAAGATAGCAGGAAGGGAAAAATGAAGGGGGGGAAATCGGAGCGGGAGACGAATCATGAGACTATGGACTCTGAGAAACAAACTGAGGGTGCTAGAGGGGAAGGGGGTGGGGGAATGGGTTAGCCTGGTGACGGGTATTAAAGATGGCATGTACTGAATGGAGCACTGGGTGTTATATGCAAACAATGAATCATGGATCAGTACATCAAAAACTAATGATGTAATGTATGGTGATTAACATAACATAATAATAAAAAAAAAAGAGACCATGACTAACAATTACTTCTAGAACAAAGCAAAAGAAGAGATTTTAAAAAGGACAAAATAAAAAGGAAACAGCAGTGTCCTGACACTATGAAAGATTCGGGGAAAAAAATCTGATTTCTGCTCTCATGATGCTTATAATCTTGTTCTAGAGAAAAATAGATGAATTAAAATAACTGAAGAACAATAGGAAACAGTACAATTAAGTGTAAAAATGGGTGGTGGAGGCAAAATCCTGTGGGAAATCCATGCCTCTTACATGTTTTCCAACTCAGAGGAAAGAGACAATGGGTCAAAAGCAACCTACTCTAGTTTCTGATATTAGTTTCATAATTCAGCTATAATCCCATTACAAAGAACTTCAAGGAACTGTTGACATTTTTTGCTGCCCTGTAGTTTATTGTCTCACGTATTGCTTGAAATACCAAGCTACACACAGAGATGTCTGCTCTAATGGTATTTGTTGACCTGCATTAGGTTAGGGTTAGACTCAATAAACAGAGATGAACATCACACGGAACCAGTTAGTCAAATTGTTTGTAAGTAGGCTTGCTTTTTTTTTTTTAGAATGTTTTATTACTTTTACCCTAAAGACTAGACATTAAAGAACGTTATCCTCAAATAATCTTGTTATTACATAAAACAGTAATATTTATATATTTATATTTATTATTACTATAAAGCCCAAAATGGGGATGTGCTGGGGTACCTTTACTGGGAATTTAATAAAGCCTAAACTTCAGGATCCTCACTTGCATGGCCCCTTGCAAATGCCTGTAAGTTAATTTGTAATTATAATTTTGTATTCTTTTTCTTAAGGAGGATCTCCCAAACAGTTTAAGCTTCTGGCAAAATCTTGATTTACTCTGAGTATAAAATAACCTTGAAAGGATCAAAACTGACCGTCCTTAAAGGCCAATTCTGAGAAGGGTACAAAATATACTTTTACAAGGATATATAAATCACATTTCCAAATGTATCCTTCCTATTGTCTCTGCCATCCACTCCTGCCAAAGAATAGATGCCATCTTACACCACTGTTACAAGGTTACTAGATTCTTTCAAATATAAACTTTGTCTGTTCAATGACTGGGAATAATCATAGCCTTTTGCCTTTTTTTTTAAGATAAAAAATTCAAAGGTAGAAGATAATTCCTAAGAATAAAAGGTATATTGGAGACTCACAAAATTTTTCACTAAAACAGTAATTATTATTCTTAGCTAAGGGATATATGCATTTGAGAAGAGGAAAGACATGCAAATTCTCTCAGTACAATTTACAGTAGTACCACCTACTGAAAAATGTGGTGAGTCTATGCAGAGTGTGGGAATTTTTACCATGAGGAACACCACGTGTCTGTTTTCTGGTTTCTGAAAACCCCAAATAAAATCCACAAGCACCTCTAAACCCCACCACGGAATTCTGACACTTCTGAGTAAGAGGTTCAGAACAAAATAAAATCTTTAGATGCACTATGTCTGTCTGCAGTTTTTCCTATAATGCCTTGTTCCAGTTTTTGAAGAAAACTGAATAAAAATTAATTCAAGAAAAAATGAGTGAAATTACCCCAAATGGAATACTAAATTGAAAAATAATAGTTAAATTGTTCATAACCATTTCCTGTTATATTTTTTCTCTCTGTCTTAGAAATGGAGTAAGAATGCTTCAAATAAAAAATGTAAAACCCATCCCATCCCATAAAGGGCCCACTCACGTAAACAGGAAACTTATTAAAAGAGCTTTTCTTGGTTTTCTGGCAAAGCCCACTTTTTATTTTGGTGGCAGCACCTATTAAGGAGAGGACTCTTTGTGGGATGGGTGAAAAATCAAAACATTGCAAATCCATCAGGCACTCACTGGATTAGAGTTAGTTGACTAACTTCTTGGCTAGAAAGAGCAAAGTGGCTCTGAGATCAAGGAACAGGCTGCATTCAGCCTAGCCATGCCCTATACATACTGGTCTTCCCAGTCCAGGCATCACAAATCAACTTGAGGTTCCAAAGGAGCCAGTAGACACCAGTCCATAATAGTGCAAAGTGTTTCACATGCACATTGAACTAACCTCTCCTTTCCTATACATTTAAATCCCATTTTATTTGTTTCGTGATTTCCTTTTCTGGGAAGCATTGTAGCATCAAAAGAACAAAGGTTTTGGAATCTGAAAACTTGGTTTCTAGTTCCAGCTCTGCCAGATACGGTGACATGTTGCCTTCCTGAGTCATCAATTTTCTGATATGCAGAATGGGAACTAATACTTCTTCTTCAATCAGCTCAGGTTTCTCAAAGCGTGGGTAAGCATCACCTGTCTCAAAATCACCACAGGTGAAAATACAGATTCCAAGGCTCCTTTATGACTTATTAAATTAGACTCTTTGCGAGCTAGAAAGCCTTGGAATCTTCATTTGAAACCCACTTCCCAAATAATTTTTGCACATTAAAGTTTTAGAGCCACATTCTAACTTGTCTTGAGTCAGGATTAAATTAAACCATTTTGGTGAAACATGTCTATGAACTGCAAATCAGAACATACATGTTGAGCTGCTCTCTCACTACTGTTATTTTCCAGGGTAGCTCAAAGCACCAACGCCAGGACACAGGACCATCTTCCCAAAGATCTCGCTTGGAGCCATACCCTGCCAGGCCACAAGCATTCCACTTTATCTTCAGTTAGTCAGGGTAGGTTGACTGGGGGGGGAGGGGGGGAGAGCTCAGTTGTGACACAGGCAGGATTTCTGTAGAATTTCATTTATGTGACTGTACCTACCCCACAGGGCAATATTAGGATTAATTCCTATTTGGTAATTTACTGTGTGTAAAATGCCTCAAGCCCCTTGGAGGAAAGTGCTATATAAATGTAAAATAATAATTATAATAATAATAACCTTGACTATTTAACTGATCAGTGAATTAGCTAGAAGATTTAGGCTGCCAAGGGACAAGGCAGAAACCATTTTAAGTAGAAACACTGTACATTATCATACCTCATAACTGTTATCACAAAAAGGGGAAACAAATGTTGAAAATTAAGATAAATCCATGTTCTTCACTGACTTAAATGACAGAGGATCACTAGTCTTGTTTCATGAAAGCCAGGAAATGCAGAAGTGACTGCTGAATTGTAATTCTAACTCAGGCACACATCCTGAGGTCTAATACACTTTGGTCTTTTATTTGTATAGAATATATCTCATTGGTGCAACGTCTAAAATTTAGCATAAGTAAGGCACCTGACCATGATTTTGCTTAGTTGGAATATGTTCATAATTTACCCCTATTGGTAGGTAATGGTTTTGCTATTTGAAAAAGTATTGATGTTATTTTATAAAGTTCCAGATAATATTTGAATCAGCTGTTTACTAAATTTGATTCCTGTGTATCTTCCTAAGAAAACTAGGGTGTAGGGGTGCCTGGGTGGCTCAGTCGTTAAGTGTCTGCCTTCAGCTCAGGTCATGATCCCAGGGTCCTGGGATCGAGCCCTGCACTGGGCTCCCTGCTCGGCGGAAACCCTGCTTCTCCCTCTGCTGCTTGTGTTCTCTATCTCTCTGTCAAATAAATAAATAAAATCTTAAAAAAAAAAAAAAGAAAAGAAAACTAGGGTGTATTTCTATTTCTGAATTTAAGAAACTAAAACATATGAGAGATACCTTTTCTTCCCAGGAAAAAAATATTTTGGGGCATGTACTCACAGAAGCTCAACTGCCCTCAGTTCTTATATTATTTGTTTTATTTATTAGATTCATGGAGACCCTCCCACCAAAAGCTCAAGGGGCTGAACCCAGAACTTTCATATACTGAACATGAATCACTTCTTAAACCACAAAAAGCAAAAAAAAAAAAAAAAAGGCTATAGAAATCTTAATGGGCAAGCTTCAGATGCTCAAAAGCAATTGTTTAGTTACTCTACTTAGTTATGCATCGTTCAAAACACTTTCTAAATCGGGCAAAAAAGGTTCTTTGTGAAGAACAGGCTTTGGGGTCTTGGACAAGTTTTAATTCTAGTTGTTTTATAGCTCCCACACAAAGTAGTTTCGATGTGTATGTAAAGAGGTACTGTACTTCCATGCAATAAAATTTGTAGTTGAGTATTTTGAAAGGGAAAGAAAGCAAGCAAGAAGAGGAATGAGTATGTGGTACCTTGCTCTATTTTTAATTATTAACTCATAGCCTCAAAGATTTACACTTTAAAAAAATCCAGTATTGAGTAAAAATAGGTGCAGACTAAGGTGAATGAGTACTAGAAAATAAAGTTAAACAGTGTAACTCAAATTACCTTGAAAATACTGAAATTAAGTTTTACTCTGTTTATAGGGTAGGGAGAGAAAGACAAAATGACAGAAAGACAGAAAGTCAAAAATCTAAAAGCCGGAGTTGTAACTGCTTTTCTTTGCATGAAGTAGTAAATATTAAAAATGTCTTTTGATTTATAAAAAGTCATATGATACATAATACCCAACACAACAAAATATTCCAAATGTGATGTGTGTCTAAACACATGCATGCAAACACACACACATACACACACACACACGTAAAAAATATGGGTCTTTCTGGCTTCAAAGGGCCTCTAAAAAGGACAGAAGACAAAGGATTTCTGATAAACTGCTTCTGCTAGAGTCACTAGCAGAGAACAAGTCCAGCCAAGTGCTGCCAATAATCATTTCTGTTATAAACATTTTAAAAATCCATCTTTCCTTTGTGATGCTTTTCCTTCCATATAGCTAATATGGTAGCCAGTACCCTGGTCCTTTAGCCACATTGGAATTTCTTGCCCTGCATCACAAGCCCAGCTGTACTCATCAAAGTAGAAAAACTGACAGCATTGTCTGAAAGACACAGCTTGGGATAATTGCTCCTTGTAGTTCCCCTGTCAATGAATATTATCATATTCTTCTCACGAATAAGGTTACTGTACTTTTTTTTTTTTATTTCTACACACTCAGCCACTAAGCACATTACTGTTCCTTTAATGAAATGAATGAAACGTGACAGTGTGAGCTGTAGTTTAGCATTCCCAAGATTCTGTTCTAAGGCTTCTGTGTGCATATTTTTAAAAACAATCTTTGTATGTCCAGAAAAAGTAAAAATGACAATAATTTTTTACTTGATATTACTGTTTTCTTAAGAAGGCTAATAGAAATATCAATGGACTGGCACAAAGGAAAGAAAAAAAAAAAACCCACGTGAGGCTAGCAAACATACCCTCTTACTGAGTTTCTTTCACCCAAATATATAATGGAATCTCTGACATAATGCATTTTCTTTTCCCATCATGTTAGACTGAAACTTAGTTATTTGGCTGAAAGTAGAAAAAAAACCATGTTTTAAATCTTCTAATAATCTACACCTTTGAAATATTATTCTCTCCTTAAATTTTGAATGCCAACTCATTAAGAAGGAAAAAATTTCAAAGTATTGCGGTCACTAATAACAACAGCAAAGCTAACGTTTATTGAACTCGTAGGTGTTCTTGGTACCACTATAATCACACATATTGATTGACTCATTAAATCTTCACAACAACTCTATGAGGTAATGCTATTATTACTCCCATTTTATAGATGGGAAATACAGGCACAGAGAGATTAAAAACTTCCTCAAGATCACACAGCCAGTGAGTAGAGGAGTCAGGATGCAAACTGAGGGAGCCAGATGCTGTTATACAGTGAATATTTGGTCCCTAAAGCCCAGTGCTCCTTACTTTTCCCGAAGCAATTCCTCCGCTGAGCAGCTCTCAGCGTTCACTTTCCCTTCTGAACACTTACACACCTGTTTGCACACAGCTTGCTTTGAATATCACAGTAGTGTAATGCTCAGGCTCTGGAGACAGATAAAAGGGTCTATCCCCACATATCAGCACTGCTTACCTCTACTGATATCTGTGCCTCAGTTTCTTCCTGTGTAAAACAGAAGTAATAATAGCAATTTCATGTAGTTGTGGGGATTAAACGGGAGAATACCCATTTGAGCTCAGTGGAGGGTCAATGATGTTTAATAATTGCTAGCTTCGTTATCACTGATTTTAATCTCTTAATACATATGATCCCTTTCCTCAACTAGACTGTATTTCTTTTCAGAGAGATTATCAATATGAATCCTCATTGTTTTGTGTACGGTTTTCCAGATGCTTAATATATGTTGTTGAACTCTTAGATGTCCTAGACGCCACCATAATAACATGTATTAACTCATTAAATCTTCATAACAATTCTATCAGAACATATAGTAATTCAGAATATTATAAGTAATGTAACATTTATAGCAGTATCTAAAATTTAGTGCACCCTTACTGTGTGTCCAGAGCTCAAGCAAGTGCATGATGGCATTGTCTCATGTAACTCTCCCCATCATCCTCTGAAAGAGGGACTTTCAAAATCTTCACCTTACACAGGAGGAAACCAAGGCTCAAAGAGGTCACACACCCGTGTTCAAGAATGTGAACCTTTAACCACAACCCTCTACTACCTTCTAAAGAATGAATTCAAAGCAGGTTTTCATAAATATTTGGTCTTGATGGTGAATCAATTGAGTCACTTCCTTCTGTCACCAGAAACTGTGCTTACAGTAAACTAATGTGGCCTGTGCAATATCATTCATTCATTACTTAACTATTAAAAAGAGATTATTGTGTGCCAGGCACATGCCAAGTACTGGCAATAAAAAAAACCGAACACTATGGATCTAAAATTTTCTCGTCAAAAGCAATTAAAATTTAATGTAATTTCATGACCCCCATTTGCTATGCCTACTCTTAGAAAAATCAAACTTCCTCTCTCCCCTTCCTTCCCTGCCCACTCCTTATTCTTTCTTTTAAACCCAAGTTTCATAGTATTCAATTTATACAGATTTTTACCCATAAGAAGCTTACATGTCAAGGCAAGGAACCATTTTAATTATATTTACTCTTCATTTTGAGTATATTTCCTTTTCATATCTGACAAAGACTTTAGAAGTGACTAAAGAAAGGCAAAGCAACCTGATTTTTTAAAAAAAATTCTTTCATGTACAATCTTTTGTCTGTAATATTCTCATAATGGCTTAGAAATTTTAAAAGAAGATTTTAGCTATTTTCCTTCTTTTCAAATTGGCAAAATTTGAATTTTTTTCTTCACATGTTTAGATTGGCTTTAAAATCAACAAACCAGAAAATAAGAACATATTCAGCTTAAAACACACGCCCTTCATGGGTGCCTGGCATCTTCAACTAGTGTCAGCATCACTCTGAAAACTGGGTTTCTATTCTGTTTTTAAAAAAAGGTTGAAAAAAAAGTTGAAAAATGCATGTGTAGAACTCACACAACACCAAGCCTTCTGTCTTAAGGAGAGAAAATATTTCAGGGCAATGGAAGACCACAACGATTGCTGCAACAAACTCTCCAGTAGCTAGCAGACCTTGTCAGTACTATCTCACCTCCACACTGAAGGTACAGGTGGTATTTTGTCTGTGACCTTAAAACATATCTACTTAGGGTTTGGAGTGGATAATTCTGAAACCGGTAGTGTTCAGGTACACTTTGAAGAATCATTATTTGCTATGCATGACTTTAGATTGTATGGAGCTGATAATTTCAAAAGGAGGGACTTTTGCTTGAAGAAAGCTCTCCTGAAATTCTGTCATGAAATGGTTCAATTCAGCAGAATTATTTAAAATATAATGCCCAAGAAGAGTATTTTATATCTAGAGTACGTGAGCAGAAAAATGCCCTTCAGAAGTTAGCATCATTTGTTAATTCATTAAAGATACATTTATTGTGTACCTACTGTATGCTAGGCATTCTAATAGACAAGGACAATACAAAGAACAAACAACTAGATCTGAAAAATAGTAGCAGGGGTATAAATGGGGCTGGTGAGAGAAAACAAGGAAGAGATAATAAAGTGATTACAATCATAGCTGCCACGAGCTGAGGGCCTGTCACATATCAGGGCAATATGAACCACTTCATACCACCCCTGCATGATAGGTATAATCTTCTCACAGATGTGAAAAATCAAAGTGTTGATTGATTATAAAGGGCTTTGTAATGCTATATAATAAAGTTTATATTTTATTTTATAAGTAATGAGGGAAAATTTTTAAGGTGAGAAATGATATGATGAATTTTTTTTTAGAAAGGTAACTTTGGTGTTGCATTCATTTTGATATAGTATCACTATACTACCACACAAGGATGTGATTTTTTTGGGTGGAACTGATCGAGAGTTCATTGCTAATGGAGCCCACTATGAATTAAGAAGTATCTGGCTTCGGGGCGCCTGGGTGGCTCAGTTGGTTAAGCGACTGCCTTCAGCTCAGGTCATGATCCTGGAGTCCCTGGATCGAGTCCCGCATCGGGCTCCCTGCTCGGCAGGGAGTCTGCTTCGTCCTCTGACCCTACCCCTCTCATGTGTTCTCTCTCTCTCAAATAAATAAATAAAATCTTTAAAAAAAAAAAAAAGAAGTATCTGGCTTCTGAAAAATACAGATTGGATGCCACTACTCTTTACTTAAAAAAAAAAAAAGTCATCTTTAATGATTTCCATGAACTAGTTAGTAGACCTTCCTTCTGAGGCATGCATGATCTGCTCCTGAAAACTGTACAGCCTCACCTCCTAAATTCCATAATGCCTTAATAGCTTGCCACACTAGACCACTCCTCACCATTCCAGATTCTAATATGTCTTCATACCTCAGTTCTCATGACATTCCCTCAGTCTACATTTTTCTACCAGGTGAAAACCTCATTCACTCTCCATATTGCTTGAAAGATCACAGCCTTTCTGAATTTTCCTTCTCATTCACCTTTGATTCAACCACTTTCTCTGGTTTCCCACAGCATTTCACCTATTCTCTTCTACATCAGCATCTTTTTTGTTCTACTTTATACTGAAGCTCTTTGTTTCCAAGTCTCTCTCCTAGAATCTAGAAGGTTAACAATTGAGGGTATTGATCTTAATCTTTCACCTAAGTTTTACAAACAAAAAAAGGAAAGGAAGCACAGAGTATATACTTGGTCAAGTAATGATATCCAGATGCTACCCTGCCATAACCAATGCTCAATAACTGTTAGATGGATAGAGTCACTCATTCAATCATTTATTCACTCACTTTTTAATTCATTCATTAATTCTACATGCTCACAAAAGAAACTAAAGACTGCTTTATAAAAAAGTTTTCTGTTCTGGGGCGCCTGGGTGGCTCAGTTGTTAAGCGTCTGCCTTCGGCTCAGGTCATGATCCCAAGGTCCTGGGATCGAGCCCCGCATCGGGCTCCCTGCTCAGAGGGGAGCCTGCTTCTCCCTCTCCCACTCCCCCTGCTTGTGTTCCCTCTCTCGCTGTGTCTCTCTGTCAAATAAAAAAAAAAAAAAGTTTTCTGTTCATTTGAAGAAAATCTTTTACAAATCAACAGGCTAAGACAGAGAAGTCTATTATATTATGATTACTATTATCGAATCAAATAAACAATGGGTATATCTACAGAGTGCATTCCAAGCCAGAGTCAGGAAAACTGGTTATAAACTGTAGAAAACTGAGGAATGTACCAGCTCACCACTTAACATCACTGTCTCCATATAGCCTATAGGTATTTACTGCCTATTTCATACTAACATGAGAGTGCCTGTGGTACTGGCAAAAGTAGATGAATCGCCTGCCCAGAGATGCTATTGAAAGGAAATAAAACAATTTCATAGCAATACAAGGGAGAAAATACGAACATTTACAAAGTTATTTATTGTCTAGGGCAGGTAGTTGATTCCAAACATATATTATCTCATTTAAATACTCACAAAAACACTAAAATGGCTAGTATTTATCCATTTTAAATAAAAACATAACTGAATGTGAGAATCTTAATTAAATTCCCAGAGGCCACATTACTAAGAACCTGGGGGAGCCAGAACTAAAAAGCTGAAAGCCCTTACTTAGTCTTTTCTACTTATATTAAATTACTTCTTAGAACATATTTCTAAACCAAAGAAGTTGAAATCAATATGTTTTATGGAAGACCTTAATGTAGGCATCAAAAGACAGAAAATAGGCGCCTGGGTGGCTCAGTTGGTTGGGTGACTGCCTTCGGCTCAGGTCATGATCCTGGAGTCCCTGGATCGAGTCCCACATCGGGCTCCCTGCTCGGCAGGGAGTCTGCTTCTCCCTCTGACCCTCCTCCCTCTCATGCTCTCTGTCTCTCATTCTCTCTCTCTCTCAAATAAATAAATAAAATCTTTAAAAAAAAAAAACAGAAAATAATAGCTAATATTTATTGAATACTACTGTTCTAAACATTTTGATATATTCACTCATTTAATCCTTACAACAATGTTTTTGGAGGTGAGTACTATTATTATTGTTGTTATCACTTTAAAGTATGGAATAGAAGACAATAAACTTTCAAAAAGTCACAAAGCTAGTAAGTGGCTCTGCAGTCAGACTACAGCCCACAGAATTTAACCATCATGTATACTGCTCATTAGGCTAAGATTTTTTTTTTTTTAAGATTTATTTATTTCTTTTAGAGCGAGTGAGAGTGGAGGAGAGCTGCAGAGGAGGAAGGAGAGAGCATCTTAAGCAGACTCTGCGCTGAGCAGGGAGCCTGACACGAGGTGCACAGCCTGACTTGGGGCTTGATCTCACGACCCTAGATCATGACCTGAGCTGAAACCAGGAGTCAGATGCCCAACTGACTGCACCACCCAGGGGCCCTAGGCTAAAAGGTTATTAAATGAGACAGCTTAAATAAAGTTCCAAGAATAGGGCATGCCACAGAGTAGGCCTTTATTAAATGTTACTGTCTCTCTTTTTCTTCAATCTCTAAAATTTTATAATTGTAATAATACCTTTATTTTTAAAGTATATTCTGCTTTTTAAAGACTTAACAATATCCGATTTCACAAAAATAGGTCACTGAATGTAGAATATAGTAAACTAGTATTAAAATGGTGTTGAAAAGTATTTAACATTCTGCTAAATGTTACTCATAATATAGATTTAAGTGACAAAGTATGATTCCAAAGAGTGTATACAGTGTTTTACCAAAAATTAAAAGGCACAGAAACAACAACAACTGGAAAGGTATATCCTCAAAGTTTAAAAGGAAATTATTTCTGGATGATTGTGAATTATTTTTTCTTCTTATATTTCATTCTATATATTCTACCATGCCTATGTATGCTTTTCTTTTTTTTCTTTTTTTTCTTTTTAAAGATTTTATTTACTTATTTGACAGAGAGAGAGAGCACAAGCAGGCGGAGCAGCAGACAGAGGGAGAGGGAGAAGCAGGCTCCCCACTGAGCAGGGAGCCTGATGTGGGGCTTGATCCCAGGACCCTGGGATCATGACCTGAGCTGAAGGCAGATGCTTAACCGACTGAGCCACCTAGGCACCCCTGTGTGCTTTTCATAATAAGAAAAATAAAATAAAAAAGAATAGCTGGGACAGAAACATTCCTAATTTGCTGATATAACACTGAGCAGCAATATTATATTAGAATTGTGTAAAATTCCACATGTTTAGAGCTGGAGCTTGAATAGAACCCAAGATTCCTCATTTCTAACACAGTGTGTTTTCTCCTACACCCTATTCTCTACCCAGTGGTTATCATTATGAGGAATTCAAAAGTAATTTATGAAGAAGACCCCTCTGGAGGGTGTTTAGAGATACTGTGATTGCAAATGTGCTATGAGCGCATGCGCGTGCACACACACACACACACAGGTGTTCTAGCACATCAGGCTTCTTAAGCTGCTTATGCAACTGTGTAAGCCATTTGTTTCTGAGTCCAAACTGATACTATATATGGCAGACTGATTTTCTCTAATTTTTCACACTCTTTCTATAATAGAACTATACATCCACACACACCACATGACTTTACTGTAACTCTCAGTAGTGTTTGTTAATGTGGGGAACAGACTATAACTATGTCCCCTAGCTTTGAGTTTGGTCAAGTCACTTGCCTTGACCAATGGAATGTTGGCAGAAATGCCATGAGTAGTGATCTGGCTTGGCTTCTTATGCCCATGGAATTTGCAATAAGACAACTTTGTCTCAAGTATCTGGTCTCTTCATCCTGAGTCCCAGAATAAGAAGCATGTGGAGAAGATATGAACCCAAATGCAGCCTGAAGGTACCCAGATTCCACATAGACCTATAAGTGAGAAATAAATGTTTACAATTATAAGCCACATAAATTTGGGGGTTGTTTGTTATGCAGCATTACCACAGCAATAGCAAACTAATATACAAACAACTATAAATGCAATCTATGGTGGCAGGTTTTGTACTATATATATAGTATATATTATATATATTATTATTAAATACTATATATATAGTATACATCTACTGTCTGTCTATCTATGTATCTCACAAGTCTAGATACCTGACACTACAGGTAGCATATGTATTCACATATACATGAGAAAAGGTTGTCAGTTGTAAGTCCATAAGGGTATGTGCTATCGTGAGCGCTGTGAATTGTGTAAGACTGATGAATCACAGACCTGTACCTCTGAAACAAATAATACATTATATGTTAAAAAGAAGAAGAAGAAGAAGATAGCAGGAGGGGAAGAATAAAGGGGGGGAATCGGAGGGGGAGATGAACCATGAGAGACTATGGACTCTGAGAAACAAACTGTGGGTTCTAGAGGGGAGGGGGGTGTGAGGATGGGTTAGCCTGGTGATGGGTATTAAAGAGGGCACGTTCTGCATGGAGCACTGGGTGTTATATGCAAACAATGATCATGGAACACTACATCAAAAACTAATGATGTAATGTATGGTGACTAACATAACATAATAAAAAAAAAAAGAAAGTTCGTAAGTGGAGAAGCTACTATGCTCCCATGCTTTTCAGTTAGCCATATATGTGCTTCTCACATTTCACTGCATAGAAAAAAATCACCTGGGATCTTATTAAAATGCATATTCTCGTTCAGTAGGTCTGGAGTGAGGCCTCAGATTCTGCATTTCAAACAAGTTCCTAGGTAGTACTGAGAGTACTAATACTATTATACTCTGAGTAGCAAAGGCGCAGAGGACAGATAGTGGTAGCCATATGGAGGAAACAGCCACAAACAGAGAAGATAGTCTGGAACAGTATGCAACTGAGAACAGAAATAATTTTGATTAAATGTTTATCTTTATCTTAAAATGAAACAATTCACATAAGAGACAGAAGAGTCAAAGGAAATGGGCCTTGCAAACAAATCAAATGACTGCCCTTATGTTAATGGTGACTACAGATTCTCAGTCACATATATATATATATATATATAGACATGCCTGCTAATGACTAGTACTAGAGTCCCACTCAAGCAATGCAAATGTAACATCCCAGGGCATTCTGTATAAACATATATACTGATAAACTTATGACCTTGCAGCACTCGCTTATGGAAAAACCTTACATATATGTTCACTTTCTGAAACGTAGCTTTCTAACAGCAAACTTGTCTTTATTTCTCTATTTTCTCTTTTTGATACTTCATCTACTCCACTAAAATCCATTAAATTAGTTGTCTTAGTTGGCTCAGGCTGCCATAATAAAATACCATAGACTTGTTAGCTTAAACAACAGAAATTTATTTCTCTCAGTTCTGGAGGATGAGAAGCCCAAGATCAAGATGCTGGCATGGTTGAGTTCTGGTGAGGGGCCTCCTTCTGGCCTCCAGTTGGCCACTTTCTTACCATTCCTCACATGGCACAAAGAAAGGAAGCTCTGGTGCTTCCGGCTCTTCTTATAAGGGCACTAATCCCAGCATGGAGGCTCCACACTCATAACCTCATCTAAACCTAATTACCTCCCAAAGGCCCCACCTGCTAATACCATCACATGGGAGTTGGGAGTAGGGCTTCTACATATGGATTTTGGGAGGATACAAACATTCAATCCATAACACTAGTACTTCTCAAATTTTTTCAGGTCATGGCATACAAAGAAAAGGGTAGGGGCACATGGATGGTTCAGTCAGTTAAGAGTCTAACTCTTGGTTTCCGCTCAGGGTCATGAAATCGAGCCCTACATGGGGCTCCACACTGAGTGTGGAGTCTGGTTGAGTTTCTCTCTCCCTCTCCCTCCGCACCTCCCACTTGTGCTCTCTCTTTCTCTCTAAAATAAGTAAATAGCTCTTAAAAAAAAGGGTAATATTGTCTTATTCACTGGGATAAACTAGGAGAGATTTGGAGCTTTAGAGGAGGCTCTGCTGGGCTATATATGAGTAACCCTTGGGCTCCCGCTGTCACTAGGCCTCCCATAGGATCTCCTACACACTGGATACAACCACAAACTCTATAGAACACAAACAGTATCACCAAGTACCATCACTGTTTCTGAGCCTCATTTCGGATCTTTCATAATTGAGCTGATATTTTCTGGAAAACAACACTAGTGTGTAAAGTGGTTTCCTAGGCAGTTGATCAATAACCACTAGAGAAAAGATGAGCGTATTTAGAAAATTATGCTGGAAGGTGTAGTGTAAATTCCAAATAAGGCCACTTTAGGAAATGGCAGATGAGATAGTTGACTTTTCTTGAAGAATATGTTTTTAAATTTTTATAACTTTAGACATCTCCAGGTGTCACAATGGATGCTAATAAAGTAAATGGGAATCATCATTTCTTCCTGTGACAGATGCTTGTTTTCTTTTTTGGGACAAATTCAGGTACTGCCAATAGTTTATCTTCCCAGAATAAAAGCTTAAAAATTTTTCTAAAAGTAGGGAAGAAAATATTTTTTCCCACAGAAATATAGCTAACATGCAACATCAGGTCCTTTGGTACTCCCATGGGGACAAGATGCACTACTTGGAAAATTGAGATGCTTTTTCCTGGAGTTTTCTTCATCCTTTGCCTTCTTCAGTCCAGACTGGGTCATTGGGTAATAAGGAGCAGGTTTGTGGTGTTAGGGTGATCTTCTTGGTGACCACACCCTGGAAATAGCTTTAAAATTGGACATTGAAAAGCAGGAAGAGAGTTTCAAACTTTCCATCTCATTGTTATTTGTGTTCTGGAGCCTCATTAATTTCTCTCACAGAAGGTGGACTCTTCCCTGGTGCTGATTATAGATATAGTGGATCTTACATTTCTGTCTAGAAAACAGGCACCAAGAAGACTTCACCAAGTCTCATTCCAGACTGGATTCACATGATCATAGCAATAAATATCCCCAAACAAGAATCATTCAAAAGCCTGTTGAATTTGACCAGATACTTCAAATGGTAACAGATACTGCCACCATTCCTACAGTATGACCCTGAAGTCCTCAACCTTTTTTTCTCCACCTTGATGTATAAGAAAGATGATATTTAGATTCCAACACATTCTCATGAATTTACCTAGAGTTATTTGCAACTTCTGGAGTATAAACTAAAACATTACCCATTGGCTCCCACTTAATAAAGCATGTTAGAAAATACAAGTATATGAGTAAAACTTCATTATAAATAAAATGAACAATCTTGTGTTCGTTTTAATTTTTAAAAGAGTAAATCAAATACATATACTTCATAAGTTTATTATTCACAAAAAATTTATTGTAACACATCTCACACTTGATTGAAACACATGAGTAATTTCTTATTACTGACAATAGAAGTCACTGGTATAAATTATGCATTATTCACTCATCCAACAACCATTAATTGAGCACTTACTATGTGTCAAGACAGTGCTAGATACACGAGACCACAGATGAATAACACGTCTCTCTCTTCAAGTGTTAACAACTATTGATGTGAGCAATTGGGCTTCTATTGAACTTTGGGAACCAGGATATGAATGGGCAGTGATTCACTGGAGGTAGTAGAAAGCAGAAAAGAAGATGCTGTGAACTGACTAATTAAAACAAACAAACAAACAATCTGCGTACCCATCTCACTTTGGGTTCCTTCCAAAGAAGAGTTTGCAACAAGGACCTGGGTACAGGTTGTAATCTGGAAGGTGATCTTAGAAGGCAGGCATGGAGGAGTGGTGAGTGAGTCAGAGCAGAGGACAAGGCAATGATGAAAATGTGTCAAAGGGGCCGGCCACCAGTGTACCAACTGGAGCATAATTCAACCAGCATCTCTGAGACTTGTGCATAGTGTCTCCAGAGGTTTCCGAGGTATGGGTCTGAAAGAAACAGAGGCTGGAACATTTTTGCTCCAGTCCCATTCCTCCTTTGGTTGAGAGTTGCTCCAGGGCATTAAGCAGCCAACCCCCTCTTTCCCCTATCTAATGTAGATTTATTGAGCTCCCCCAGCCATGGAAAAGGTCCTGGGAAAGCACTCCTGAGGTGGGAGGCTGGGCTAACACAGAACTGCTCCAAGTCTAGCTGAAATCAGAGGTGAGCTGCGGGGCTGAGGAAGGTAAGGTGTCAGACACATGTGCTGGAGCAGCCTGCAGAGACTTCTGGGGGTGGGGCATAACCTACTGCAGTCTGAGCTTGCAGCCCCGGAAGGATGGTCTGGGGAACGTTAGAATGACATC
>NC_138369.1:138758425-138770448 GCF_054177405.1 Leptonychotes weddellii | reverse complement strand
TTTTAAAGATTTTATTTATTTATTTATTTGAGAGAAAGAGAGAGAGAGACAGAGAAACAGCATGAGAGAGGAGAGGGTCAGAGGGAGAAGCAGGCTCCCCGCCGAGCCGGGAGCCCGATGTGGGACTCGATCCCAGGACTCCGGGATCATGACCTGAGCCGAAGGCAGTTGCTTAACCAACTGAGCCACCCAGGTGCCCTAGAATGACATCTTTTTACTAATTATATTCCACGTAAAGTGCCTCTGACTCCTGTAAGAAGTCAAACTTTGCGACAGTAAATCCTGACACTGCTCAGGTAAGAAACAGAAAAATGATGATTTGCTAATCGGCTTACTTGATTCTCTGGCTAGGATGTCAAGATTAGACTCAGCAGTTCTTGGGAAAATCCTGACACTCATTCACCAATTATCCCCTGGAAGTTGATACGTATCGATCTCCCTATGTTTCAGGGAAGAAATCTTTGCACTGCTCTAAGGAGCTTTTCCAAAAATGGTGATACATTTTTGCATCATTTTGTCATGATGGGCCCTATTGAAAAACCTCCTGAAATTCTGAATTCATGGCAGTGATATCTACGTTGTTGTATTTGGCTTGCATTTTTGTTTTGTTTTGTTTTGTATTAAAGCAGAGGAGAAATGGGTAAAGGTTAAAAACTGCACCTAAATGTATTAAGCTTGAAGGCTTTGAACATAAATGAGAAGGTTTACAGGAAGTTATTCAGACCTTTAAGCTTCGATAAACATTTCATCACTGCTGACAAGATCCACTTTAGGTAACCCTGCCCAAGCAGTTCCTGTGTTGCTAAGGGTGAAGGTGAGGTTATTTTGCAATTCACCAAGCAGGGTAGGAGTTTTTCTGGGGAATTTTGATTTGGAGGCCCAGAGCCTAAGGTTAAACCATAGATACTTTTGTGGTTATAGGAGAAGAATTGATAGGCCCCTCGTTTTTTAATTATAATGTATAAAGGAAAGAACTGGATTCCTAATTCCTAGGAAAGGTGGTGGTAGTAGTAGGTAGGTTATGGTCCCTTATATGAATATATGTGGCTTCCCTCTGACAATGAGTGGGCAAGTCTTTAAAAAAGTTCCGAAAGAGAAAAAGAAAAGCCCCAGGGACCATTTAGGCTCTGTCAGTGAGTTCCATCCCAAGACATCAAATCCAGTTGCACAGAAACCAAACGTCAATATTTACAAAGCTCTTTCCATCTTATATCCTGCTTCCTTTTTCTTTTATCCCTTTTCTTCTCCTTTTCCTTCCTCCCTATTCCCTTGATCCTCTCCTTTACACTTTTTCCCATTTGCACTCACTTCCCCCACACCCATTAGCCAGGTCCACCATCCGTTCATCCCAAAAGAGGCTTCAGTGACGGAAAGGAAAGGACTTCAAACAAAGCCATAGTCCAACACAGGGAGCTCCAGAGGCTGGGGGACTGTGACTGAAGCAAAGCCTGAGGAGGGGCCTCACCCCTCTGAGGCCCTTCACCCAACAGGCGATTAGGTTTCAGCCAGCTTGATAGCTGTATGGAGCCTCATGATTTCAAAGCTTTCAGGGGCTGACAAGGACTTGCTAATTTCAAACTTTCTAACCAATTACAATCACAAAGAACTCAGGACAATAATCAGTGAGCAAAATGAAACTGCTGGAGTGAAGCAGCCCTAGCAGGTTTCGCTCTTGTGGCTCTGCCACACGATGTGCAGCTGGGACTCTGCTTCCACAAGTAAATAAAAATACATTATAAAATAAAAACACACACAATGGGTCCCTCTTGCTGTCTTGTTCCCAGCAGTTGGGTCTGGAGGAACCCTGTCCTGCGTGTAGCCCATTAATTTCTGATGGCGTTAATTAAAAAACTTTTGATGCTGGTTTGAATGGAAAATACCTCAAACAGTGTTTCCTTTATTGAAACATCAAGTTCCAAGTCTTGGATTATTAGGTTAAGCTCTGTTGCAGCAGTGAGACTAACATAAATGCTTTCCATACCATCTGACTATTACTGCTAATAATAAATAATAATAATCAATGAAAAGAAAGAGGAGAAACTGTTTAGGTTGAAACTCCCTTATTTCAACCTGTTTTGTTTTGTTTTGTTTTCAGAACTAAATTGAAAATCCGGGTCCCTGAATGTAGGACATATGATATTTTAAAAATCTTTTTTCAAATCCTTACAGAACATTCAAATCACCCAATGTTCCAGGACCTGAATTTTTTATATTTTAAAATGGGGAAAGCTGCTTAAAATAAGTGAATCAGCTGCTAAGTGATTTCTCTCTGTCTCTTCCCCTACTCTCTTTTGAGAGGCTGAAAAAATGCTTAAAATGGTATATGCAATTGATATGTGCTGCTTAAGAAGCTTAATATAATTACTGAGGACTCAGACTTTCTATTTAAAATGAAGATAGGCTGGGGCAATAGAAACTATGAGTTGTAAGCACTCATCCCTCGGGAGGTGTGGAAAATGTTTCCAAACGTTTAGTCCACTGAGCGAGGTGAGGGGTGTCATGCAGTTATCCACAGGGTTCTCTGTCCTCCCGGAAACCTAGGGAAACCGAGGAAATCCTGACAGCAACGTAAGGAGCCAGCGTGACAGATGTCGTGCAGGAAGCCAGCAAATAAAAATGCATCTCTGCAATCCACCGCTTTTGTGAAGTGCTAAGCAAACCAGCAAAACATTCTGATTGGTTTCTAAGACTCTCCTCGAATTTGATTTTTTAACCATTCTTTCCTCTCGTGCAGGCGCCTGAAGCCCCGGACGGACACCCCATGGGGGAGGCCCCACAAATGCTGATTCACGGACGCCCTTTTCTCTCTTGTGCTCTCATGTACTTCACTTTCTCTCCCATTTTTCATCTCCCAATCTGTTTATTCATGCTGTCTGCAACATCAGCTGAATCCTTGAGGGACGACAAAACTTTCCTTTTTTACCCTGAAGGTCTTCATCAGTCTTATTCTTGTTTTGATCTACGCATCCCTAAAGTGGATGAAGTTCTGCATAAAGAAAGGCGAAGCGTTTTGGCAAATCTCCTTTCCTTCCGTCCCTAACCGCAGGCTGCACTGACCTCACCCTCTTGAAATAGTTTGCAGAACTGGCCACCCCGCCTGATGTGACATGATGGGAATCCTTCAACGACATCAACAACCACAACAACAGACAACCCTCACTGTAAAGCACATGAGGGGAATATGTAGAGCAATAGAAAGAACTAAAACTCCAAAAGGGACATAGGCCTGAGCAAACCACAGCATGAGTCTATTTGTTCACAAAATTTATGAATTTTCCCGAGTAAATTGACAGGCGATATTGTCTACAAAGGACTAGTAAATGTAAATTAACTAACAGATATGTAGCAAATGAGTACATTTAAAGATGATTTCCAGCTGAAATGATTTTTCTTCTGAGAGACCAAGTTTTTGTTAAACTTAATCCTACTCTCTTCCCTCTCCAGCAGCAGAAACATCTGGTCGGTTTTAGATTCCCCTTGGATTTCCAACTTCAAAGGGAATTATAAAGAATAACAAATTCATGTACCGGCACTAAAAAAAAATTAGAGCAGCAGGAGAGAATGGTAAAATTGTCCTTATTTGACTGCTAGTGACAGGCGCCACAGGCAGAACTATAAGAAAAGACAAAAGCAAGATCACCGGTTGACAACCAGAGTTCCTAGAAGGGACAGAATCTTTGGCTACATGCAGATATGCACAGGGCCCTTAGCAATCAATAAGGAGATTTCTCCTTGCTTAAGTGAAGAAAAAAAAATGAAAGGAGTTAGAAGGTGAGAGAGAGAGAGAGGAAGAAAGAAAAAGAAAGAAAGAAAAAAAGTTCATATTTACCTGTCACATAGTAAGCATCAGCAAAAATTTGTTCAATGACCTGGAGATTATCTTAAGGATTCAGCCCCTGGGTTTTTTATTTGATCTATAGAAAACTTGAGTCCCGATTCTACCAAGGGCTAGATATGCCATCTCAGAAGTGACTCAGGCTCTAAGAATCCACCAGAACCATCATCTCCTCCTAAAAGATAAAACCCCCAAGAGTCTCTTGCTCTGGATCTTTATCAAAGGATGGCCAGAAGTCAAAGTCCTTCATGAGTGGAGGTATAAGGTTTGAATGAACTATTGATATTTGCAGTTGTGCCAAGTTACGCTTGACATCACTTTATAGAACTGGATTTATCTTTCTCCTCTGTCATGTACTAGCAAAACTGAAACATACTTCTTAGAGTGCAGGTCTTGATATAATCAAAAAGAAAATAAGAACAGTTAGAGAAAGTACAATTTTGCTATTACAATTAGCTCTTATAAACAGCTCTTCTCTTTCCTGTTTCATGTACAATTTGTACAGCAATAACAATAAAAATAAACAAGACATGTTTAACCAATCAACGTGTTCTTGGACGTTGAACCATGAAAGAGTTAAGGGCTAAAATGTCTTTAAATAATTAATTATAAAAGTCTTTAAACTTAGTGTTCAGAGGTTACCGATCCCCACACCACATATACATTAGGTTGATTCAGAGTGGCCATCAAAAACCAGACAGCAAATTACTTTTGACCAAAAAGTATATATCAACAGCACGTTAAGAATATTTCACAGAGTGGGATAAAACAAACAGAACCAATTCTCTGTGGACCTTAGCATGGTTTGCAAATGGAGCAGTCTCCCAAAGAGAAGACCATTCTCCAAAGTATGTTGTCTATATCACAGGCTTTGACTCATCTTTAATAAAGGAAGAAAGAGTTAAGACTTCTCTTCAGCATTTCCAATGTAAAAGGACTGAGCTGGCTGCAAAAGCATCTTGAATGTCTGTCTTGAATGGGGTTTTCAGTCTTCCCTCACCACTCCAGGTAAAGCAGGATCAGCCAAGTGATCTCGCTAAGAGAATGCCGTAATTCCTATCCTGATGGTAATTGCATATGATGATATATTACATATCCGATAAAGTTCATCCAGAAAATATGCCAACTTCGTGAAACATGGATCTGATGATGTGAATAAACCTTTTTTTTTTTTGGCATATTTTTGGGCAACTATCTGTGTCTTTGGTCTAAAATGAAAATCCTGGCTTGATCCAGGCATTTACAAAGGATTCCCTGCCCTGTATAAGCAGAATCAATCATCCAATGACGATTCTGAACTTACCCAGAGAGAAGGAAGTAGAGGATATGGAATACTACTTTATTCCAAGAAATGCTGTTTTATAGCTTGAGGATATATATGGTCACAAATAGCAACAATGGAACAAACACCAGACCCAAAGGCTGAGCATAAGGAAACCCCACACACATATACCAAGAAGCAAACACTATCATTAATAATAATAATTATTATTATAGCTATTATCAGGATGAGGCATTGATGGTTCACTTGGGTATAATGTATAATACATTAGCTAGAAAGAACCAAGGGTAAACTTATTCTTATCTTTAAAAGGCAGTTTGTATTCTGGTTTATATGACATGAGCTACATAATTAACACATACGAGAAAATGATGCAGGAAGAGATGAAGACTTATGCCTTTATTTCAGTTGTTGTATTGTTAATATCAATCTTAAAAATAATGATGAAAAGGTCAGCTGTTTTAAAATATGGGTGTTATGGGGTATGGTAAAATATCCTCGTGGCTTTAAAATAGTGGCACAAAATATATATTTAAAGTATAGAACTTGTCATTGGACACTTCTGTCTATACATTAATGAGACAATAAATACATAAAATAAAAAACAAAAAAAAATAGTTAGTGGCTAGATCCTACCTATCCTTCCTTGGAATGCCTGTCTCAATGCCAAGCCATCAGATCCTTTCCTGATCTTTTGAGGACATTTTAATGGTGGTAACACCAAACCAAGGTAAAGAAGAAATAGAGAGGATCAGAAGACTGAAAGGGAAAAAATGAAATGGAAAGAAAAAAAGTTTGTATTGTTTACACCATCCAGTCTGGCAAATGTTACAGATGCTTTCTGTTTGCTTGGGATGGTTTATTGCTTATGTTATTTCTTTTCTTTTCTTTTTTTTCCCTCCATGTGCTTTCCTCTACCAACTTTGGCTGAAAATACTTTGTATGTGTCCATACTGTAAGCCCTCATATTTTTGTAGAGATTTAGTGTAGTGGAGAAGCACTTTTTTTTCTTCCCCAAGCGTTAGGCATATCAATATTCTAGCTACTCACTTTCGAGGCCAATGGAAAATGTGCTCCTAAGATTAAATAGACCTGAGTAACACATAAATCCAGTTTATACTGATGCAGTGTGTTACATAGTTACTCACATCCTGAATTTCTGATGAGTGGAATACACCTTTTGGACAACACAGTACTACTGAACCGTCACTGACTGTAATTCAAAGACGGCGAGGCAGGACTAAACCCTAACTATAGGTTCTCTATGGAGAGCCTAATTTGCACAGAGCCCTCTTCATCTGTGGAGCTCTGTGTGCAAAGGATCTAGTCTAGTCACAGAAAACTAGGTTCTTTAAATATTCTTAAACTAGAGCAATACTTAGAAGCACATAGGGAGTGCCCTTTGTTCAATAATATACGGTCTCTTTTGACCCTCACTTCCCCAAACAGTGCTTTTGTTTTTTTAATTATTCAGACTATTAATATATACTCCCTTCCTTTTCAGACTTCCTAAGTGCCCCTTTAGGAAGAAACCTTTCCTTTCTGCCAATATATCTTTAAAAAAATGATGCCTTTAAATCTAGTGCTACATTTGGTTCAAGTAGGTTGGCCATATTTATCCACTATGGGTTAGATATAGCCACACTGGGTTTCTAAAGTAGTCAGAGCACTGTTTCCCTTTTACCTCAGATACAGAATTGTATAAAACACAGTGTATATCCCATAATGATAAAACTAGCAGCAAATTATTCTGAGCCAAGTAAAAATAGTGCCAAAAAAAAAAAAAAGTCCCCAAGAAGCCTAGCCAAATCTGTGAAATGTCTCTCTGGTCAACCAAATTGCCCTTTGGATAACAGACGTACCCAAGAATATTATGAAACACTCTGATGAGACTTTATGATCAATTGTTACATTTTAGGAAATATAATGGCAGTGTACTCAGAAGAAAAATACTCCTATATACAATGATTAGAACTATTTATCTAAATGTTTATATCATTAACATGTGAAAAAGTCCTTATGGGCCTGAAATCTTGATGGACTAAATGCTGTGATGTCCGGGGTTTACTTCAAAATAATATGGTAGTAACTTGGGAAATGGCAGGCCATGAGTTCATCATTGGGCAACCCGTGGGATGGGTCCGTGGGAGTTCACTGGAGTAGCGTGTCTACATTCATGTATTTGAAAGATTTCATAATTAAAAATTCAAAAATATATACTGATTTGAACTTTTACTCCTTCAGTCATTACTGATTGATTCATTTACTCTTTATGTACAAGACATGGGGATGTAAAAAGTGAAACAAAACAAAACAAAAACCCCCAAAATGCTCTTGTTGCATATTTAGATTAAATAAGCTATTCCTCTTTAGGAGTCGTATATATTTATGTAACATGACATTTATAAGAATCATGTAATTACATGTAAAATTTTTAGGTTAAATTTTGAAAGCAGGACACAAAATGATGTACAAGGTATGTTTACAATGTGTTTTTTAAAAAAATATATCCTCGGGAAAATGAGAGTAAAGAAATACATCAAATGGTTATTAATGATTGGATTTAAATTATAGAAATAATTACTTGTATTTTTCTTCATTTTACTCCTATGTGTTTTTCCAAATTATTTTTAATAAGCATGTATCATTTTAAAATGAAAATAAATTTTTATTCATTAGTGGATAAGATGTGCTGTCCTTTCCCGAGGAGCTTTTCACTAAAACAGAGAAACTGCAAACACACAGCTTTGCCCAGATACTTTAAATCTTCATACCTAGAAGTGAAATACACCCACAGGAAAAGAAACATCAATACAGATTTTTATCTGATCATAGACACATAAAGAGCTTTCTGTGTGTTAGACAGAAATAGGGGAGGAACTAGCTTCTCTGCAAGCCAGAAAGAGTGTGAAATTCAGGCCATTTTGTGATGAGATCCTTTTGCGATGAAAGCAATGGGAGCAACAAATTAAAGTTACCAAGTAATCCTGTTCCTTGAGTCCTGCTGCTCACACTGATAGGAGTTTCTTTTTAGTCAGCATAACAAATAAAGCATGGGAGTGGGAGTGGGGTGGTGGGAGTGGTTACAATCCTAAAGGCTCCAGGCCTTCACTGGTGAGATGGATATGTTCAGAGAGACAGAGGTAGATGTGGGACAGAATTAGAAACAAAAATACAGCGACAACTATGGATTTTGTGCAATGGATATGGAAAGTCCCTGTTAGAAAGCTATCTTTATTACCCCAAGAGATTATTTTCTTCATTTTATGCACATTCATATAAAGTGAAGTCAAGAGTGTAACTTTTAAAGGTTTGGATGAATATGATGTTCATGACTAAACAGGCCTGGCTGGAGCCAGGGAGAATATCATCAGATGCCAGGCAAGTCACCCCCTCTGGTCCTCCTCCGTCTCCAGTACACTTGCCAGGACATTTCAGTGCTGGCCAACCTCTAGCAAACGCAGCTCTTTTAGGCTCTTTCTGACTTGATGATGCTCTACGAAAAGACCCTTAGTCCCGACCTGCACTCTCCTCCCAGCCACTGAAATCTCAAGAATTCTAGAAGGCCACAACATCAACCTTTTTGAAACTTCACCAATTTCCACTAAAAGACACATGGACCTCAAAGGTTTCAATGCTAGGCTCACTCGCAGCTCTTGTCTTGATCCTCTTAGCTCGTAAAAGAGGTGGCTATCTATATTCATGCTCCGAAAGGACATTTTCCCTTCCACTTGTGGGTGTACACAAGAACAATCGTGTCTGATTTTAAGATTGATTCAAATGAAGCAAATGCACTTCAAATTTTTAGCATATCATAGAATAATAATAAGTAGTTCAAAGCATCACAAAATGTGTTTGGAAGGTTCTGTGTTTGTTTGTTTAATGCCAAAGCATCCAATGTTCCACATGGGAAACATCACCCTCTCTGTCCATTCAGGCGTCTCCTTTGGAAATCTGTATCTCTGGAGAGTCTGCCAAACAAGCCCTTTGAATACTTCCATCTCTGCGTGGCAAAATCATTGTGAAATGTTTGTTGAAATCTGTGATCATAGGTTCTTGGGATCATGTTTCTAGTCATTCTAAATGATGGTATTTCAAATGGACAAACTGGACATAAAATCTGTAGCCTTCACCAATGTCAAAATACATTCTATTCAAATTTAGTACACCACAGCCTTTAGGTTGAATTCTTTCAGAGTCTGGGAGAAACGTACTTGACTTCTTGGCACCTCAATATTGTGGACTGCCATTTAGGGGTAACAGAAGTTACTCACCCGACAGCAAAGTTGTGATGAATATCCAGTTAGTGATGGCGGACCATTCTGAAATGAAAAGAATATCATAAATGCTGGGCATTTAATAAATGCATGACAACATGGTGATCATGGAAAATAACCCATTTGCTTCTCACCTTGGGACGCTGACTCAGTGATACTATACTACACGGAGAGTAAAGGAGACTTCCTTTGGGGAAGGAACATACAAGTGTGCACTGGGAAAGTGGCGTGTGTAGCTGTCTGCATGTTCAGCTTTAAGGGCTTGAACCAGTTGCAACCAGTTGTGAATGACTTGCTGCCCATTTTTGCAATTCACTGTAACTTGTATTGGGAAAGTTATGTTTTATGGTTAATTATCCATGGTCTGTTTGAAAAAATAAATCAAACCATTGTGAGCCACCAGGATTTGCAGCTCCATTTGAACTTTACTGTACTTTTGATTAAACATTTTGTAAATAAAAACAACTGGTTTCTTCTTGTTTTTGGTTGTTTGTTACTTGTGTTCTGGATATAAATATTGTGGCAATGGTGGGAGAACCAGTTATGGATTATTTACCCCTGGTTTCATGAGTTGTGAGCTACTGGCCTTATTCTCCTTCACGAGTGTAAATAAATGTATAGTATTATATTCCAAGTCCTGTAAGACAAATGGAACGACTGAACTGAAACCTTTTAAAACCAAAGCCTTTTATGCTAAGTCACAGAGCAGCAAAACAAACCCCAAATTAACATTTAAAAAGCTTCTACTGTGGAGCAACAAAATCCCCCAATATTATATAATCTGCATTTTAAAAACTGCTTGCCTAACTAGCAGCAGTCTATCAATAAATCCACATGCTTGTCTTTTCGCTGCTTTTATAATTTAGAAGCCATAGATGGTTTACCAGAGATCACCTCCCACCCCCAATATCACCACCAGAATGAAGCCTTGAAAATAACCAGCATAACTAACTGAAGTCAAAATTGATTTAGAAAGATCCGGAATTATTGTAACTAAGAGTAATGAAACTCTATGTAAAGGAAGAACTTATATAAATTTGTCTACAGTCATCATCTGAACACTTATATAAATAAAAGGAGTCTGAAACACAATTGTCCAGGGAAAATGAGAAAAGCCAAGATTCAAAGACCCTGTGGTATAAGGCAAGAGGAATATGTTTGAGGCCCAGAATCCAAAGTTCCTAACACATTTGCATATGAAACTTAATGAGGACCACCAAAGCAGCTTGCCAAAATTATGTTTTTTAAACGATCCACTGTTCCATGCAGCACTGACCACTGAAAAAGACCTCTAGGAAACATAAAATTGCCTTCTGCGATTTGCTACTTTTATAAAGACAGAGACAGGATAATAAGGGCTTTCTTATAAAATGGGGTGATCTGTCCATCGCTGGGACCTGAAGAGCACTGCATCTGATTTCATCTTACCCCTTTATTCCTTTCAAGGCTCACTGCTCGCCTGTGTAAGCACTGTGAAGGAATGGCCACTGAAGGTCCCTCACCAGCTCACCAAAACGTGGTAAAATATTTATGAAGGGGCTACTATATGCCAGGCACAACTAGAGTAATTCTGCTTGGAAAGGTAAGTCAGTGGCTAAGGTTCTTGTTGCAACATTTAAAAATATCTATTACTACTGCCAACAGTGAGGAGAAGCTAGGTTGAAAGTGTTATGAAGGACATCTGAAAAATTAGAAACTGTTTAAAACTCTCCCTGGCTTCTTGGATGCCCTGGGAACAGTAAGTTTAGGCCTGTCGGCCCTTCGAAGCCTGGATCCCACATTACCAAAGAAAAACTAGAAGTAGCCTATATGTGTCCAGGGTCCTGGTTACAACTGAAAATGAGGGCTGACCAGAATCAGTTGGCAGCCGTCAGATGCTGAAAGGTCAATTCTGCCCTAAGTATGGTTCAAAGAGTGTAAAAACCTACCAAGATGAAAACAGAAGCTATTCTGAGAAACAAGCAAAAAAAAAAAGTTAAAAGATATTTTACTTGAAGACATTTTCTTCTATTTGTTTTATAATATATGCCTCCAACTCTTTTTGACAACCAAGAAAACGCTCTATCTATAGAGTTCTAAGTTTTCTTTTAAATCCAGGCAACCCATTTGAAAATCAGGATACAAAAAATGACTCCCTCTATATGGAACTGCCCACCAAAAGTAAGTGCTTGGTTACAGATGAATAATCATGTTCAAATTATATTAAAAAGTATGGTATTTTACATGATGCAGGTATATACATACAGAATTGCATCCTGGAATCCGAACTCAGCATAACACATGGAGAGGGACACTGAGAAAATGTATACATAGGAATATGATTTCCTGGTGAAAGACCAGAGTATTCTGATCAACTGTCCTTATTTTTCCACAAACAAATCTACCTGAGCTATAGATCCTTTTTAGAAAAAAACCAGGGGGAGGGGCGCCTGGGTGGCTCAGATGGTTAAGCATCTGCCTTCGGCTCAGGTCATGATTTCAGGGTCCTGGGATTGAGTCCCACATCAGGCTCCTTGCTCAGCGGGGAGCCTGCTTCTCCCTCTGCCTGCCACTCCCCTGGCTTGTACTTTCCCTCTCTCTCTCTCTGGCAAATAAATAAATAAAATCTTTGAAGAAAAAAACCAGGGGG
>NC_138369.1:138750710-138758325 GCF_054177405.1 Leptonychotes weddellii | reverse complement strand
AAAAAAAAAAAAAGAACTACACTACTTTAACTCTTAGCTTTGTGCCTCATCTTTACCTTCTTTAAGATTTTATTTATTTTTGTTAGAGAAAGAGAGAGAGAAAGAGACCGACCACGAGTAGGGGGGAGGAGCAGGCGTGCCTGGGTGGCTCAGTCGTTAAGCATCTCCCTTTGGCTCAGGTCATGATCCCAGGGTCCTGGGATCGAGCCCCGCATCGGACTCCCTGCTCAGCGGGGAGCCTGCTTCTCCCTCTCCCTCTGCCTCTCTCCCTGCTCATGCTCGCTCGCTCTCTATCTCTGTGCCTCGAATGAATAAATAAAATCTTAAAAAAAAAAGAAAAAAACCAGGAAGCATACTGATAAAATACTTAAAAACTATATACTAGCTTACTCATTATTCATTAAGACAACTAAAGATACAAAGACATGATAATCCCAATCCCCTTGATCACTCGGTTGTTCCAAGAGAGACACACATTGAAGCAATGAGACCTTAAAAACCAGATAAAACTCTCCTGGCTTTGATTTTTATCTTTATGCACCAGATTTTTTCCATAAAAAGGGAATCCTAAATGTAATAGCTAATGCATAAATGAAAGGTAAACAAACTAGGACATAGCCAAAATCTTTTTTTTTTAAAGTGAAGGAACACTCAGCTCTTTCCTTCGGTAAAATCAAATGAACCAATTTTATCTGATTTTCCATCCAGAAGAAAAGTATGACCTAGAGGAATGTTCCTGACCTCCAGTACAAGGAGATTGGTCCCCTTGCCTCCCTCTCTTGGATTGCATTATGAACAACAGGAACTACCCCCAGCACCACCTCTAACACACCGGATCTTACTTTCCCCTAGCAGCTACCCAACATTGCCTACTCCTGTGCACCCATTTATGACGGTTGATAGGCAGAAACTACAAAGGAACAATAAAACAAAACCAGAAGTCCTCCAACTTCCCTCTTCAGGTCCATGTCTGATTCCCGGAGGACATTAGTCCGTTAAATGAAATAAAATATTATAAACGGGGACAGAAGACTGATAGACCTCATACAAATCTCACTGTGTTCCCACTTAAACTGGGAAGGGAGTTATTCTGGTGAAAAAGTAGGGGGTGTGGGAAAGGAGTGAAGAGCTACAAAGGGACAAAGAGACTTAAAGGTGGTGCAATGAATTCCCTGTGCCAGGGAAGAGTATGACAGAAAGTTCTAAATGAAAATTCCAGAAACTGCAGGCTCCTAAGTGGAACTGTTGTTTAGGGGATGAATTCTATAGGGAGTTTGAATTAAGTGTCTGTTCTATAGCATCTAGATGTTTTCTCTTTCATTAAGACTTGGAGTTTGTCATGAGAAAAAAAAAAATTAGCTCTTTCTACAGCCCCCAAAGTAAAAGGCGAGAGAAAGACAGGGTTTATATAACTGGCTTTTTACATAAATATTACATCAGGATACATTTCAAATGAAAACACACACACGCACACACACACACACACACAGCCGTCTTCCTTATCCTCTATTTTAAAATTCATTTCATGCTTTAAATGTTGTTGATTTTTCACAAAACAAGTAAAAACCAAGTCAGCATTAAACACCTCAGAATAATTTCAGTCTTATATTACTTGGAAAATTCACCACATCATGGAGGGTCACAAAATCCTGTTTTAAAGTCAGTGAAGGCACTGACAATTATGGGATGTTTTGCTGCTGCCTAGGGCAACTAGAAATGGCCACGGATGTTAACTAACTCCCTCCTCAACAGTCTGAGAAAAGGGAAAAAAAAACTGTAAGTTTCCCCATCTGTTATTTCCTTTTTTTTTTCTTTTTGGCTGTGGAAAAGTAAAATTATGCAAGAGCTTTTGAATGTAAAGGCTGTGTGTGCTTTTTCCCTTTTTGTCTCTGTGTACCGGTTATGTGATGTTGCGTAACTGAGTACAGAGTAGGCGGTTAGCGTTTACTATTGATTTACACTATGCCATCTAATGAATTCATAGCACTAAAAAGAAAGGAAAGAGAGGGGGAGGGAGGAAAAAGAAAGGAGAGGACGGCAAGAGGAGAAAGGAGGACTAGAGGAAAGAGAGAAAGCTCATTTAGAGAAACAGTTCTAAAGCCTAGAATAGTTTCATTCTTATTCCCTCTAGCTCTGACTTCTGGTTATTGTTCAGGTCTCAGAAAAATGGACTTTGAGCTAGTGACCCCAATATTCCAATCTTATTCTAACGAGGATTACTGGCAGGTGAATGTCTGAAAGTACTAATGTGTCAAATTACTTGAAAGCAATTCCACTCAACTGTCAGACTTCTCCATATGCACTATTTACCATTCTCCATGCATGTGTGACTGTGTCTGTGATAGCTGATGGTATAGTCCAACTAGTTTACCTAGCCGCAAATACTATTTGAAAGACACACAGGGCAAAGAGAAATACATTCTACCTTACCCATCTCCTTTTAAAATTGCATGAAGAATGCATTCAGAAATCTTTGAAGAGGTCACTATTTTACTTTGGAAGAAGATAGGCCACAAATTATTTGGCTACACACAACTGCCTAATACAGGATAATCAGAGAGAAATGGGCAAATGGAGGAAAGATTCTAAACTGATGAACAACACTTGAAAAAGAAATTTAATGAATTTCTTATATTATGCCCATGGAAAGCACTTAAAATTTAATTTTTGATCAGGACAATGATATACATTCCTAGCCCTCACTGTTTACCATAAGTTCCTAAATCATAGGCCGGAAAGTAAGGGTAAGTTGCTTCTGCTGCTAGACACAGGACCTTCCTGTACCTGAGTGCCCTCCTATGGCTGAGAACAACTAGTAAGATGAGGAAGAGAAATAGAAGTTCTCTTTATTAGCAAGGCTAATAAAGCTTGTTTCCTTCCTGAATGTGAGTTTGTAAATGATGACTAGGAAACATCACATCCAAAAGAAAGAACAAGAGTGTGAGCTTTCATTTCTGATCGTCCAGTCATCTCTTTTCACCCAATATAGTGTATTAAATATTAAACAGATGCCTACTCATCCATTTGTCGGGGATGCTTTAATAATCAATGTTGGGTGTTGAGCACCTAGCATAGTGCTTGGCACATTCTCTATGCTCAGCAAGTATTTGTTGAAACAGAAAATGATTATGGGAGGAACATCTCTGTAGGAAAAGTAGCTAGAAAAGCCTCAGGAAAACATATTCCCATGATTTACAGAAATCTTAAGCTGTATTATTCTATCATTTATCTGTAGACACAAAATGATGGTGTAGAGGAAGTATCAGACAGTTATTTGGGGACAGTTGAGTTCAGTTCCATTTTATTGGAAAAAAACTTAACAAAAATTAGAATGCTGATAGCATCAGCAAAGTTTTGTGTTCATTTCCACTGGCCCTTTTGGACTATTTTTCATTTCAGTCTTGGGCACAGAAAAGTCCATTTTAATTTCCATGGACATATTCTAAAGGAAAAGTCATGGGATATCAACATAATTCATCTTTTAAAAAATACCGAGAAGAATGTAGCCATTTAGTAATGGGAGAGAATATAGCTTTTTGTTGAAGGGCAAGGCAGGTTGAGTTTTGATTAGGTTATGCAAATTTAAATTAATAGCAGGGTAACCAAGAATGTACTGATTTTCATTTTCTTGGTTAAACAGGAGTTTTATAAGAAAAAAAAATTCTGGATTAGAAAGTCAGAAATGCCATCTTTCAGTGAATTGGTGAATGAGACCTTTAGAGGAAAAGTTGCATGGGCAATCTCTCAAAAATTCCAGTTGAAGATTCAACTAAAAGCGTGTTTGGCAGTGGCAGCCATAGTAATTTTTAAATAGTGGGGTTACCATCTTGCTAATTCATCTAGGACTAGGCACATACCTTTCAGTCAAAACCTTCAAAAGGTTTTGTTTTGTTTTGTAACTTTGATCAATGATATAATCTAACCGAATTCAGCAACTTCCTTAAATAAGCATCCTGGCAGTATATTGACAAGACCATCCCACGCGCTATTTTATTTCATGTATTCTAAAAAATGAATGAGGACTTGCCTGGACCCCTCATTTTATTCATGAAGATTCTGAAGCTCAGAAGGTAATCTTCTCAGGGGTATGTATTTTGAGACAAAGCTGGGACTGGTATCTAAAGCTCCCAGTTCCTCTAGCCACAGCATAGAATAAGTTAATAATGCATGTTTACATATAGCATAACATTAGTCTCAAGATGAATCTTATTTTAAATGCCACAAAGATTTGAAAAGATTCTTTTATAAGATAAGGAATCCTTACATTATGTAACAATGTTCACCTTAAAGCTATGTTATACTTCATTTTTTTAATCTTTACTCTTTCCTCCTCTTTCCATTCTTCCTCTTATTCTTTGGATCTTCAGATAGAGTCACTTTTAACTCTGTTTCTAGCTCACTTACACCCATTCCTGACCTCAAATTTTTCCGTTTCTCTCACTTTGCATCTGTTTCTCCAACTTTTAGTTATTACTCTTCCTCATAAAAATCATTGTTTTGTTAATGTGCTTTGAGATCTTCAGAAGTCATAAGGGAAGAAAAATTTTACACTTAACATTATACAATAAACAGGGCTTTGGCATATACTCAAATTAAAAAATAAAATCTGCAACAAGATACTGACAATGTATAGGCTTTGCCATAGGATGTTACGGCTGTCTAGACCCCAGTCCTGTCAATGAGACTGGAGCCTATGTTACAAGCAATCTCATCAGATGGAGAGCTCACCATCTCCAGGCCACTCGTTTTCCACTTCACCATGTCACCTTTCTTTTCTTTCCATTCCAGAGATACAACTATTTTTGGACTGATTATGGCATAGCAGAAGAAGGTCCAGAGAAATCCTAGTGGCTTAATGTGGCTTCATGATACTGGCCAAACTCTCTCAATTCCAAAAAAAGGTCAGAAAGAGTTGCATACAAAAATTGTAGCTACACGGAAAGTGAAGTCTGAGGAGGTTAAAAGAGAACTTGGACATGAGAAAGAGGTCCCTGTATAACAGGAATGTTGCTGCCAGAATCGTTGCAATTAAGATTGTGTCATTGTGGGCGCCTGGGTGGCTCAGTCGGTTAAGCGACTGCCTTCGGCTCAGGTCATGATCCTGGAGTCCCGGGATCGAGTCCCGCATCGGGCTCCCTGCTCGGCGAGGAGCCTGCTTCTCCCTCTGACCCTCCCCCATCACATGTACTCTCTCTCATTCTCGTTCTCTCAAATAAATAAATAAAATCTTTAAAAAAAAAAAAAAAGATTGTGTCATTGTTTTCCCTTATAAAATGTTAACTCTCATAGGGTTTACAATTCAGCTAAAATGATCAGCTCTAGGCTGAACATAGTTCTAAATATCTTCAAGTGAGAAGTATTTTTTCCCCTCCTTATTCCTTAAAAGAGAACACATAAAGCAACTATTCAGAAATTTCAATGACATTTGGATTCTGACCACATACCTTTCTCCAAAAAAGACTAGGTGCTGGGGCACCTGGGTGGCTCAGTTGGTTAAGTGTCCAACTCTTGGTTTTGGCTCAGGTCATGATCTCAGGGTTGTGAGATCAAGCCCTGCATCAGGCTCTGCCCTGAGCATGGAGCCTGCTCAGGATTCTACATCTCCCTCTCCCTCTGCCCCTCCCTGCCTCACCCTCATAGATAAATAATTTTTTTAAAGAGTAGTGCTAATTAAGGAGCCTAATCTACAGTGAGCTAAGGTGAACAACATCCACTGTGGAATGAAGGACATTAACCTGGTATATGAGTGGGAAATAAAATAAAAGGACATCCTATTATTTTAAAAGGTTCAATGTGCATCACTTGGATAGATATTTCATTCCACTTTATTGATGTGAATAGGATTTTGGCAACACTGTGTTGAAAAGTCTTCCACTCCTGTTTGCTAGCAAGAAAAACTTAACAATTATAGGAGGCAGGAATTTCTGATGGTTTCCTTAGATCTCTTTCCTCATATGCATATTTCACGGTGGGTATTAGATAATTAATAATTTTTTAAAACCCACTTTTCCTATTTCTCTAGCACTGGCCATGACATCTAACGGCAATAGTACAATGCTCTGCCACAGTGGTGAGAAGGGACAGGAGGAGGAAATCACAGACATACATTAAAATTAATAGGCCAGGAGGAAACTAGCATTTATTTAGTTCATATTACATGCCATGTACTTCATTAACATTATTCCATTTAATTCAAACCCTCTGTGAAGTAAATAAGATTGGCTGAAGTTTCATAGATTAGCAACCTAGTTACAGAGCTGTTAGCTGACCTGCTTAAGGACACTGAGCTAATTAAAAAGTTGTGCAGGTGAGGATCAGGACCTATTTGACTCTCAGGCCCACAGGTACTGTAATGCACCACAAAGTCAGGACCACAATATGAAGCCATCTAGCCAAAAACGAAAAAACCTTTCGTGCCAATGAAGAGAGCCACCACATGCTCCAAGTAGGCAATGGGAAGCGTAAATGACTCCTAAAAAGAAATAGGTTCTTGCTTTGCTCTTGCTTCTGATAAATCCCTGTTTTCTAAATGTATATTTGGAAAATGTTTTTTTTTTGTCATAGATAAGAAAATGCACAATTTCCCAGGAACCTTTAAATCAGACCCAATATTTGAGTGTTTATGAAAATCCCTTTAAAGATTTATACTAAATAACTAGATAATAGTTTAAAAAATATAATGCATATAAAATCAGATGATTAGTACATTAAGAATTTTAATATGACTGTGTGTATGTGTGTGTATATGGGTGTGTATGATATGTGTATATGTGTATATAAATTTTTTTTCCTTGTCAAAATTTCTGGTAATTTACTACATAAAGTACTTGACAAAAGTTAAACAGTAAGTATGTTAAGGCAGGAGAAAAGGAAAGAACAAAGAAAAGAAGAGGAGTGTGTGTGTGTGTGTGTGTGTGTGTCAAAGAGAGAGACAGAGAGATGTCCTATTCTCAAGACCGCTGAGATTTATTTTTAAATATATTTTTAAAATCATAATTTGGTGAAGAACTTAATAACAAAGTAATAGTAGCCAAACAGATCTGAAGGGATGAATTAACAATTCTTTGGGCAGTGCTAATTTATTCCTCAACTTTTAATACATCCTTATTTCTTTGTCCTTCCCTCTTTTTGTGCTTTAAGTCTAAATTTTATTGGGAGCAAGAAGGAAGACTTCATCAAGATAAAAAGCTTCTGCACAGCAAAGGAAACAGTCAACAAGACAAAGAGGCAACCCACAGAATGGGAGAAGATATTTGCAAATGACACTACAGATAAAGGGCTGGTATCCAAGATCTATAAAGAACTTCTCAAACTCAACACCCAAAAAACAAATAATCAAGTCAAAAAGTGGGCAGAAAAGATGAACAGACACTTCTCTGAAGAAGACCTACAAATGGCTAACAGACACATGAAAAAATGTTCATCATCATTAGCCATCAGGGAAATCCAAATCAAAACCACACTGAGATACCACCTTACACCAGTTAGAATGGCCAAAATGGACAGGGAAAGAAACAACAAATGTTGGAGAGGTTGTGGAGAAAGGGGAACCCTCTTACACTGTTGGTGGGAATGCAAGTTGGTACAGCCACTTTGGAAAACAGTGTGGAGGTTC
>NC_138369.1:138691347-138750210 GCF_054177405.1 Leptonychotes weddellii | reverse complement strand
AAGATACAACCTGCAACGTTAAAAAAAAATTACAGTTAACTCAAACCTGCTAAAAATAACTCACAATATCCTCTCCACTAAAACAAAACAAAATAAAGCAAAAACAATTATTTTGACTGGTGAAAACAGTGACATGGAAGTAACAGATGGAAAGACCAGTTTTACTCACACAACACACTCACTAAACACAATTGCAAGCGTCCCCACAAAAATAACTGAACAATGGTGACTTTGGCCTTCTGCTTCAAAATATCTCCCTTAGGTAAGTTTCCTTACAGACTTCAAAGGGCGTGTGAAAAATAACGTGAAACCAACTGTCTGTCCGGACCTAGAAACAGGAAAGGGCTGCCAATCACAGCCTGCAAACAAAAGGGATCTTGTCACCTTCGTCAAGTCCTTTCTCAGGACTGGAATAGGTGTTCTTTCCCTATGTATGATTTCTTGTTGCCTGGTAGTATTTTTAGGAAAGGTGACATATCTGTACTCTTAACAAACACCACACTACATAGCATCTAAAAACTTTCATAAATCAAATAATTAAAAGTAACAAATCTTCCTGCTAATTGCTCCTCCAAGTTGAAAGACAGGTTATTTTCTTACCTTACACCGTGCCTTCTGATCTGACAGTGTCATTCAATCAATAATTTCAATGTCAGTTACTGATTTTCAAGTCTTTTATTACAAAGACTTCAAGCAATAATGAAATGGTGCTGATCTGCTTGCTTTCACTCTATATAACATCTATATTTATATGCTTTGCTTCTATTTGGATCTATATTTATCTGCTTTATCTGCCTACAGTGCATCTGTTTCTCATACACACAGACATATATTTATATATATACACACATACTGTATATATATAGGTTATATATAAACACACATACCCACAAAAAATGTATGAATGTATGCTAGTGTGTTTATTTCAACAAGCATGCAGGTGCATAAATACTCAGACACATGACAAATAGACCAAGAACATAAATGTACATGTAAACATAGTTGTACAAAGGAAAAGCATATCTCGACAATAGGTCTGTCTACAATCCTTGAGACTTACACACTCAGCAGTGACAGCCATAGACTACTCTGGGAAGGAGAAAAACTCTTCAGAAAGTAAAACTATATAACGAAATAGAGATCATGCGTTCTGATTTACTCATTTTAAAGAGGAGGAACAGAGACACTGAGGCTCAGAGAGAAGGTCCAGCTTTCTGGTGGCAGACCTGGAAGTTGCACCCAGGTCTCTGCCTTCTAGATAAATCCTCCGCTATGCTGGCTTGAAACGATGAAAACATTTTTCTCAGACCCAATAACATCTTCTAATTTCCACCCTTCCTATTTTTCCCCTTTTTTAATTGCATGAAATGGGAGCAACTGATATTCAGTGAGAGTCAAGAACAATTCCAAATGTTTTAAATGTGCTGTATCATTTCATCTGTACCACAGCTCTGTCAAGCAGGTATTCTTGTTCATGCCCATTTGACAGAGAAAACACCTGAGGCCTAGTTGTTAAATAACTCACTCAAAGCTACACAGCTAGTGAGCAAGGAAGCCGAGTTCCTCTGATACTCCACAGCCTGTGTTTTTCCCGCTAGATCATGATGCTTTCTAAGATACACATCTGAATGCCCTGCGAACCCCCCAGGACCACAGCCTAAGCATCATATAAATCTAACAACTGGTCTGATGCATAATAAACCTAAAGCAGAGGTTCTGTCAGACTGAGAGAAAAATAAAGGGAGTGGAACAGGTACCTGTTTCACATCCCCAGTAAAGGACGCAGACCCTCGAAGAGAAAACTGAAACATGCAAAATTCAGGCCAAAAAAAAAAAAATCACCCAAGGGTAGTCTTATGTGATTTAAAGTCTTAATAACTTCTAGTGTATGAACATTTTATGTCTTTTTCATCAAAAGACTAGAGCGAACTGATAAAATGGAATCAGATGGGAAATAGAGGCACAAGAAGGCAAAGGGAGGGTAGCAAAAGAAAGAAAGAACCAGACCCGTCTCCTTCTCTTGGGACAACACTTTCCAAAATAAACATGGATCAAAAAAATACAAAGCCAGTACCAAAAATTGGTATTTCACCTCCACTTAAGTGTTAAGAGCAAATTCAGAAATGCAACCATGTCTGTGGTAACTTCATATAGATTTCCTCAGATAGTAACCAGTGGTGACCTATCCCAACACACAGGAATTTTACTCCTTGTTCGGCTTACACAGAACCCAGCACTAGGAGATGCCATGTGGATTTGTGAAACTCCCTGGGGCATACTTCATCCATAAGCCAAGGAACAGAAATTACACTGATCCATACATGCAGCTCTTCGTCTGTGACATATTGATAATTACTCTTTATTTGTGAATTAAATCCAAGTTATAAAAACAAGTTTCAGACATTTGTCAAAAACAGGGTGCATTTTACTTAACTCTTTCAGAACACCATCTAGCTACTGTCTCCAGGAAATGGGAGCTATCCTTGAAAGGGCCTGATAGTGTGGAAGGATTATGGCCTTGAGAGAGAGAGACTGACTTGAATTTGAATCCCAAGTCTTCCACTGATTAATAATATAGATTCAGGCGCTTCACTTAAATGGAGCTGAATCTCAGTTTCATTACCTGTGGAATGAAGAATAAAACCACCGATTTTGCAGAACATTGTGAGGATTAGAGATAGTCCCACAGCAATGTCCCTCTCATAAAGGGGGCCATTAAATATTAACTATTATATGTTTAAGGAGACCTTTTGGCTGTGGCTTTCTATTGCATAAATGATACACAGTTCTTTTGGGAGTAAAAGAACATGTGAGGTCCTTTTTGTGCTGGTTTAATCAAAGACAAACTTTTTGGTGATCAGGTATGTTCCAAGTAATGATAGAAATAAAAGCATTTCATGACATAACATTTTCACTGGAAGATCTTAAAGCGCTTAACAACCTCCGACTTCTGTGATTGTGGCTACTCTCATTTAACAATTGGGCCAAATGAAGCTCAGAGATACATCCCCCGGACGAATAATTTAAAAAAAAATCACCACCAGGGGTGATTAGAATTTCTGTCTTTAACATCTAAACCACACAGTGTCCAGCTGAGTAATAACTGTGGCAAGGTCACAGATACAAAGGGCCATGGCTCCCCAGAGCTCTCTGAGATTATTCACTGAGGCCAGAACCATTAGGTAATGCTGTGTACATCTGCTGAGATAACAAGGGTGAGTCAGGGTTAGGTCAGGGTTTCAGGTTATAGGGGTGGGGTGAAGAGTGGCTTTCAGATCGAATGCTGAGAGCAGTCTCATTTCAGCAGCGAACAAGCCATACAGTATTTAATGTAGGAGGAGAGAAAAGAAGAGGCAGCCACTGGCTAGAGATGGTGGGTGGGAACAGGGACCTGGTGGGGCTCCAGCGGGGAACTGTGCTTCAAAGAGGAGACCCTCCCATGTGCACACACACTGAGAGGCGGACAAAAAGCCCAGGGTGCAGCATAAATCCTGCTATCCCAATAACACACACAGATGTTCCACCATTGTTTTCTTTTATGCACATTTTAATTAAGAGATCAGAATCAAGCATTAAAACGTTATTAAATGGCTTGTTTACATTTTCACTATATGTCATTTATTATGCATTTTCTAAATGTGTATCTGTGCAGCAGGGCTATTTGGAATTTTTATGTCATTGTTACAATCATCCCTCTAACTCACACCAGTTTTAGCTAACCAAGGAACTGTCAGAAAGCCTGTTCGGTCCACGCGGTGGGATAGGCACTCCGGCTTCTTTAGTTCTCAATCAAGCTGTCCTCAGCCCCCTCACATCTCCCTGCAGTGTGACATACCATACCAGCTCTAGAGTACTGGCTCTCCAGGATGTCCCAAGTCCACAGCAACCTTTCTGATTATTCACGAGAGGCCCAGCTTTAAATATCATCCTGTTGTCCTCACCAGAAAACAGCGTCTACATTCATGCCATCGCCTTCCCTGAGCAGGCTTGAAAACCTCAGGAACTCAAAGCTACCCCATGGAGGAACCTGGCCCCCTCCCAGTGGCACAGACTCCCCCGGAGAGGACACAGTGGGAAAAGTGGGAACGAGAATTTTTTTCTCTCTCCCCATGCCATCACTTATTTCTGGTCTACCACTTATCTCTACTTACCCCTGCAGGAATCCCTTGAGTCTTCTCTATTATTATAGAGTTGAAACAGATACCCAAACCTCCCCTTCTCCCAGACTCCACAGATAGGAACACTTACTCACACAGTCCACCTGTAAGTGTGGAGCACAGGTGTCCTCTAGTCGGCTTGCTCCACACGGCCTAGAAGCCCACTGTTCATGTGATGCCTCATGAGTCACGGTGCATGGAATTGTAAGGCAGAGGGCAGGACTCATGTCTCATGCATGTTCAGTTCAGTGCCTAACATACTGTGAGTGTTCAATCAGTCCAAATAAGAGAGGTGGGTTTCCTTCCTCCCTACCACCCTCCCTTCCTCCCTCCTCTTTTCCCCCCTTTTCTTTGTCTGATTGTTACCAGGGTAAGCAGAATGGTTGCACACAGCAGGCACAAGACAGGAACACATTTTAATCCATTGTCAGATTTTATTCCTTAAACTGTCTCATTTGCAGCATAACTGAGCTACAAACATGTTTGTATAACTTTAAATATAACCTTGAGGTAAGAGTTGTCTGCTGTAACTGGTGGGCCAGAGAGGATCCTGAGAAAACTAATGGCACAGCTTTAAATGGAATTTTCTTTTAAAAGGCAAGTTTAAGATGTTACCACAGAAAGAATAAAATTGGCACAACTCTCTGGAGAGCACCTTAGCAACATGCACCAAAAACTTAAAAAGATATGAAATACTAATGACCCAGAAATTTCACATCTAGCAGTTTATCTAAAAGAAATAACCAAAGATCTACGCAAAGATTTAGAATCAAGAGTTTTTATCATGGCAGTACTTACCATTGTGAAAATTTGGAATCTTTGTCTGACAGTAGAAAGTTAAGTAAGTAAATGATTGTATATCCATATACTGGAATACTATGCAGTTATTAAAAATCATATTTTGAATACTACTTAATGACATGAAAAATGTGTTTGGAATATTGTTAAATTAAAAAGTGTATTAGCCAACAATATGGAAAGGTTGATCTATTATTTAAGTAAATCTTGCCAAGTTAAATATTTTTTTAAGATATGATAAATGCGTACACACATAGTGAAAAAAGGCTAGAAAATATGTATGCAAACAATAAAAGTGGTTGTTTCTGGGCAGGACAATTTTAAATAATTTTTGTTTCTTCTGAACTTTTCCACAATGAAAGCATATTACTTGTACAGCAAAATATTACTTAAAATAGTAATCTACATAAAACGTCCTTCCCAAAATGCCTAAAAAGTGACTTCCTATGAGCATTTTTATACCTAGGAGTCTTCTCTTTCCTGTTTTTATAGGTATTATGTGTTACTTCCAAACATCTAAAGTTTTTGAGACTATGTAATTATAATAAATACTCTCTTAAATAGAAACCTTTAATAGTCTATGATTTTCGTCTTAGGCTTCTCCTTAGAAAAAATTCCAATGACCTGTGAGTTAATGATGTGGAATCTTAGGAATCAGAACAGGGCTACTGTATCTACTTCTCCTGAAGTCCTAAATTTTGCCTTCAATTTAGGCTCCATAATAGCAATTCATATCACTAAGTTACATTAGTTAGACCTGCAGTGTAACGCTTTGCCCTTTTTGATTTCCAAACTCTTGTTTTTTTCACCAGTGCTATATCTGTTTCATAGATGCTGATGCTATAGAGAAAACATGAAACAGTCATTCAGGAAAAATCATCGTAGGTTTGGCCAAGTAAGGCGGAGTTCAGTTGAATGCAATCTAATTCCCTATGCAGTGTTTGATGTAATAATCACGGTGTTTCTTGCACCCACAGCTCCTTGTAAGAGATACCATTCCTTCCACAGTTTTTACTCACCCATACAGCCACACCCAGCTATAGGTTACTGTGCAAGGAACTATTAAGTAGTAAGAAAATGGAGGAGCCACAGCAGGTCACAGGTGATCTCAAGTCATAAAACAGGAAAAGGACGTATGGTCTATTAGTACTAACAGAAGAATTGGGTGGAGATGTGAAGAAGGGCCAAGCCCTGAAACCCGGTCTACTAAAATCCCATGAAGCCCTGCCGCAAAGGTCCCTGGAACAGCCTTGCATCTAGAATGGCCTCAACAGAACCTCTCCTTAGAACTCCTTTATTGTGCCATATATATCTCAAAAACACATCCCCATCACTGAGCAAACTGAGTCTCTATTCCTTTAAAGAAAATAATAATCCCAAAAACATCTGATATCCAAACTTTGCAATTTCAATAGAACCCAAAACAGACTTTTTTAAGCCTGAGTTTCTGATTTCACCATGGAAATTCAAATAGCTAAAGTGGAGCATCACAAGTTTCTATGTCAAGCCTATGGAATTATAAATTTAGGCATAAGTGATGTACAAGTGATGTAGGGCAGTGTGGCAACCACTTACTAAGGCAGGAAGTTACTTTTGAAACAAATTTGCAGACTTCTGGGTTCCTACTGGATAATGGCAGCAAACTAAATTTGAACTTTCCAAATATTCTCTACAAGTAATGTAGATCAACAAGGAGAGAAGATAAAACAACTTCTGTCTATAGCATAACTAAAAGACAGAGAAAGCTACAAGCTTCAGTTTCTGCATGAGTAGTGAAATAAACATGTGGAAACCAGAAGAGCCAGCTTGGGAGCCCCCACTAGAATGGTGACTGGAGAGAACTCTACCTAGGAGTCCGGTAGGTCTGTTTTCCCTAGGAAATAATCAAAACTTTAGGAAGTATGTTCCGGAACAAGCTCCCTGTGAAAAATACAAATGCCAGTGTCCTTCCAAGACCTATGGAATCAGAATTTCCAGAAGTGATATCCAGGCATCCACATTTCAAAACTCCAGAAGTGATTCTGAAATACCCTAGAGATGAGGACCAGTGTGCCACTGTTAAGTTCAACCTTTATAAATTCATCTTCCCTAACTTCACAAATATAAAAATTCTGCTCTTGCCAGGCCAGTCTCCTTGTTCTCCATCCTTGCTTTCCCCCAAAGAGAAAGTGAATTTATGTCTTCATACATCTGCTCCCGACTTCCCTGATCTGAAATACTGTGCATGTCCCTTACTGTCTGTTTAAATTCTCCCCACTTCCAAAATTGGGTTCAAGTTTTACCTCCCTTCTAACTCACATGCATTCCACCTCCATTAATAAACTACAGAGTATATGCTTTCCCCTCTGTCTTATATTATTATGGAAACAATAATTTATGTTTGTCTTACATCTCAGTGAGATCATAAACCATATGAGTCCTCAGGAAGTCTTCATATGTTTTCATTGGGACCTCTTTGCTATATACATCTGGGACTTTCCAAAGATAGCAGAATGAATGAAAGTAGCACCTGTGTATTCATCATCAAATAACATAGGGGATACATATTTACCTCAAAAACTGCTCAGAATCTATGCCTTGCACTCTGTAAGCTTACATTCTAAAGAAAATACATATGTAGAAGTGAAAAAAAAAAAAGATAAGCAAGGGTTTGTATCTCTAGCACTGATCCTTCTTCTGAGTTCCTGAGTCATATATCCAAATGCCTACTCAGTTTCTTCACTTGACAAGAATTGCAAAGTCAACATGGCCCAAATTAATTCATAATTATCTCTGTCTCCTAATCTGCTCTTTCCTCTATATCCCCCATAGCTCCCAACTCCATGGAGTTCATGCTATTAGCATTCATCCAGTTGCTTAGGGCAAACACCTAGGACTCACCACACCTGATGTATCTCTTTCTAATCTAGACCACATCAAGACCCTCAGCGATTGCTTTCAAATTACATTCAAATTATTCAGAATTGAACTACTTTCCTACCCTCTGCTGCCGTTGCCCATCACATACTGGGCTCCTACGGCAGCTCCAGACTGGTCTTCCTACTATGCCTTTGACCCTTTTAGCCTATTCTCCACATAGTAGCCACAGATCTCTTTTAATTTACAAACTAGAGCACATACCATTTTTTTAAAGATTTATTTTTACTTATTTTAGAGAAAGAGAGACAGCACGAGCAGAAGGGACAGAGAGAATCTCAAGCAAACTCTGTACCAAGCATGGAGCCTAACATGGGGCTCGATCCCATGACCCTGAGATCACGACCTGAGCTGAAACCAAGAGTCAGACGCTTAACCCACTGCACCACCCAGGAACCCCAAGAGCACATACCCTTTTTAAAACTTGCTAACAGCTTCCTGTTGGTCTTTACCATAGCCTATGTGATCTGATCCATACCTATCTATGTGATCATTCTTGCTTTACTTCACTTGAGCCACACATTTCTTCTTGCTCTTCCTGGAGTATTTCAAGTTTTTCTTACCTACTCTATAGTATCTATTCCCTCTGCCCCAATCCTCTTCCTCCTGATCAACCACATGCTTAGTTCCTTCTCATTATTTTAATCTTTGCTCAAATGTCCCTTGCTTAGCGAGACCTTTGCTACCTGCCCTATCTCAAAGGGCACTCTCTCCATCATCCATTTTTTACCCCCATATGCTGCCTTGTTTTCTGCCTAGATCATATCATTATTTAAAATGATACATTTTTGCTTACTTAATTATTGTTTTTCTCTTCTTTCATTATAAAGTAAGCTTCCTAGGGGACTTCGGTTAATTTTTCACTATATCCCCAGTAATTAGAACAATGTCTGAAACATTATAGGTGGTTGATAGACATTAAATGACTGAATGAATACGTGGATGAGTAAAGTGTTCCAAATCTCATCCCAGTCATATCATCTTTAAATAGAAAATTTTTATTCTGCATGGTGTAGTGGCTGCTCTGGATTGTCCCAGATGCCTCTGTTCTTTCCATCTGACTGCACAAGCCAATCTGGGTACCCACCTACATGCTACAGCTCAGGTCTTAGAATACAGTGCTTGGGAAAAGTGAAGTGAAATTAGATAGTTAACTAAAAATAATGTTTCTTTTGAGTCTATAAAGGGAGACGTTTTCCCAGCCCAACTGGTCCTCATGTCTTAGACTGGCATGGAATGCTGAAGTGGCAATCTTGCACTTGAAGGACTCCCAATCTGGAGAGGGAGTGGGGGTATCCTTTTGTACTCTCTATTTTGTGAAACTACCAAGTATGACTCATCTTTGTATCCACAATGTTCAGAACATTGCTGAGCAGATAGTAGAGCTTCAATAAATGTTTATTAAATAAATGAACAGACCGATCCATGAAACAAACAATAACAATTTTAAGTGCTAGTCTTCTGTCTTAAGCTTTGTGACGGTATTAACTAATCTCAGTGCCTCAGTTAGACAGATACTTTATAAAACTCATTCTCACAGCTTTTTTTTTTTTTTTCCTTCATAGGTCAAGCTGAAAAACTCCTTGTGAAGGATCATGTCTTACCCATCTGTGTCCTTGGTTCTTAGCAGGATGTCTGGCTGTAAAAGGAGAAAAACTCCAAAGCAAAGGATAGAGAAGTTAGAAGTCCTGGCAGGAATCAGTGAGTATTAAAGAATGCCAGTCTGACATGATTATCAGATGTTAGGTGATGAAAATCATGCCAACTAACATATGGATTCCTACCCTGTTTCTATGGAAGACTTGAGCTCTAAAATTATTTCCTGAACACAGGGGATCAGAACTGATGCTGATTATTTACTATGAGACTGCTACTTTCCAGAATATTGCTGATCAAAGTGCTAGACACTCAATGCATGAAAGTCTACACCTCTTTACTAAACTCTCCTAAAGTGAGGTAAAATGCTTCAGCAAATGGATGTTATATAAAAAATAGTTCCTAACAGCAGGTTGTTCACTAAACATATAAGCCTTTTCAAATACAAGATGAAATATATAATACAACTATTAAATCAATGGGCCTTAGGGTAACTGACTGCCTTCGTTTACCCAAGACCAAGAAGACTCCTAGGATATGGGACGTCAGTGTTAAAACAGGGAAAGTTCTGGGCTAGCCAAGATGAACTGGTCACCTAATCATGACATAACTTGTTAATTTAATTATCAGGTGTTCATATCCTACATATGTTCATATGTAGGATTTATACATGTATGCAGACTATCATAGACACCGGACATTATTAGGCCACAACATGAGAGGATTAAGGAGGAGTCTGCCTGTGTTATCCCAGTGTACTATATGAAGTGCCAATCCCTTTTTTATTTTCTGTCCATGACCCCCCTATGTTGGACATCTTACTTATGTTTTAAAATTCTATGCTTGCAATGATTTTATTACAGTCAAAGGATATTAATTTGGGGTGCTAGGACAATTTCTTTTTCTCCAGAAGAAAGGGAAAAGTGAGAACAGCAATGGAGACCAGTCTCCATTGACGCATGGGCTCATCTGTTTTTTACAACCCCAAATGTGGTAATTTATGATGGTGATGTCACTGTAGGGAATTAAAATTTTCCTAACCCAGAATGTGTGTTTTCTACATATTCCAGAACTGAACACATGCAGATTAAGTTCTAAAATCCAAGGTGAGATCTACCAAAAGGATCCCAGCCTGAATTCTGCTGAGGTTTTATTGTAAAACAAACTGGGACAGCCCCTCATGGTTTCCTCCACATCCCTACGGCCCCCTCACAAGCATCATCTGGTCTTAGGGAGGTCCAAAATAGTAGCCAGTCTTTGGGCAAGGAACAGTCATTAGAATCTGGATTACAGTCTGAAAAGTATTTCATTTTGCAGTGTTTACAGTGCCAGGCTTTAAACATTGAAGGGCAATATCTTCTTTCTAAATATCTCTGGTCAGTCTTAGCAACTAGACCTACTTTTGAGGCTCCATTTCTTTTATGTCTTTTAAATTTAATGATAAAGAGGAAAGATCTAAATTTATAATACACATGAAACAGTGAAATTAGGAAAAAAATTCTATTTGATGTGAGCCTGTTTTTTTTTTAAGCTCCCATGACTAAAAAGATCAACAGTTACCTACATTTGTAATATTTATGCCTCCCAGACTCAGTGTAATGAGTTTCATCTCTGATCGAATTTTTATAACTGACTTTCATTTACCTGTGAAATAGAAAGCTTTGGTAGGCTCTTGCCCTAAAGAATCAGATGCAAAAGTTAGTTCTATTGCAAGGAACAGCAGGGGAAAAAAAGATTCACCCTAATATGCTGCTCCTGTATTCCTCTGCTTTTTGCAGGAAAAGAAAGCCATGGCTCTAGATATCAAAACTGATATAAGTGAAGTGCAGAGGACTGATGAAGCAAAACCTGAGAAACAGAGTCTTCCATGAACCTGTGGCATGTCCTCTTCACTTTGGCTAAGTGCCCAGCTAAGAGAATTCTCCCACAAGATGAGCATGTTTCAGAGCAAACCCTTATCCGAACTGTTGGTTTCAAAAAGCCCAACCCTACATTCTGTTTGGGGCTTTGGTGAAGTAGGAAAGCCAGAACAGAGGAGCACGACTTCCTCCATTAAACTGGCTGGAACCCAGGTTATACTAATTCAGCCTAAATAGAAAACCTCTGCTTTTCAATCCCTTTGTTCTCTTGGATGTCACAGCTCCCTGCTCTATTCGCTTCCTTTTATAGTCTTTCCTCACCAAGCATTTCAGGAAAAAAAAAAAGCTAAATAAAGATCACAGCCTGTTCCATTGTGTCCCCTTCTTCTTCATCATCTTCTTTTCCATTTGTGCAATGTTGTGGCACCTATTAACTACCAATGTTTTCAGAATGACATTATACAAGGTGCAGGCTGTACCACTGTGCCCTAAAAATATCAACAACTGCATTAGTCTCACAATAATTAATGGCAGGCATTATGCAAATGACAACTTTTTCGCTGCAAAATAATGACATTTCTTCATTTTGAGCAGAGTTATGCAAAACAATGAATTTAGGATGATAAATCACACAGGAGAATTAAGAAAGCCATAACGTTCCTGCCCAGGCAGGCAGAAAGATAGACAGACCAACAATTTAGAAGACATTGTTTGTTCTCACACCACTATAAAAAATCATAGCCAGTCGGCCATTAATGTGTGTGGGTTTTTTTCCTTCTCCCCTTTAGGCAACAATGCATAAGGGGATGCTAAATTCTAGCAATTGGATCATTACAAGTCACAAGCAAATTTTTCTTTATTAACCTTAATAAGTCATTCACTCAGAGACTATAGTCATCAGGCAAATAAAAAGTATCACATGCCATTCTGTTACACATTAACTAATTCCTTATGCAAACATCACAACATATAGCAATTACTGCCGCTCAAAAAAACAAAGTCATTTTCAATTTATTTTATTGCTTTTATACTTGGCCGTTTCCTGTAGCATATTATCGTTTCTTTCCATAACAACCCGAGGTGGAATGGAGAAGAATTTCAGCAGCAATGAACACTTCCTCTAGCCACCTTTGTTAGACCTCTCTCCCCTTCACAGGCTGCTAAAACAGGTTGGGAATAGGGTAGGTGAGCATGTGCTCCTTCACAGCAAATCTCCACTGCTCTGATGGGAATGGCACTTTCAGCCCCCACTCCTGTGACAGAGCAGGTAAGGAGTTGGCAGAATGGGTCTAACTGTCTCCTACATTTGCTACCATAATGCTGACGGCTTTCCTTGATTCTGTAGAACAAGGTCTAAGTGCAGGTTTAGATCTGCCCCTAACAGGTGAACGTTAAAGTCAATATATTCAGTGTTAACCTGAGAGATGCCTGTTATGGTTAATGAGAATTATGAGGGTAGTTCGTCATGCTCCACTCAGCTCATAACCTGTCCCTTCAAGAGTTCTAAGAGAAGAGCAATAATAAATATTGAAACCCCACCCTCCAATGTCAAATAGTCCCTCTTTGTTTTTTCTGTTTTATTCCACAGCACCATTTATCCAAGCTCTCAGGATGTGAAACAAACGCTTAGTAAACCTTATACATGGCCAGTAGATTTTTTTTTTTTAGCCCATTTTACAGATTGACAAGTGGCTTCCAAGCTTTTCACAAAGTTGGACAATGAAACAGATCAGATCCGACTAACTCTCCAATGTTCTAACCTCTGAGGCCATGGCCTCTTTCTCATAATCACGAGCACTCTTCCCTGCTGGTAAACAATTATGCTGAAAACAGCCTGTACATGTCCCTGTTCATACAATAGGATCATCATCTCCCTCTGTTCTCCTAAATCCACAATCCATTCCCCTCCTTTTAAAGGTAGAACATTTCCAAAATACACGAGGGAAAAGCTCCCTTTTCCGTTTCTCTTCCTGAAGGTAATAACATTTTGCAGTTCTCCTTAAATAAAATCCAGCCCATGCTGGATCAATAAGAATGATGCCCATTTCCCTAATGGCAGCCGATTGCCATTTGCTATTCAAATCAGACTAGATAAATTACAGTACATGCCAGGGAACAGGCCAGTGAATTAAGACAGGCCTCCAGAGGACCAGCGATATTATTAATCTTTTAAGACACTATCATATTTCTTCTTGACAGTGTGCGTAGACTCACAGACACACTGCACCCAGATTGAAATATCAGCTGCTGAAAAAAATCAATAGTGTTAGAAACACAATAATTTTTGGTCTGCAGGGCCTACACTAAGCTACACTTGTACCCCTCTATGCCATCTCTTCTCCTACTTCCCATTTCCCATTTTCTCCTCCTACTTTCTTGCTCTTCCCTTCCCATTCTTTGGTTTTAAAAGCTAGTAAGGCCAAATGATAAGATATTACAAAGGGGTTTCCACCACGAACACTGGTCATTGTGGTCAGAGTGTTGATTTTCCATGGGCTGTTTGAGACACAGTTATCACTAGACTAGTAAAACATTTTGGTGTGGGATTGTTCTTCCTAGGCACTTAATACAGACCCCCAGCCCTATGCATTTGGTTCTGTTTTATGAAGAAATGCAGATATTTAGGGAGGTAGTCAGACTCAGAAATCCCTGGGGAAGCAGGATGGCAAGAAATAAAAATAATGGAAACAGGATAAAAAATTGTTTAAAAGGGGGATTCACTGAAAAGTGAGGGGGGAAAGCAAAACGAGACAAAACACTACAGGGGAAGTAGAGAGGGAACACTATGGGGTGGGAAGAACCTTTGAATTATATTCTAAATATCTGGGTTTCAGTCCTGCCTCTGCTATTTACACACTGTATGATTTTGCCAGCTACTTAATCTTTCAGAGCCTTGGTTTCCTTACCCGTTAAGTAAAACAATGTAAACATCTACCTTATAGCAGTCTTGTGAGGGTTAACTAACAAGATGTGAGTGCTTTCTAAATAATACAGACCTTTGTCAATGGTTAAAAGTGACATAAATTTTATTTCTACTAGAGAAGGATTTCTGAAATATGTCTGTTATTTTTTCCTTTCTGGAACTAGAATATTATAAATGGACTTAGATGTTATCAATAAATAAGTAGGCTGATAGAGAAATGTTATTTAGGGCCCTATTACTGGTAGCTGGTAGAATTTGACCTAGAACCAAAATCTATTGAATTTTAGCCAATACCTTTTACATTTTACCAGACTGATTTTGCCTTTTTCATCTTTTTTTTTTTTTACTCCATATTTGAGGCTTTGATTCTTATTTGTGTTGTTTTTCAACTGGGAAAGCAGATTAAACAAACACAAAACATAAAACAAGACAAGAAACCACCATGCTTTGCATATCTTTATATGACACTCTCTTGATTCCAAGTTTCTCTCCAGTTACTTTCCATTTGTCTTCTTCCTCTCCTGGCAAAATCTATTGAAAGAATTGTCTATATTAGCGATTAACATATCTTCACTTTCTATTCTTTCCTCAACCTACTCCAATGAGGCTTTTATCCATTCCACTCTACCATGTCTGCTCTGCCAAATCCAGTGTTCATGTTTTCATTCTCATTTTACTCAACTTCTCAGCAGCAATTTAACATGGTTAACCATGTCCTCCTACTTGAAACACTGTGGTTATCTTCTGAGACACCTCTCTAGTTTTTCCTACTACCTTACTGGTCACTTAAAACCTAATGTTTAAGTCTCTTTAAATTTGAAATCTATTACTTACAATTCTATCTCAAGTGTCTTCTGATTTGGGATAAACACAGCATATTTGACAAAACAACAAACTCTTGGAAGGTGCTTGTGAGATATCCGGGTTTTGAATGTCTGGCTTTATGACTCTGAAATGCAGAATATAACAGAAAATCTAGTTCTTGTTTTGGCTTCAAGCCCATTTATTCTTATAGCAAAAATTATTAACAACTGACTTCTGAATTTCCATTAATGATCCTTTAACTAGAAACTTGCCAAGCAGATTTCTACATATGGCCAACACACAGAGTATCTTCAATGGCACAGAATTTCAGAGAACTCCACATTAAACCTGAAGTTCCCGTATATGCAGCGCCTTATAGTTCTACCAGATTTACTTAATTGCCCCACCCAGTTTCTCCAACAAATGCTCCTTGAGGTCTACATTGCAAAAAGCTGAAAACCCTTCCCTAGTAAACCCAAGTAACCTGAATATGGTTTCAATTCTAGGTTGTACCCATGAACCCTAGCAAAAGCATGAAGATTTCTCATAAGAACACAAGGTATGCTCTAGCAATCATCAAATGGAGCTTGAGTTTGTCTTTGTCTCAGGAGGAGAAACAGTCCTTTATGACTTATGAATATGGCTGACGGGCAATACCTGCAAAGAGTGATTTTGCCCCACATCTGTCTCTAAGTTTTGATAACGTTGTACCATATAAGGTTACTGACAATGCAAAATATCACAAAATAGCACAGGACTGATCAAAGCCTAAAATTATACAAATATTCTATTTGGAGAGAATCCCAACAACTTCTTTTGAATGTGATATTACCAAGAATATGAATAAAGGGTATTTTCTTAAGAAAAAAAGGGATGTTCTCATTATTTGCATGTCATTTGCCACCCAGGAGTAGACTCTGGCTTCTCTTTCTGCTTAAATTCTTCCACAGAGTCTGCTTGCCAGGCCTATAACCAAGGTCTTTCTTTTATCTAGACTAGAACAAATATTCCATTTTGAGTCATGAAAACATATCAGCAAAATTCCCAGAGTTAATACTTTTATTTAATTATATACATATATTTATTATTTTTTATGAGCTATTCCACTAAGTTAAACTTTAACCGTATTAATCCAGGGGAAAAAAAATCCCTGATTGCCAATCAACAATTTTGTAAACAGTTATCTCATGAGTTAAATATTAACTTGAAAAATTTAACTCAAAACTCCAAACAAGCAGGAGGAGCCAAAAGGCCAGTAGGAGGGAGTAAAGATTTTACTGCCTCTGGTATATCAGATCCCCCTGGAAGAGAGTGACAGAATTAGGCAAGGGAGTATTTTGGTGGCAGCTGGATGATGTGTAGAATTGGGGGTGAGATATGGGGAAGCAAGAAAGGAGTCTGAAAGACATGTACTGCTTATCATCAAAATCTCAAAACTTAGAGCAATGGGGTCGGACCTCATGGAACAGAAAATTCATGGGAATATGAATCCACTGATAATGTCCACAGGAATTCAGAGACAGTAAAGTTATGTGCTTCAAGAATATGGACACATGTTTTCTTAAACATAGGTAAGCTACCCAATATAAGGCTGGCTGGCCCATATTGCCTGCCTGACACTGAACCTCATGTGGAACATTCTGGAACCACTCTCTGATTAGAAACCATGGAATGAAGACTGATCTGCCTGTCCTGTTCCATCTGATAATAATAAAATAAAGCTGAAATGTCTTTGTGAAGTACTAGGTTGTTAGGGCATGTGATTTCAAGTTCTAAGCCACCATCACTGTCCATCAATTCATTCCCTGATTAACAGAAACATACTACCTAAGGAAAAATTGGATCTAGTCAGTTGGACCAATGTCTGAATGGTGTTCTCATAAATACTGTCCTCTGGTTAGATTTTTGACTCAAAAATTTCAAGAAAATCCACGTGGTCAGATAATTTGCACAATCTTGATCTCTGTGCTGTAGGATAGAGTTGATTTATTTTTCATGCTGTCCCAGGAGTAGTTAGGAACTGCTATGATTCTTCTTCTCAGTCTATTAAGATCAATCCTGTTTGCTGATTTACAAAACATCATTAAGAAAGGCTCTTTCTAGGGGCACCTGGATGGCTCAGTTGGTTCATCATCTGACTCTTGGTTTTGGCTCAGGTCATGATCTCAGAGTCCTGAGATCAAGCCCTACTTTGAGTGCCCCGCTTTGGGCTCCCCATTCCCTGCTTAGTGCGGAGTCTGCTTCCCCTCTCTCTCCCTCTGCCCCTCCCCCCACTCATGCACACACTCTCTCTAAAGTAAATAAATAAATCTTAAAAAAGAAAAGACTCTTTCTAGTGCAGGTCTTTTAAGAAAGACTCCCATCTGCCCTGGAGATGGGGTGAGGTCAAATAATGTGAGTTGCTCAAGCAAGGGTGGGATTAGATGGATAAAAAGGAGATGTAAGAATATAGAAGGAACAATCCTTAGATACACATGTATATCTTATTTAGATACAAGAAATATGATATAGCTTATCAGACCTGACTGTTGATATTTTTAATTATATATTTAATACATGACTACATGCTTACTGGAAAATATTTAGACACCATAGACTATACCTTATGGTTGTAGAGCTTTTTGCAGTTTATAAAATAGTGTCATATACTGTCAAATACTGTCATATCCATATACATATACTGTCATTTGTGACAATTCCAAAAAGCAAAAGAGCAGGTTCTAACATCTCTGTTCTACAGATAAGTAAATTACCCTAGTATTTTTTTTTTTTAAAGATTTTATTTATTTTTTAGAGAGCGAGCGAGAAACAGCATGAGAGGGGCGAGGGTCAGAGGGAGAAGCAGGCTCCCCGCTGAGCCGGGAGCCCGATGTGGGACTCGATCCCAGGACCCTGGGATCATGACCTGAGTCGAAAGCAGATGCTTAACCATCTGAGCCACCCAGGCGCCCTTACCCTAGTATTGATGTAGTTGATACAGAATGAACTAGAATAGAAGAACCAGAACCCATCAGCAGCCTATGAGTGAACATGATGAGCAAGGGGATGACTGTGGAATGGAAAGACATTAAAGTGAGTGATCAAAGAAGGGGAGAAAGGAGGGAGAATTTTTAAAATATTCAAAAATCAACAGGCACTAGGAATTAAAAGGACAAAATTCAGAGTCATTTGTGGGAAAGAAAAGGTGGTTAGAGCAAGGAAGGAACCCCAAATTCAGACCTCTTATTCATTTGGCATATATTCATTGTATACTTACTATGTTTGAGTTTCTCTGGATGCCGCTGGGCAAACAATGATGTGCACTGAGACACTGACCTATGTCTGAGGTACTTAATATCTAATTATTAAGATAATGTCAAAAAATAATTGCAATACAAGGCAATTCAGTATCCACAATAGGGATTTAGAGAGAACCATCTCATATTGAGGCTGACAATGGAAAGCTTCACTAGAGTGAAAAAAACACAGTTGAACTAAGAAAAATGTGTAAGACTGGAAGTGATAAGAAGACAGGTTAAGTGAAGGATCTGAGAAAAGGCATGGAAGCAGAAAAATGAAAGACATATTTGGAAACAACAAATAAACAAGTTAGTGGGAGTTGGATAGGAAATAATGTTGGAAAGGTAAGTTGAGCCTGGAATTTGAAGGGGTTCCTTGAATATTGGACTGTCTAATCCACTTTATTCTGTGGGCAAAAGAGGTCTATTAAAGGTTTATAACTAGGGAACTGGCATCATCACAGTGGTATTTTATTTTATTTTTTAAAGATTTTATTTATTTATTTGAGAGAGAGAATGAGATAGAGAGCATGAGAGGGGGGAGGGTCAGAGGGAGAAGCAGACTCCCTGCTGAGCAGGAAGCCCGAAGCGGGACTCGATCCCGGGACTCCAGGATCATGACCTGAGCCGAAGGCAGTCGCTTAACCAACTGAGCCACCCAGGTGCCCATCACAGTGGTATTTTAGTATAAGTAACTGGGAATGGTGGACAGAATAACTTGAAACAAGAAGAGCCCAGAGATAATGACAGAGAAAGAGAGAGAGAAAACCACTGCAATAACCCAGGCACTATGAGATAAATATCTGACCTTGGTAGCATCGGTAGAAATAGAAAAGAAATGAAATGTTCCAGAGACACTGTAAAGGAAGAAAGGATAATATTTATTAAATCTCTACTATGTATCAGGCAATGGACTGTGTGCCTTATATGGATTAACCTATTTAATCTGCATGTCAACCCTAAAGGCAAGTCACTTTATTGTTTCTCTTTTAAAGATGAGGGTTAAGCAACTTTTTCAAGTTTATACAGTTAGTAAGTGACAAAGCCAGGATTCAAACCCAGGTCATCTGACTCCAGAGCCTGCTTAACCTTGATGTGTAAGGGCCTTGATGATGGATTATATATTGCAAATTTTGATGATTGGAGATATTATATATATATGTGTGTGTGTGTTTTATATATATATATATATATATATATATATATATAAAATCAGTCATAAGACCTTAAGATTCTTGGGAATTTTGATTCTGAGATTTTGGGGTGATGGGTAGAACGGTGATAATATGAATAAAAACAGGGAAATAGAAAAGACCTTCTGGACTTCATATTTTACATTTGTTCTTAATGGTCCAATTGCTCTTTGGATTTAAAATGTCAATTTACAGTAAAAGTCACAAAAGCAACTGAACCACCAAACTTAAAAGCCTTTGAAGACAGATACTAGCTGATTCTTCCTTCCAAGTTTCACTAATGTACATGTGGAGTATAACACAGTGCCTGGCATATAGGAGGTGTTCAGCAATGAGTTAAATGAATCAATTGGAGGGGTATTAACCATAAATTAGTGTGAATAAAGGGAGGAAGGAGAGTAGAGTCAAAAGAGTATGACTCAGAGTTAGATAAATCTTGGTTCAAATCCTGGCTCAGCCACTCTCTAACTAAAGGACCTAGGGTAAGTTACTTTAAACATTTTGTATAAGATAAGGTTACAGTTCACAGGAAAGCCAGGTACCTTTCTGAATTCAGTGCTTCTAGGTAAGGCAGTGGGTCCATGCCAACCTAGAAAGAATGCCTGCAAAGGCCATTATCTCTGACAGAAGAAAATCTGAATCCTCTTCTCTTATTGAGTTTAATTTACAAATCTGTGTTGAGACTTACAGAAAAAAAAATCTGTCAAGAAACTGCTAGTTTTAAAAGAAAAATAAATTATTTTCAGAGAAGTAAAAATTATAGAGTTTCAACTGAAGGGGAGATTTTAATTGCAGAGAGACATATCAACTGAATGGTTTAGCCTGGACTTGTGGGATCAGGAGCAGCCAGTGGGATATATATATTAAAGAAAAACCAAGTTTAATTAGCCTTAAGATTTTATACAGCTTGGCGCTTCCTCCCACACCTGGTCTGATTCCTTCAGGTCAATCTCCCTTTCAATCACACGCTCGCCCATCCTTTTCTCAGTTGCTGTCATGACAAGCCAAATGGAGAATGACATACAGATGAAAACAAGGTTTAAATAATTATTGCACTGCAGCTGGTTGTTGTTTGAGCATCATTTTATTTCTTCCAATCACACAGGTCCTTGGACTTCACAGCCCCATGTTTCAGATGGGGGTGATGTTGATTATATTATGACATTACAGCAAAGACAGGCAGATCAGACAAAGTGAATTTCACTCAGTAATTAAACTGCAGTATCTTTCGTCTAAAGTCCAGAGCAGGATTAATCGAAAGGTAGCTCTTTATCATCTCGATTAGTGCTGGGATTTGAAGAGTGAGCTCTGATTTGATAGCTAGCCCTGAGCTGGGCTGACTAGTGGCCCCATATCTGTCTAACTTGCAAAAATAATATCAGATCAAGATATATTTGCAAGGTTATGCCCTTCCTTTTTATTTTATTTTTATCTGAGGGAAATGCAGATAGATTAAAATATGCTGCTATTTCCATTACCCTGTTTTCGATTACAAAAATGTCTATTAAAAAGAACAGGTCCTTCCAAACCCCAAAGCATTTTACAGATGGTTTCCCATAATTCCACTTAGTACCATGCTCTAATGGCTTCTTATTTCTTACCTTTTCATTATCTGAGAGTCAAATCTGAATATCTGGATAGCCCAAGCAACAGCTTCTCAAGCCGCTCACAAGTCCCACTTTTATTTCAAAGGACTCACTGTAGGATTTATGGAGGGATTTTGCTTCCTTCAATTGCTCTTTTAATGTATAAGATATTCTCAAATTCTTTATCGAGTAATGAATTAGATCAGTGATTCTCAATCCTGGATGTCTATAGAAGCACTTGTGAGGCTTTGTAAACAATCAGCGTCCAGCCCTCACTCCAGACCCAATGATTCAGTATCTGTAGGAGTTAGACCTATGCATCTGTATATTTTTTAAAGTCCATAGGTGATTTGAATATGCTGCCAAGGTTAAGAACCACTGAGTCAGCTCTACAGTGTACCAGCTGTATTTGCAAAAGATTTATCAAAACAAATCATTGCTGAGGGAAATGAAGCCTGATATTGTTATAGAAAATCCCTTAATAAAATGATAAAAAGCTTTTTCTAGTAACCTTTGCATAGCATATATATCAGGTCTCTTAAGAACAATAGAAGACAAGACTATAAAACAGGTTTATGTTGATGATGCTTCCACTGATCCATCTGATAACATTGAAGGTGATGGTTTACTGATTGAACCCATCAGCTACCAACCAATAATTTAAGATGACTAGTGACTAACATCATAACATCTCAGAGTTTGGACACAAACTTGGAATTAGCTGTTGTCACCTTTACTATGCAGCTGTCTTTTTAGAAAGAGAACAGGCAGGATTGAAAAGATCTGATTTCAAATTGTGACTCAGTCCTGTTTTGGAGTTTAAGAACACACATTCTGGAGTCAAACTGAATCTAATTACTAGTTGGGTGGCCTTCAGAAAAGTAATTACTTCTCTAAGCCTCAATGATCACATCTTTAAAATGGGGCCAAGAATACTTATATCATAGAACAATTTGGGTTTTGAATTGATTTATTTAGTAAGAGTACATGGCAACAAAAGTATCAGAACTAAATAAAATCTGTTTAAGGCAAATACAGTAATAACGTAAGACTGTCACTGAGGCTCGGTGCCTAAAAGACATCAGTTTTGAGACTCACTGCTCAGTTTTCTAGAAGATTGATCCCTCAGAAAGAAAAAGGGACTCCAAATAAGAACAACTTTCAAACTTAATTGTGCATTCCCATCACCTGGAAGTGATTGTTACAAATGTAACTTGCTGGGCTCCAATCCTAGAGATTGTAATTCAGTATGTAGGGGTGGAATCCAAGAACATGCATTTTAGCAGCCATCCATGTGATTTTGACTCAGGGTCGAGGATCCCCACTTTGATAAAACAGCTATAAAGGAAGAGAAATTGGCCAAATATTTATACCCCAAATAGCCACACAGTGTGCCTGACCTGGAAGAGGCTATGCTTTCTTTTCCTTAGGTCAGAATTCAGTCAGGTGGATTTAAGTTATGCACAAATATAACATGTTCACAGACTATGTTATGTTTACAGAGTAAAACAAAACAAAACATCTTCTTTTTTTCAATTAAAATACACTTCCTGAATAGTTAGTATTTAGTTGCTAATATTATCTTCCATTTTTTTCATCACCACTGGGTACATGCAAGTGAGCATGGGTCCAATTCATTTTCAACTCATCATTTTTTTTCTTACAAAATAAACTAACTTCCTGAAAATTGGTAAATTCTTTAAATAACAAGAGTAGCTATTTCCTCCTTTAAAGGCATTATAAAGTATTCTTGAAATGCATTTATCAAAATTGATGATAAAAAAAATCAATGCACAATGGTGAGTTGAATATTTTAAATGCAATCAATAAATTAATTTGTTAAAATAAAGATACTCAACCTACAAATGGAGACAGTTCTGGATCTAAAAGGAAATTTTAAAACTTTCATTTTCAAGATATTCCTAAGGAAAAGACAAATTCCAGAAATGTGTTTAGAGTTTGTAGTACAATATGCTAATAGATGTGCATGAATTCTCTATATTCTAAAAGTTATTGTAAAGATAAGAGAATTATAGTCTTTAATTGCAATTGGGCATACAGTTAAGCTGAGGAGAAAAAACATATCAATATGAGAGAAGTTTATCAGTATTACTAGATAGTATAGCCTAGTAGTCAAGTGTAAGGTAAAGGAGAATCTTCTCTTTGATACGTACTGTGAGAACTAAGGAAGGCTACTTAAGCTCTCAGAAACTCAGGCACAGTACTTCTCTCAGAAGGCTGTGGTGACCATAGTGGGTACTGAATAAATGCAAGCTGTTGTTTATTGTAATAGTTGACAGTTTATTATACAAGATATGGCATTGATAACTTACACAAATGGTACAGACATTGAGCATTAAAGAAACCCAAAATTGAGAGAAGGTTGACATGACCAGTAAAGTTTTAGCAAGGAGTGATATCCGAGTTGGATAATTCAGAATAAATAAGATTTGTCTAGAAAGAGAGACAGAGATCATTTTAGGATGGGGGGGTAGATGTTGGTATGACCTCAGATCAGAGGTAAAAAGTGTTAAATAGTTTAGGATAAAACAATAAAAGATAATTTGGGGTAAAACAATAGAAGGTTCTAAATTCCAAAAGTCACTTTTGGTTTTTGGTAGAATTTTTAATTGCTCAAATATTTTCCCAGTGTAATTCAACATCTTTTTAGAACAGTGGTTCTCAAATTTTGTTATGTATCAGAATCTCCTGGAGGACTTGTTCAAGCACAGATTGTTGTACTCCACCCCAAAGTTTCCATTCAGGAGGTTGGGGTGAGGCCCAGGAGTTTGGGTCATAATATATTCCCAGGTGTGCAAATGTTGCTGGTCACTTTGAGAACCACTGCTTTAGAGGATGATGACAGTTGGATGGAGGGGGTGTTTCCTCAACGTGAGAAATAATTGGATAACTGAATAACCTTCTTTATTTCCTATAAAATTTCATCCCCACTTGCACACTAAGTCACAGAAGAACCTACAGGGAGGAAAAACAAATGCCTACTTTGACCTCTTACTCTCACTACTGGATTCAGGTTTATAACTGTGGGAATGAGGAGACCCATCATCCATGGGGCCCCAGGCCAATCATGGGGCCCCAGACCAATCATCCTGGAGACTTAAAGAACACTTCATGAGCATTAAGAATATTCAAGAATTGAAAATAATAGAGCCAAGAAATTAAAGATGGTGGGTGGACTTTTTATTCCAAAGAGCTTCTATCAATCCATGCTGCACATTTTGTACTTGGGTTACACTTGATTGCCTGCCCCATAATCCACAAACTATTTTCAACCCCCTCAGGTCACCCTTCACCTTTCTCTTTTCTTCAACAGGCAATCAGGAGCGAGCAGGGGCAATAAGACCTCTCTACTTCGGCCTGGGTCACTGTTCAAGTATTTCCACCTCCTGCTTCAAACTCTTTCTCCTCAACAAACTTCCACTATTTAGTAACTATACTTTAAGAAATATTTTAAAAGGCAGAAAGAGGAAATGAAAGGCTCTGACTCTATTTTCTCATGCGTGACTCCAAGGGCTCCATCTCACTAGTTAGTATTTTATTTTCAATGGCAGACCAAAAAAAAAAAAAAATTGTTTGAAGATTCATGCAGAAGTCTTTGCAAAAAAAGGCCAAAAGTGGATTTAAAATGTTTGACTCCAAAAATCACTCAATAACAGCAGCCTGTTTATCTTTTTAGTCATTTATCTTTCCTTAAAATAAGAAACTATATAATTACAAAGTATAATTAATAATAATAACAACAATTACCACAAGTACAACGGAAATAATGATAGTAAGCACCATGGGCCCAGATCCCCATAGTTACAAAGGATAAGAATTTGTCTTAGTATTTTCAAGAACAGACAGCAGCCCAATAATACAGGGAAAAAAATCGAAAGAAAAAAAAAATCTTTCCTATGTTCCCTGGAAAGTACCACAGAAAAATAGACAATAAACTTTAATGCCTCTTGTTAAAGATCTTCATTTTACAGATCAGTTCAGGCAATTTAAATAGACAAAAACATGAGGCCTCTAACGTCTCTTAGAAAACAGTATCAACGTTAATTCCTGGCTGGTCCCAATTCCATTTCTAGTTAAGCATCCCCATCCACTCATAAGAAGAAAGAAATAGCATTTGTATAGTGTTTTACAGTTTATAAAGCACTTTCACAAACATCATATTATTTGATTGTCTCAACAATCCCATGGGATAGGTAAGTAGGGAAAGTATTAATATTATACCCATCAGAAGGTGAGAGAATTAAGGATCAAAGAAGGAAATAAATTACATTGGGTCAAACTCTGTGCACACCTGAAAAGAAGCCCAAATACAGAGTTTTACATAACATGAAATAGGCTCAGAGAGAATCTGATAGCTGCTCAAGGTCACAGATGGCAGAGCTAGGGGGCAAGAATGTAGATAATCCAGCTCAAGATGCCATGCTCCTTCCAAACCATAGCCTTGACTCTCAGTTGTAAATGCTAGTTATAGTAACTGGCCCTCTCAAGAGGAAGTCTGTTCACTTGCCAAGTGTTACAACCACTACTAGTGTCCAGGCTTTTTGTTTGTTTTTAGTTCATCTGACAAAAAAGGTACACATTCCTTGAGAAGATGTGCAAGTTTATAATATTACTTAGTCTGTCAAGAGAAAAAGAAGAGAATGTGTTATTTCACTGGCTTAGAATACTGGCTTTAAAAATCACTCCAGCTATCCACAGACACAAGAGATAGCACAGCCCTATTTCCAGTGAAATAGTCATTATACGAAAGACAAACCAAAAGACTAACCAACCTCAAAGGTTGGCTTCTGGCACAGGTTCAACTTTAAACTATTAGTTTCTTTCTTTCTTATTTTTAAGATTTTATTTATTTACTTGAGAGAGAGAGAGAGAGAGAGAGAGAGAAAGTGCATGAGCAGGGGGAGGGGCCTAGGGAGAGGGAGAAGCCGGTTCCCTGCTGAGCAGGGACCTGATGTGGGGCTGGATCCCAAGACCCTGGGATCATAACCTGAGCCGAAGGCAGAAGCTTAACTGACTAAGCCACCCAGGCACCCCTAAACTATTAGTTTCTAAATATGTGGCCAATACCTATGCATATTAAAATGAGGAATATCAGCATAAGATGTAGGAACAAAATAAATCATTCATTTTGTTGTTCTGAATTCGAAAGTCTCAAAGCTGTAGATTCAGACTTTGAAACTTCTGGACTAAATTACCATACCTCTTGCTGTTTTTAGTTTTTACATGCAGTTACTTGTACAACTTGCCTGTTTTGTTTCTTGTTTTAAGACAGTTATATTCTCCCTTCACTTATGTATGTGCAACATCTGACTTAGAGCATTTAAAGGTTTGGCAGAGCAATGTCTTCCCACAAAAGACACAGAGCTTCCACCTAGAATGCATCTTGGGAATTCATGCTGAAGAAGTTAAGGGAGGTCTAGCATATAAGTAAATATTTGTGAAATTAGACTGAAATTTTGAATACTAAGTGAAAACATTTATTAGAGAAGATTGTATGTAGTGAACAACTACCTCACAACTCAGCATTTTCAGAGCATTGCAGAATTTCAGACTTGATGCTCCAATGGAGATTTTACTTTTATAATGACAGAATATTAGTGTTGGACTTCATTAAAATTATATATGACAATTATCTGTCTAAGGCTCTAACACCCTATAAAACATCCCTGTAAAGTGGCTGTCCATGCTTAAACACCCTGGTCTCAGGGAGTTAATATTTGTTGATACTAGGGACTATTATGGACTGAAAATGACCCCTCCTCCGCCTTCCAATTCCCATGTTTAAGTCCTAAGCCCCAATATCACTGTATTTGGAGATAGGGTTTTTAAAGAGATAAATCCAGTTCAATGAGACCATAAGGGTGGGGCATTCATCCATGAGGACTAATGTCCTCATAAAAAGAGGAAGAGACGCCAGGGCTGAGGGGACACAATAAGATGGCCATCTGCAAACCCAGGGGAGAGACCACACGAAAAATCAACTCTGCTGACACCTTCATTCCTGGACTTCTGACCTCCCAAACAGATGAAAACAGTACTGTAATTTAAGCTCCTAGTCTATGATATTTTGTGATGGAAGTCCTAGCAAACTAATACAGGCATTAAAGTTCTACAACTTGCCAAGTAGGGACTGGTTAAATCTACTTTATAGGGATAGACACAGATTATGGACATTTGAAACATGTCTCAAGAGACAGAATCAATAAGTGGCATAACCAGGTTTTAATTTAGGTTTGTCCTCCAGACTAATATTTTTTCCTTCTTGTCTGTTTTCTACCTTTGAGCACATAAGGATTTAAAAAGTTAATTTTTATACTGATCTGAGTATTTTATTCTTGTATGTTTTATCATGGCTTGTGTTCTACTTGGAGTCACAGAAAACAACCTAATTTATCTTCTATGTGACAGTCTTTAATGTACTTGAACATAGTTATCATATTCATTCCTCGTGAATTTCTAAACACTCCCAGTTCCCTTAACCATTCCTCGTATCACACATTTCATTTCCCTACCATCCTGGTCACTTTCCTCTGAAGATGTTCCTATTCATTTAGATTTCTTGTACTGACTTGTTAAGGCAATATATCACTCATATAGTTCATGAACAGTCTTTTAAAAATATAAAGACAAAATCTTGCCTTTATCCATTTTAGAAATTTCCTCTGGTTGGATGTATCCCATTGCTCTCATCTTTCAAGATGTTTGGAACATGATTACTTAATTCAACAATTTTTTCTATGTATTTGGATTCATGTCATCTGCAACTCTGATGGACGAGCTTTCATCCAAGTAATTGAAAAAAAATGGTGGCCAAAATCGAAGGGGGAGATGAGCCATGAGAGACGATGGACTCTGAAAAACAAACTGAGGGTTCTAGAGGGGAGGGGGGTGGGAGGATGGGTTAGCCCAGTGATGGGTGTTAAAGAGGGCACGTTCTGCATGGAGCACTGGGTGTTATACGCAAATAATGAATCATGGAACACTATGTCAAAAACTAATGAGGTAATGTATGGTGATTAACATAACATAATAAAAAAAATGGTGGCCAAGATAAGGCTTAGGATACTCCTGACTTATTCCATAGGACTTCCTCCTACTATGACATTGAGCCATTTGTTTGCACTTAAGAGTGTGGTCATTCAACAAGTTACTAATCCCTCCATTCATCTAACCAGGTGAGATCAGATCACATATCGTAGAGGCACTTTCACTGAAGCCATTCTGGTTTTTAGCAAGCACCACTTCTTTCGGGGGAGTCCTAAACCACTGCTTTACGCTTTATTGTTGAATAAAACATCTAGGCCTTTGCTCAGGACAGACATTGTGTTGTTTGTCCTTATAAACTACCTTCTTATTCTTTCTAAAAATCAGAACAGTTTTTTATACCCCTAGTCATCTTTTTTTTTTTTTTCTTCTCCTCAGATATGAATTGCAATCATTAGTAATCTTATTGGCAAATCCTCTCACTAGCTTATGGTTTTCTAGCCCTATTTTCAGGCTCTTCTCCTTTTTCTTTTTCCTGTTTCCTGCCAAGGAATAGAGTCACTCACATGTAATCATGGACTGCATCCAGAGATGGCATGCTCATCAGAGGGAGATCTGCAAACTGGAAGAGTAGGGAGAACTTAGGGTGTTGTCCTTGGGCCTGGCTGTGCTGGCAGAGGAGAATGGGCTGTGATTAGGTGAGGCTTTGCTTTCACCTCCATGCATGGCTCTGCCTGGCCTCTGTTTTTGACTTGTAGCTGTGCACCTGGACAGGGTTATATCCTTTTCTTATTCATTCTGGATGATTTCCTTTGCCAAAGATTCAAGACAGCTTTATATTTTTCAGTCTTTAACTGAGAAAGGTTGTGATGTATAATACTTTTATTTTCCCATGAAGACTTTCTCTGAGGCAGGCATGTACCCCGACCTTTACCTAATCAAGAAAAGTTGTTGGGGGGGGCGGAAATAGGAAGGCAGGTTGGACTTCAAATGCACAAATCACTTCTAATAAAAACACTAAGATTCAGGTGCCTGAGGTTAGAAATACTGGAGGGAATTCAATTACACTAATTAATATTTAAGAAGGGCTAGAGATCACATACTGAATGTGGGAAACTAGGCCAGTCAGACATGAGCATATGGGGAGGGCAAGATCAACTGATAAAAGTAACAAACAAATCACACATAAATGCTGTAACAGGAATGAAATAGAGAATATAAAATAAATGTTTCAACAGACTCTGAAGAGGAGGTAAATGGTCTACCACGTGAAAACAAAATGTTCTAACACACACAAAACATTTTATTGGTTTTATGTAAACACCTATATTATAGAAACTGATTTTTTTTTAAGTAAGTTAGTAGAAATGTTACCCATTTGTAAAAACAGACTTAGTCTGGATTCTGTGAATTCACAGCATACTATATTTGCTTCTGTTTCCTCACTGGTTTCTTAAGTAGTGGTCTCAGTAAGGCATGACTTTCATACTAGGGAGTTCCCTAATGGCCAAGCCTACCTGGACACCAAAAACCTCATGGAAGGTTGAAAAGCAGCAGAGTATTCTGGATTCTACACATTTTTCTTATTCTGGCTCTGATGTCATTTGGTTGTTGTCACAGCTTACCACATCCTTTCTTTGGATTTGATTTTTTATTTGTGGCCCAGATGGTCAATTCTGATTTTTGGTCACCTTTTGTGTACTTCAAAGCTTGTAGAGAAGGCACTAATAGTACCAGAACTCTCTTGCCTCTAGCACGTAAACTGTTCCTTCTTCTACACCAGCATTTACCTAACTTTCTCATTTCTTCTCGACCTCGAAGGCCCCTCTCCCTCCTTTCCTTTGTTCTAGCTCATCAGAAGGTCCTGTCCCTGAACCTTGTTCTACCACTCTACCACTCTTATTCTTTCAAAGTTCCACCCTGTAAAAGCCAAAATTTGTCAATTCACAGGCCCATCTTGGGAGCTCTAAAAACCAGAAGCCCAGAGAATTCACTGAACTGTTTTTGTTATCAACATCATCATGTAGAAACAGAAGTAGAGACATAGAGTGATAGATGAGAGGAGGACTGAAAGTGAGATTTGGGCCCTTTTTTCAAATTCTCTAGTGTGCACAGAGGGTAACTAGTGACTGGGCAAACTCCGTGTCTATGAACAATGTGTAATATTAGTCTCGCAAAGAGAACAAAGCAAAAAAACAAAAACAAGATTCTTGCCCTTTAGGACTTTAACCTCTAGTTGAAGAAAGAATTCAAATATACCAAAACCCACAAGAAAAAGCATCCCCAAAGGGTTGAATTGTCCTTAAATAATAGAGGAACAGAGAGAAAAAATTAGGTTATTTCCTAAAATTTTGAACCAAATTAGTGGTTTTCAAACTAGGCTTCATGGTCCCCAAGCTCACAAACAGATGATTACAAAGAGATGACTGAGCAGTTAAATATTTAATTAAAATGTAAATGTTAAAAATTATATATTTGTATCAATTTATAATTGTGATAAAAATGACATGCAAATGAAATGGTATTATGTAGTTTTTTCTCCTTTTTCAAGTTTTTATTTAAATTCCAGTTAACGTACAATGTAATGTCAGTTTCAGGTATAGAATTTAGTGATTCATCACTCACAACACCCAGTGCTCATCACAAGTGCCCTCCTTAGCACCCATCACCCATTTAACTAGAAAATAGACTCAAGTATAGAGAACAAACTGAGGGTTGCCAGAGGGGAAGTGGGGGGGGGGGAGCTGGGTTAAATGTATTTATGTAATTTAAAAAAATATATTGGAGACTGATGTGTGGCTAATAGTTAAATATATGTGCAATAAGTTTAACTAGTTTTCATGTAGACCTCAAATTAAGGCCCTGAGATTGGAAGGCAAGCTGTTTAAAAATAAAAAACTGTTGATACATGCAACTGCTTATGTGTCTCATGATTTTCTTAACACCATATAGTACTCCATCCCTCATACAAAAATACACTGAGATTCGGCTGATATAATAATCCAGTTCTGAGTTTCCATTTCTTTGCATATTCACCTTTATATTCTTAGTAACTGACTTTTATAATATTAATATGATAATTTTAATTTATAAAATGAGTTTAATAAAATACTACTCTTACTAGTTCATATATAAAGGCTCCAATCATATTTATTTTGAAAAGAAACTGCTGTTGTTTATTTATTTTTGTTTAAATTCAATTTTGTTAACATATAGTGTATTATTAGTTTCAGGGGTAAAATTTAATCATTCATCAGTTGCATATAACACCCACTGCTAGAGGATTCTGTTGTTTAAAAGAAATATGAAAAATCTCTGGATCAAAATATTTATATGATCTCACTAATTCGAGGTCGTACAATTTTCATGATTCTGGTTCCAGACTGCCCAATTTCTGAATTCAATGACTTGCTGTCTTAAGCCATTGTATACAGCAGATAAATTGGGCCCAAACTAGATTTCATATACTGGCTACTATCCCTTCAAGCTTAAGAAAGATGATATTTTTACACTGAGGAATTGATTATTTATCATAAAAGCATCATGCATCAAAATAAGTCACCTTGTCTTAAGTTTACTCAGTACAGGAAATTTACCAGATATTCTTAGAATGCCAGATTATCAGAATGTAATATATTAGTTTAAAATTTAACAGTATTAACCAAAAAATAAGTCAATGGAAACTTCTTTATTTAAGAAGCACTGCTTTTATTAATTACGTAATACATGGACATTTATTCATTTATTTTACATTTACCCAAAATGTGTTATATCAAAAGATTCCAGAAGACTTTTTCCTAACATTAATCAGTCATTATTTAATGTTAAAAAAAGAGTGAGCCAAATGATTTTCCACCACTACAGAGAATGAAACTGGCAAACCTGATTTGAAAGATCCGTTTTCCAAAACCTGAACTATTGTCTACTATGGAGATGTTTCAAACTTTCTTAACACTGAAGCATAAGTCAATAATAAATTGACTTGAGGTCTTTCATGGTCTCTACTACATAGTAGTGGAACCAGAATTTTTTTTTTCAAACCAGAATTTTTGAGTGTATTTATTTTTTCAAGGCTCTGACTTGAAAGGTACCATAGCATACAGGTCACAAATGTACCTACATTTCTGTTCGGGCTCCACAGTCCTAGCTATGAGACCTTGGGCAAATTACTTAAACTCCTAAGCCTCAGCTTTCACTTCTGTAAAATGGAAGAAATAATAAAAATACTGATTCTCATAGATTTGTAGTAAGAAATAAATGAATGTATAAAATAATGAAAGTTGCTTAACATGTTGCCTAGCACATAAAACGCTCTTAATAAATATTAACTGTAATTATTAAAATTGCTAAGCACCTAAAAGCCAGTTGTTTGCTTCTGATTTTTCCTATGACCTGATTTTACTCATAACTTATTGACTATCTGTTCTTCCCTTCTGGATGATGTTCTATTTAGATTCCTTTTTGTTTCTAGAATGTTCTCTGGCTAATATCTCACCACCTGTACTCTAGTTATCAGATAGGATTGCAGGGCTTCATTTTGGTAGTTCTGTATTTGCTTTTCTCTCACTGCCTGTGTTATTTTCTCATTCCTATTCAGTGATTTAAAAAGTAAAACTCGAAGAAGAACTAAACATCATGAGTAATTTATTAAGACTAATGGTTATCAAAACTGGGCAAAAAAGGATGTTATTAAAAATAAATCACACCAAAGGAGAGCAGCTGATGACAGCAGCTGTGAAATGGCCATACATGGTGGGACTCAATGAATCCCAAAGAAACAAAAGAAAAAATGGAAGTCCATGAAACCTACATGATTTACAAGATAAGCCTAAGCTTAATGAACAGACACTTTAGAGTACGGGAGCCAGGGAAATAATTTCTGGATGAATATTTGCACAAGATAGTAACACTGAAAGGTCTGGTGTTCTCTGATCAAATGGAAAGTAAGAACAGAGGTAGAATGAGAAATAAGACATGAAAATTTTTACTGCATTTGACTTCATTACTGCATCACCTGTATTGAGGAGACATCTTCGTGGATGCTGATACAGATAGGATGCCTAAAAAATGCTTGGGGATGATGGCAACAGCAATGAGAATGATACGTTTTTAAGAGCCAAAGTTAGAAATTCATGAATAAGATAAATTAAAATTAGAACCCATTCGGGAAACATTGTGACAGGGTATTCTATGACATGAAAGCTTTTCTTAAATAGACTCTAAGGATTTAGTGATTTGAAAAATATTTCACCTAGGCAATAACAACAACAACAACAAACAAATAGTTGGTTTACTGCAAAGATGCATACAGAATTATGGCTTTCTGCTTTGTACCTAGATATGGACCTGCCTTTCAACTTCCATAAGCACTAAATTCAGTTAAAAACTAAAACCAAAAGTACTGCCAAGGAAATTGAGATGGTACTATAACATCATGCCTGAGAGAAAAAACTATCAAGGCAATGAGCAAAACCAGCTGAAATGGTTTTTATGGAAGCTGTCTAGGCGTCAAGGAAGCTGTCTATAGCGTTAAAACAAAAACACTACTAAGCAGAACCAAAGTTGCTATTCATGGGAATAACAAGTGAATTATTTTTTCTCAGAATCTATGCATCTATGCAGATAACTCCTAGGAGATTACTCCAAATGTGGAGATTCTTTTCAGAATCTTGCCCTTGCCCTTGTTCCCAAATGAAATTTACAGACATTTGATGAAACAAGTGAAACCTTATCAAAAACAAATTACCAAAAACAAAAGGCTAGCCTAATTAAGAAAAGAAAACTTAAGTCACTCACAAATGTTGGATAACACTGACTTAGAGAGACATAGTTGGAAGTATTTCCCTTAAAGCCCTGATAGCGTCCCTTCTTGAGAAGAAATCACTCTTCTCTCCTAAAAACCCGTATTTAATTATAAACCAGTACTCAATGTATATTCACTTGAAATCTCCACTTGGGAAAAAAAAAAAAACTACCCAAACTCATTCATCCCCATTCTAATAGGAGCTATGTAAACTCCTAAAATCATCTTAAAAAGAAAAACATCACTCTCTCTTCTAATTAAGTATTCTTGTTTTTTTCAGTAGTTGGACATTTAAAAAAAAAACAATATGCAAGAGTATGATGTCATAGTGAATATAACCACCAGGTCAATAGGATAATCTAATCTATGGCTTTAAAATTGAGCTTTCCTTTAATCCTACTATTCTATAAATAACTTCTCTATTCTGCCATGATTAAAATATCCTTTCATCAAACTTGATATAAATGCACCAGATATAGTAAATATATTTCTGGCTTAAAAATGACAACAATGCAAATTGTATGATAAAGACTATATCACTGTCCCACTTTCATTTTGATAAAATCTCTTTTTAGGTGATATCATTTCATGTTAGGCTTTTTTGTGCTGCTTAATATTATAATTAATAATTCATATTTTTGTCTTTCCCCTCTCACTCTGACAACTTTTATTTTTAATCGGTGGGCATGTGCCAAATTGGTTTGTTATTTATTTATAATGTAAAATGACAAGGAAATTGAATATGTGGAATAAGAGAGAGATTTTCTTTCATATGACAAAAAAAATTCTTAGTAATGGGGATATATCTTGCTTATCCTTATAGACTCAAGAATTTTAGAGAGGTTAGATCAGATGGCAGCAGTACCTCATATGACAACATGTAATAAACATATTAAATGGAACTGTTCATTTATGTTTTTAAAATTCATCTTAGTTTTGTGAAGACAGCTGGGCACATGCATAAAAAGAGGACAAAAAATAACAAAATATGTAAAAGACTCCTTATTCTGATAGATCCTATAGTGCCAAATTAAGTAAAAATTCTGACCAAACAGATCTATTTGTATTCTTTCCTAAATGCTAAAACATGCAAATTTAGTAGGAACAAACACAGAGAATTTCAGATATGGAATTTCCATTAAAACAAATAAAAATTTCTGTCTTGTAGGGCTTTGCAGAGCATTAAAGGATTCCTTTCATTTTCCCCCTAACTGGAAGCCACATAATTTGAAGGCTAGAGCACTGAATGGCTACTGCAGGAAACTCAGAGAGTGGTCTCGGGACATAAGCAACCGAATCACTGGAGCTGGTTAGAATGAAAATCACAGGCCCGCCCAAGAGCTACAGTGGAATCAGAATCTGTAGGGATATGACTCTAGATCTGCATTTGCAGCCAGCCTCTGAGGTAGAATTAAGTTTGAGGATATCTTATGCCAAAACCCCTGCTTCTCACCAGAGGTTCTCCTTGTCAGGTAAGCCTTTTTGACTCATACTTCAAGTTGAACAGTGGAGAATTCATGAAGCATAACACATCTGATCAAATAATATGCTTCCTCAAAGATTCCAGCATCTCCCATTTCTCCTATTAATTTAAGGACCGTAGTCCACATCACTGCCCTGCCTAAGGCAGCCCCTTCTCTCTGGCTCTACTTTTGTTGTCAACCTGTGCAAAACATCCAGGCTTTGACGTCAGTCACCCAGTTAGTCTCCATCATTTGGAACAAGGAAACTTTTCCGAAGGATTTGGTCCCCATTTCCATTTAAAACTTGACCATTAACAGACTGTGTTTGTATATAATGTTGAACACTTCAAAATAATTTGATGGCCTTAATTATTTTGATCATTATTAAAGTGTAGGAGGTTGTAGGTGGACATGAGCCAGACATGGGAACTGATGCACAGGAAGTTAAATCCTTTAACTGAGGTAAACTCATTAAGTGGTAGCATTTAACTAGAGTGTAGACATTCTAACATTATGCCACCCTGCCTTTCAACCTGCTCCTTGAGCAAACCTCCTCCTGTCTTTATGGAAAAAACGCCCATTTTATGGGCTCTGTAGCTCTGAGAGATTTCAGCTATACTTTTGTGTACTGGTGTTTATCTTTCAAAAAGGCATTATGAAAAAAAAAACTAATTTTACCATGTTACTATAGGACTTTGCAATCTGGGTGGTCCAGTTTAAAACAGCAATAACAGCAATGCTGGTGACAGTGTTGTGAGGTACTATTTCTGACCTGGTAAGAGCTTGGTTTTAAAAAAACTTATCTTTTTGAATTCCGTAATTCACTTTAAGATTCGGTGCTAGTGTGGATTTAAGAAAGAAAATATAAGGGGCGCCTGGGTGGCTCAGTCATTAAGCGTCTGCCTTCGGCTCAGGTCATGATCCCAGGGTCCTGGGATAGAGCCCCGCATCGGGCTCCCTGCTCCACGGGAAGCCTGCTTCTCCCTCTCCCACTCCCCCTGCTTGTGCTCTCTCTCTCGCTGTGTCTCTCTCTGTCAAATAAATAAATAAAATCTTTAAAAAAAAAAAAAGAAAGAAAATATAACTGCTGCCATGTTGAATGTGTTATCAAAAAATTACTAATAGCCTTGACTACTAGTTGGTTAGCTGTATTTCACTATTTGAATGTAACCATGGAAAGTGGTGTTCTAGAATCTCATTCATAGTAAGTGCCATATAATGAAAGGAAATAGAAACTATCAGCATAGGTATAATGTGAACGAACTGGTGAATTTGCAATAGAGCTTTATCAGACCAGATTATTTGAAAAATGTTTCCTGTCTGTAGGAAGAACACCACACACACACACACACACACAAGCATATATCAGAATGTTCATATTTAAGTTTTCAGGGAAGAAGACCAATAAATCTGTTTGTCAAGCACTTTTACTTAAGTGGCATTATAGGCTCTTTCACAAATGGGAGTAGATTTAGATTTTAGTATATTTTGATCCCTGGAGGTTAGAGCAGGGGGTAAGTTAAGGAAAAAAAGAGTAGGTAGAGAATGTGTGTGTTTGGGGTGGGGGTGGGGGGCTTGGAGTGTGTGCATGTGTGCGAATTTAAGCACCCAGAGTTTAATGAAGAAAAATGTCATTATTCTGTGTTTATATATGTCTTTGTGTGAAACAAGTACTTTTCTCCATAACTGGAGTTTACATAGGCTCTATCGTAACACCCTTTGAGAATCCCTTTACACATCAAAATGGATTTTTCCAAATAAAAAATCCCATGATTTAGCTTTATTAACAACTGAACGAATGTTTCCACTGATTTGTCCAGAAGAGGGAAATGAGTATGGTTTAGAGAGCAATAGTTTTCATGATGATCGGTAGCAATGTTTCCCTTCTATCAGAAAGCAAGCTATAGAAACACAAAGCACTAGATATACACCTAGATAAAAATAATATTGTAGAATCCAACTGGTATCTGAGAGGTGAGGACAGGCTGAGATGGACTCCTTGGCTTCCTTCTGTCCAAAAATTTTCTGTTTCCTTATTTCCTATGGTTACCACCATGGAACATGTTAAAATCTCAGTAGGGACTCTATTTCAACTTTTCCTTTCAAAACACAGTGAAAAAGCTTAATGGAAAAAAATGTCCTTCCTATCTCCATGCCAGGCACAGCGTAAGATCCACAAACTTAAAAGCCAGGCAAATAGTCTTTTATGTGCCCCAAAGCTCGGCAAGTGACCTAGTGCTACAAAAATTCCCAAATAGGCATGTGACCTGACTAATGTGTGCTGTGAGTTGAGTCAAGGAAAATGGAACCATCTGTTTATTGGACAGTCAAATAATTCCTCTCTGTCCATCCAAAAACATAATTTGTATATTTTAAAGGGAGAAACAAGGGGAGTTTTTTTCAAAAGGGATTTAATTTTTTGAATTGGTGGTATAAAATGATGTGAAATGTATAACCTAGTCAACACAGGTAAAGACAAGCAAACAGGCTTAGAAAAACCATGGCTGCCTTTAGAAACTGTCACTACTCATCTGTGTATTAAGGCTTCTTTTGGACTTACAGGAAGAAATCAGGGGAAATGAAGGGAATTGCAACTGCAATATTTAAGAAGTGGGATGTGAGTACCCTTCCTCCTCTGTGACAAAAGATATCAATGATTAAACTCCTCGAGTGGGTGATGGCAGAAAACAGAGCGATCAACTGGAAGGCCATATTTTTGTACATGTTCACAAAGTTTTGCCATTTGTTTCTTTTTTTTTTTTATGGCAACTTTTATTTTTTTAATTCAAATTCAGTTAGCCAACATATTAGTTTTTGCCATTTGTTTCTTAAACCTATTTGTCAACCATACATCATACCTCTATTACCCCATATGGGAATTTCAGTGGATTTGTCTTATTTTTCAAGTTTTTAGTATTGATAGGAAGGAGGAGGACAGATTAGTAATAGTTGGTAAAATATAGTAATAAAGGTTGAGTCTGTCAAAGACTGCACCTTACAAAACATGTATATTTAGGGAACAAAAGGGTAAGATGGAAAGGAGCAGGATACTGTGGATAAGGTGACAGACAAGCATCTAAATAGAGAATCCTAAAATACCTGTCCTTCATTTCATAAGTTAAAATGCCCCTTCACTGTATGGATAAGGAAATCGAAGCACATTATAACATTAAAAGCAACTAACATGTGACTAGAGTCCTTACCACAAGCCAGGAACTATGTCAAACATTTCAATGTACCATCTCATTTAATGCTCACAAATATCTTACAAAGCAAGTGTTATTATTTGTATTTTACAGACAAGAAAACTAAAGCTGGCAGAGATTAAATAACTTGTTCAAGTTTGCAGAGTAACTAAGTAGAAGCACCAAGATATGGATTCAGATCCCTCTGATTCCAAAATCCAGGCTCTTAAGCACTAGGCCACTAGTTTTTAGCCCAGATTACATATTAGAATCCTCTGGGAAGCTTTTTAAAACTTCTGATGCTCAGGCTCTACCCCCAGAACAATTTATCAGAATTTCTTGCACATGGGGCCCAGACATGGGTGCTTGTTTTAGAGCTCCCCTAGATGACTGTAATGTGCAGGCTGGATTACGAACCACTGCGCTGTGCTGTCCTGCTCCCCGTGAAGATAAGTAGACCCATGCCAGGATGAGGTTGCACTGGAAACAGTGTCCTCAATCTCCTTGCCGTGGCTCTTCACCTGCCTCACCATGTATTCCTCGCCACATTCGTTCATCATGACTATCTGAAGAAGTAATATACAGGCAGAAATTTTTACAAAGCATTGTCACAGCAGAATATGGTCATAAGTCCACCAAAGAGAACCTGTTCATATCTATCTATGGGCTATGATGAATGAACACAAAGAAGACTCAAGTTTATTACACTTATCCGCAAAAGGGAAGTATAAGGCTGGTCTTAAAAGCCCTTCATACCAAAGCAAGTCACTAAAATTTGGAATGGCCTCCTCCTCTCTTTTCACAAATCCAGTAAGAATAGCTACTAGATCCAAGGGGAAAAGATCCAATTACCATCCCTTTACAAAGCTATTTCACTCAGGATCTCAAGGCAACTGAAAGTCATTCGAAACATAAAAGTAGTAGAAGTAAAGAAAAATGTGTGTAGTAGAAAGATAGTAAGATTTCAAAAAAAAATATTTCAAGTCAGGGGACCTAGGTTTTTGACTGTACTCTGTCACTTTACTGCCAGGACTTGAGACCACTCGGCCTTGATTTCCTTTTCTGTACGTAAGCTACATCTCTCTTAGTGTAGTGATTTTAAAAGCGTGGTTCCCACCAGCATCATCTGGGAACTTGTTAGAAATGCAAATCATCAGTCCCCACCCTAGACTCAGAATCAGAAACTCTAGGAGGGGGGCCCAGCAGTCTGTGTTTTAACAAGCCTCCAAGTGATCCTGATGCATCCACTTCCATAGGTCTGTTGTCTAAGGATAAGAGGAGATGGTGCATAAAACTGTTAGTTTTTATTACTGTCTGCTTAAGTCAGAAATCTCCAATTCTTTCACAGAAATACTTAGAGAAATAATGTTATAGCCTACATTAGTTAGATTAATAACCTCACTTCTGAATTTCACTTTGAATGTGTAGACGAGGAGCAAGTCAACCAGAGGTTATGCAATTAGCTTGGAGTCAAAGAGAAAGCAAGGAGTAGAACTGAGAAGGAAACCCCAGAGTGAACTTGATTTTAATTCAATCAAACTGTTAAGGTACCAACCACGCACTTTCATCTATAATCACAATGAACCTTTTATAAACAAATCTTGATCTTCTTAGCTTAAAAATATTTTTAACAGTACCTTTTCGAATTTTAAAACAGATTGACTTGTATGATTCTGGGCTAGAGGCAGGTCAAGAAGCAGTAAGAAGTCATCAGCTTTCTACAGTGAGAAGGTGCAATTGCCCAGACCCCTGCATGTGTGAAGTGCAGACCTTACTCGCCTTGCTCACCTCTTATTTCTGATCATTACAGTGGTGGAAACCATGATAAATAAAAGTGCACAGCTAGTGGCTGGGTTCAACTCTGTAATGTTTCTATAATTTCCATAGTTATCTCTCTAATGTTATTATTGGGTACTATAAAACATAAACTGGATTTTAGGAGATGCTTGGGGATGGTTTTCTCCCCCATGCTTCTGTCAGCAGCACTCTATCTTTTTACTGTAATTTATCTGATACAGCTACTAAGATGCAAGATACTTTCACATGCAAGGGTGCAGAAAAACAAAGAGAGAGCGAATGGGTTGTTAATGAAATTCTCTGATTGTTAAAAGCACTTTGCAATGATCAGGTGGTAAATAATAATAAGAGGAAATAACATAAAGTGCCTAGATGCCACAGCAATAGTCACTATATAAATGCAGAAGAGATCAGACATGACTAGAATTTGCATTTTATGCAGCTTTTGAATGTGTATATGGAATATACGGTTGCTAATTTTTCCATAATACTGGTAAAATATTGTTCAAAATCTCTTCTCGCTATCTCATCACTTTAAAGACATCATATATAAACACCCATCTGTCCTAATGAAATGGTGAATGTGTTAAAGAGGTTCGAGAAAGAGCCTCTTTTCTCACATGGAAAGAAGAAGAGAGGAGGGAATAGTAACACTGGCAGGACAGCTTTGGAGACATGCACAAAGGTGATCTTTGAGAAACATGAGGGATAAGTAACTCTGTTACTGTATGACAGAGTATCCACGGTGGTCACGCAGCAAAAATACAGAACTGTGCTGTCTCTTTGCTGGGCTGTTGTTACAGAGGTGGTTCTTTTTAAATGGAATTGGGGAGAGGGGAGTGACAAGTATGGGTTTTTGTTTGTTGTTATTATTGCTGTTTAGTTCTTAGCTCTATCACTAACAGAATTCCCTACCAGATTTTTTCAAGTTTCCCAATCTCAGTGCTTATCATGAATTTGCCTTCAATTTTCACGTTATTTTCCCTTAGTACTTGTTCATAACCCAAGGCCCATTCATTAGGTATATTAAATCCTAGCCCATGGTTATTCTACTTTGGAAGACATGGAGAAGATGCTAAGAGTTGGGGAGGTTCTCTTAGTCATAGGGGCAGAGTCTGATTAGGATTCTGAGAAAGCAGAGACCTTGATAAAAACACCACTAGCCAAACAACACCGAGCAGTGAAAACTTAATCATCCAAAAAATACAATTCTCTCCCTTCCTTTGTCCTCTCCCTTTGTCAAATAAAAGATTGTTTCTAAAATCTTTTGTCTCTGGTTTTAAAAATCAGGATTGGAGTTGCACGTACAGCTATATTTCAAAATATCTCAAATTTCCAACTCCGAAGAAGACACATAAACTTTCTCAGAGAAACTTAGAGAAAGCAACTCTGCATATTCACAAAACTTTCGCTTATTTCTAGAATAGAATAGGAAAATGGAGAGATAATTACCAACATAAGAAAGGAGTAATAATATTATTAATAATGATATTAATACGAATACTTGGGAACCTAGAGCATGTTTTATCACAAAGATTCACCTGCCTTAAGGGAGATTCCAGGACAAGGAGGTCATTAAGGTTATATTTCTATCTTCAGGATTCAGCCAAAGTCAGACTCTCCGGAAAGCTGTAAATGCTCTCAGAACAGACTTTAGTAATGAGATTGGAACGAATGCTGGGACTGTGGCATAAAAGCATCTTCCTGTCCCTTGTTCTAAAAGTTAACTATTAAACCATATGTTGTTCATCCTGATTTATTTTACTCAACTCTAGAAGCAAGGACACTCTGATCAGATTACCCTGGGCAACTGAATACCTTAGTGAAGCCTTTTTGAAGACAGTGTTCTTCCCACCAACCTTACCCAAAGGGCTTCTATTATCAGACTATCAGTTCTGTGTTACTGGTGAAGGATGAAAGTATCTTTTTTTGAAGAACAAGTTCTTTCTCTCCCTGAGTTTTTCTGCTCTTTGGTACATTCAACATTTTAAGTACTTTATCTCCTCCCCACCCCACCCCCATTCCCTTTTTTCTACTCAGTTTATTCTTTTAATTATTTACAGACTTGCTTGTCTGGACACTTCGTTTTAGTAGAAGTTGGCTGATTTTTTTTCAACACCTTTTAGTGGAATGCAATAATAGACTCATAGAGAGTGAATCGGTCTTAACGGTGTTTTTAGGGTTTTTTTTGTTTGTTTGTTTTTCTGTGACAGAGATCTTCTCCCTTTATTGATTTCCCCCCGTGGACTGTCCACTCTACAGCCTGAAATGGCTACAATGGTGTCTGAAAAATTGGTTGTTAGTCACTGTTCAAACCATTTTTCAAAACAGCTCTTGTAAGCCCCATTTTACTCTGTTTTAAGGAGGGTTTTGTTAGGGCTGGTTTCGTTTTCTTTGAGGAGTCATGCTGGCAGAGAAACACGGTCTAGAACTTTGCTTTTAAATGTGGTATGATTGGGATTATAACCATACTGAATCTCAAAATGTATTATATTGAGACTGTGCAGCTAAAAGGAAAAAGAGGTCATAAGTCTTCAAGATTTTTCACAAACATGAAAACCAAGGGATACAAATGCTAGAGTTCACCAAGCACAACATGATACCCCACTGTTGAAAAGGTATTTTCTTATGCTCAAAATTCATTGTGGGGGGAGGACATCTATATGTGGGATTTTCCTCCATATTTTTAGTAATGGATACCTGTGAATATGCCTTATGTCTATGTAATATCCATGCAGTATCACATTTGTGAAAATGATACAAACAGCATGACAGGAAGCCCATTTTGAAAACAACTGAAAATAGCTCTTTCTTATGCTCATCTTCTAAAACTCTTAATTTTCACTTAACCAGGACTCAATGCTTTCCAGAGAAGAATAAAAGTTGAAGAATTTGGGCACTAAGAGAAAGGGTGAAAATAGGCAACGGTATTCAGATTTATAGAAAATGGCAATATTTGTTTAAAAAACCAGGATTTGGGGCCAACTTTTACAGTGAGTATTGATAAACACATAATAAAACTTCCTAAATATTCAAAAAGTGAAAGAATAAAACATCTAACTCATTTTAAATTTAGAGTAGTAATTGTGAAGACACAAATCAAAATTGACAATGGCTCAAATTTGAGAGAAGGACATTGAAACATTCACTGCCAGTGGAGGAAAGGTGAACATGAGAGATACAGCCCAGGAAAAACCTCATGATGAGTAATCCAAAACTCAACATCGTATAATAAAGTTTGCCTATTTTTCTTTTCAGGGAAGTATTTAAAGAAAGATGGTTCCATTTTTTTTTTGTAGTTTCTTTCTTTTCTTTCTTTTTCTTTTCTTTCTTTCTTTCCTTCTTTCTTTCTTTCAGCTAAAATATCACTCTAAATTCTAGGGAAATTTTAGGAGTTCCTCTTAGAAGATCTGACCCAGATGAAGTAAGTGGTTATGGTAAAGTGATAAACTCAGCCAATCTTTACTAAGCCCCAAGTTCCTGCTTAAAGCGAGGTTTTGGGGCTTAGAGTGCAAACTGGTACTCAGTGGTCCGACTGCACAAGCGCAAATTAGAAAATTAGGCCTACCAGGCGCCTGGGTAGCTCAGTTGGTTAAGCCTCTGACTCTTGGCTTTGGCTCAGGTCCTGATCTCAGAGTCCTGTGAGATGGAGCCCAGGAGCAGGCTCATGCTCAGCAGGCAGTCTGCTTGTCCCTCTCCTTCCCCCTCTTCCCCTCCTCCTACTTTCTCTCTCTTACTCTCTCTCTCTCTAAAATAAATGAATAAATAAAATCTTAAAAAAAGAAAGGAACAGAAAATCAGGCCTGAGTACTACCCTGGAAAATAAAGATTCTCAATCTGAAGGGTAGTCCTACCACTGCTTTACTGTATGTGGAAACCATGGCTAAATTATATATCTCTATTTTCAATGAACCTAAGGAAAAAACAATGTGTGGTTTTTTTGTATATATTTTCCAAGCTGTAAACTGTAAAAGGCATCTAAAAGTAAAGTGATATTAATGCCTCATGAGAGAAACATATAGAATTGGTGATGAATGGATTAAAAATATTTTAAATGTTTGCTTTATAAAAATACTAAATACTACTAGTACTACTATTACTACTACTAATCCTTCCAGAAGGTTGGTGGGAAAAGGGTCTACAGAATACAATTGTTGGGAAGAATCAGCAGATTTTTATTTTGGAGAAAAAGACGAGGACAAGACATGGAAGGCCTTTCATGGGAAGTCAAACCCCTTGGTCTATGAGAACTAATAACAACCTGTCTCCTAAAACCAAAGGAGGCAGTAAAGAAAGCTGCCTGGACTCGTGTGCTTCACCCTTCTGGGGATCCTGTGAATCCATAGCCCTGGGTTCATATTTCTATTAAAATGATAACACAATAAAATCTCATCATCACTTTGTTTGCTTTGATGAAATTGGCCATGCTCCCAATCAAATTATACTATAAATTTCTTTCCCACTACCAATTAGGTAAACATAAAACCAGGCACAAGCATTCGGTAATGGAGAAAAGATGGGTTTTAGAGTCTTAGAACCTTGAGTTTGTATCCTATTTCCACCCCCTTAACAAGTCATTTAACCTCTCTAGGTCAAAGTTTTCTTATCTATTAAGTAAAGATAATGGTACCTATCTCACAGGATTATTTTAAGAATTAAATGTAAAATGTTTGGTTTGAGAGGTCACTCAATAAAAGGCAACCAAATCATTGCCTGAAGTAAAATCCAGATAAAACATATTTAGCCAGGACTATTGCTCTGGGAGGTAGATCTGCTGTCCATGCTACAAAATCCATTAAGCTGAAATAATTTGGTCATTTTAACAATTCTCTTTAGAGACTTTTTAAATGACATTTCCCAAAAGTCAAGCTAACTTATGGTTATATGGAATTGCTGCCTTTAAAAGAGGGCTTTATTCAGTTCATAAAATAGTGCATCTGGTTTTGTTCCCCCAAATCTGGGATCATAGAACCTTCAACCACAAAAGATAAGAGTGACACTTAGAAAACCAGGTTTCTTAAAAGCGTGGTAGGGAATGAATGGAGATGATCAGGATGACAGGAAGTGCCCCCAAGTCAAAGTAACATGGAGAAGAAATCTGCCCTGCAGATGAAGAAGAATGGAATGACACTTGAAACACTTGTGAGAAATGGAGGAGTAACGAGCAATATTGAGTCCTAGAAGACTGTTAAGATGTGATCGAAACTCCGACTCTGAGGTGAGAGATAAGGATTCAAGAATACATACCTGTGGGAAGAAAAGCAGTGAGAGCAAAAGTCCTAGCAATTGAGAAGCATTTAGGAACAAAATCCTTAAGTGGATGTTCCAAGGTGGTGCTAGCTTCAGAAAATACAAATATTGATGGGTTAAATCAGGACTGAGGAAAATATAAAACCAAATATGGGCAGCTCAGAGGGAAAAAAATAGGCAGCTTGGGACTCAACTGTCATCACAATTCATTTGTGTTTCACATCCCACTGTTTGTGACATTAACAGAATTTCGAATTTAGCAATGAACTATTTTTGTATTGTGAATCTCTGCAGCCATTTTCCATATGTAGCTACCACTGCAATGAGCAATAATAGCCTTTTGATCTTTAAAATACTTCCAATTAATACTATTCAAATTAGGGGTCACCTAAGAGTTTCTCATGTTAATTCACTTTTTCTTCTACTTGAAGTGGAGTGTTATCCCTGATCTTTATTTGCATCAAGTCCAAATTATTTGACTATTTTAGTAACACATCCTTTGGTCACTTTCGCTTTTATTGTCATTTTTTTTTTCAAAAGATAAAGTTAGTTTCAGATATTTGAATTCTATTTTCACTTAACTAGAATAGCTAAAGCAAATATTTGCATGAAGGCATTTAAACAGGTAAAGTTTACTCACAGAGTTCCTACTGTGTGTCAAACATTAAGCAAGACAATTTTTAGTATTAGTATTTTTATATTAATGAAGATGAATTACATATATATAATTCATATTACATACACACACACACACATATGGTGAGTTTATATTCATTGCACCCAGGGCTCTTATGTCATCTTGTTTTTATTGCTGTCATTAATGGATATCATCTATTGAGTATTTATTATGTTCCAAGAACTCTTGCAGGTGCTGTGTAATGAGGCCATTATTGCTCCATTTTCCATTTGAGGTCTTAGGCACAAGAAATAGCATGTCCATGAGTATATGATTTGAATGGGGAGGTGATAACCACAAACATGGCTGTGCAACTACAGAATTTACGTTCTTTTCACCATGTAGTTCTGCCTACAGGCAAGCCTACAGTTTTAGAAAGTTACCATAATGTGTTGTCAGGATTTCACACAACTGCTTTGTTCTCATACAATGTTACTCCACTGTGTCATCATTCTCTTAAAATCATTTACACTTCCACAGAATATCTATACTGATGTTCACATGCCTTTTCTTTTTAAATGTAATTCAATTTAAAACATTCTTTAAGCACCTACTATGTGGCACATGCTAGGCTAGATATCTTTGTTTGCTATCATGTTAAAATACAGATCTACAATGTAGAATCTTTTCCTTCCTGAAGATGACTCTTTATCTAAAATTGTATTTCTTATCCTTTTCAGCCACTGATGGTCTAAAGAAATGTAGAACCATGTGAAAAACATGAGCTTTAGACTTAAAAGTTCCTTTTAATAAAACAAACCTAGTTAGTCACAAATTGTTGAAACAAAATCTGTAACATGAAGGTCATTTAAGGCAGATTTAAACATCATTTCTACCTAGAAACAGAAAATTAGTCTGCGTAATGTCATTTATCTACTGAGCTAAATTATATTATAATTTTCAGCTATAAATGCTGATTCTTAATGTGTGTCACAAAGATGATATCTTGACCTACCCCCAGTAGGAAATGTGTTTTGAGTTGTTTTGTCAGTAGTGATAATGGAATTGCACTGGACAAAATATATTTTCGGCAAGTTTCCTTGGTAATGAAAATAACTGTAATAGTAATAATAATAATAATAGTAATTAGCATCATAATAATGATACCATTTGTTGAATACTTTACTATGTGCCAAGTACCGTGATTAACACTTTACATGCATTATTTTATTCATTTCTCAAAATATCTCATGAGGTATATACTATTAATAATCTAATTTAACAGAGAGGGCACTGAGACACACAGAGGTCAAATAACCTGCCCAAGATCACACAGATGGAGAAGAAGCAGAGCCAAACTTTGAACCCAGTGACTTTGTCTCTCACACCTATATTAGGTGTGCGAAATAGCAGGTGCTATGATGTGTGTGCCCAAGAATATTGCATTTGTGCTCTTCTGTCTACATCAACTAGAACAGGGACCCAACTGGTTTGTAAGCTCAAATCTGAAGACAGCTAACAGGAGTTAAAATTTGAGTTGCTGCTATTCATATTGCCTGCCAATTAAAATGCTCCCTTCTGAGAAGACAGTGGCTGGTTGGCATAACCCTAGAACTTAATACATGTTCAAAAAAGTATCTGATGAATGTTAACAATGGTTTCTCTAAGTGCTGAGTTAATAGGTGATTTCCCTTCCCACCCTCTTTAAAAAAAAATATGTTGTCCAATTGTCTAAAATATTTTCACCAAGGGCATATGTACTTAGGTGAGCAAGTGAAAAATTAGAACTTCACTTTAAAAAATTCTTTGTGTTTTGTTTTACTATTAGGTTGTTAGTCTCAGTTAAATAATGATTCCCTCTGGGAAATCTTTCTAGTTGCTCTACTCTCTGATCTATTCAGGGACGGTACTCTTTACTCTGTCCTCCATAGAACTTTTTGAAAGCCTTATACTACTGTTAATTGTTTGTCACCTCTACCTTTAGTCCCATGAAGACTGAATCCATAATTTATTTACCTCTTAAACCCCTGGGCATCTAGAGTGACTTGCATTTAGTTCATTAAAAACAAACAACTCAGAACACACATACAAACACACACACACACACGCATGCAGGCACACACAAACAAGCAAAAAATTGAAAAAGAATGATCGTGTGGTTGACTGCACACTTTTTGGTCCTTGCATGTGTCTTGTTTCTCCCTTTACATTATGTGCAGGTCTCCATTAAAAAGTGCTTCCCACAACAATATTCAGGAATATCCTGAACTGACTGGTTTGTTCCCAGAGAAGTTTATGAATGCATTAAGGTAGGCACACATGCACACGCACGCACACACACACACTCACATTCATACAAACACATTATGAAATATCATGAATATAATTGGAAGTCATGGTGAATGCAGTAGGCAATGTCTCAAAAATGGAGCATATTTTTTTTTTAGTTTCTAATTTGATCTTTTTTTATTATGTTATGTTAATCACCATACATTACATCATTAGTTTTTGATGTAGTGTTCCATGATTCATTGTTTGCGTATAACACCCAGTGCTCCAAAAATGGAGCATATTTTAATCTTTATATTACTTAACATTTTACGTTTAGTAATTTTACTCTCTATCCCTAATATACTATATACCCTAATATAAACTTCATGACGGTATAAACTTTATTTTATTCACCACTGTATCTCGAGTTCCTAGAAGAGAACATGGCACTAAATATTCAAGAAGTATATGTTTTTAAAAAAAGGAAGAAAAAGATATATAAGTTCTCACAGTATTTCTCATATTGTTCTGGAAATAATAAAAGGGGTGGGTGTTTTCAGTACTTTTCCAGAAAAACATGAATCAGCAGTGAAACTGCAAGCTCTCATCCTGTTCCTCAGACCAACTACCAAATTCCTTCATGTACAATATGTCCCTGCTAGCCTACTGATACCCAATTCCTGGCACTACTGAGCACTAGCTGAGAGCAGCTTGAGAGTCTCTATATTTTGCCCTACCTGCCAACTATGGAGGCTGCTGTCATACAGACTCCAGTATTTCCTACAAGTCAGCTGAGCCTCCAGAGGGGCAATGGAAAGAGATACAGAAGTTTTCCTATTATCAGGTATCCTCAAAGAGGATAGTGGTAACAAATCACTGGGTGATGATAGTAGAAATGGAATTAGAAGGTCCCAGTGATGCCTCCCATCCCAGACTTGGGGATACAGTCTCCTGTTGAGAGGGAAGATGAAGGACCCTACAAGGTTTACTTACGTTTTGCAGCTTCCAAATTGTAGCAGGATCCTACTATGTGAAATTACTATTAGCAAATGTATACTTATACTGATATAATACAATGAAAATCTTGAGTTTTACTCAAGAGGAGATTATGTGGCAATTCCCTAGTATGGAGAAGATAATATTCTAATAAATTATCCTAGATTTTGAGTTTTTTCAGACAACCGACTGTCTTGTTCCTATTCATCTTTGTCTCTCTAGTACCCAGACTCAACATATGACTTAGTATATAGTAGTTTTCAATAAATGATAGCTAAAAAAATTAAAGAATGTTTTATACAATGCTGAGATATGATTTAAAGGGTCAAACAAAAGCAGAGTTTTTCTAAGCTTGATCTTTCCAGTTTTATTTTCACATATTACTGAACACTAGTGTCTTAGTGTTAATATAATAAACTCTCATAAACTGTGGTATGGAAATCCTACCATTTTATGTTCATATACCAGAAATTTTAAAGTCAAAAATCTTGAAACAGTGATTTTCAAACTTGAGTGTGCATTATTAAGCTGGGTAGCTTTCTAAATTCTAGATCCCCGGACTCCCTCCTCAGAGCTTCTAATTCAGAAATTCTAGAATGAGGCCCAGGAATCTTCATTTTGACAAGCAGCCTAGGAAATCCTGATACAGGTGGTCTTTGGACAACTTACTATGGAATGGGTTACATAGATAATGCAAAAAAAAAAATCCTTATGCTTCACCTTTTCAATATGGAGAAAAAACTAGCCTATTCAATGTGACTCAACCATCAAATTTACCTGTGAAAAGACCAGGCAGTTTGCTAAGACTTTTGAAAATGAACCAAGGGAGGATGCAAGGGCAAGGAACATTACATTTTAAGCTAGAAAGGGTTCTTTTTTAAAACTTGACAAAGACTGGCAGGGCGCTTAAAGTAAAAGTAGAAGAATGGCAGCAGTGCAGCAATGTTTCATGATCAACTCAGGGAAGCAATGTTGATTCAAGAGGTTTACTTGGTAAAATGCGTTTTAATGGTTTTTATAAATGCGGATGCCTTCTAAATCTTTGGCTTACTCTTAAAATATATACATATATATTTATATGAAATGATTTTAAAAATTTCCTCTTTAATGCCTAATTTGCCATAAGATCTTGGTCTTGCTAACATCATGGCACTAATTGTAGCTCCTCGCCCAACCCCCTGAAACTTATCCCCTGGGATTGAAAGGAGATTAGTCTACTCCTCCACACATGTCCCAGGGAAGGTACGGCTTCTGCTTCTGCCCTGACCTTTAGGTCTCTGCAGCCTCTAATTATTTTCAATGGGAGTTGTCTTACCACTGAGCTCTCTAAAAACTCAGAGTTTGCCATTTTTTAAGAGCGTTAGTAATGAATGATGGAAATTATTTTATTATTCTTATGAATGTTGTAAATTGCATGACTTGTCATGGTTTTCTCTTTGTCTTGGCTGCAAGGAAGTTTAAAGGCAAATGTATAACACTTCACTGAATGTAATTTGTATGCTGACTTTACTCCTGAATCCACTTTTATGTCCTTGCCCTTGTTTATGGTTTTGTTTTATTTTGTTTATTTTTCTTACCTACTTCTAAATTCACGTATTTCACTGTGCTATCTGTTTTGTTTCCTTTGTCAGCCATTTTAATTCCCTCATTGGAACAAGGTGGCAGAAAGAAATGAAGAAAACAAAACAAAAAGTGTGTGTGTGTGTGTGTGTGTGTCTTTTAGTTATATATATCAAACTCACCCAAAGTATAAAATAAAAACTAACCTCCTGAAATAATGGAGACATTTTGTAGTCTTTGGGCTAATAGATTCACTTGATTACTTGCAGGATTGCAACTTAGGGAGGCATAAAATTAAAATACCTTTAAGAGAAAATCCATATGAAATTCAACATAGGTATTCTCAGCACCAGATCATTACATCTGACATCCTTCAAGTACCGAAAGCCAACTATAGCTATGTTAAAACATGTGTGTTCAGTCTTTAGCCTGACTGTATAAGAAACAGTCCTAGACTTAATCAGTCTAACAAAGTGCACAATTCTGAAAACATTTTTCCTTTAAGAAAGTATACATGTATACATGCAATAATATGTGTTTCCTTATATGTATTTTACACACACAGAACACACACATTTTACCTAGACTCTTCAAACCGAACACCTCAGTCCTTTGCCTCCATTATTATTCTCTTTTAATTAAGTAATTTTCATTAAAGCAACAAAGAAGGATAAGTCATCTCAACTCTGAAAGCTCATCCTCAAGTTGGAGTAGTCTATTTTTTGCATTTCCTCTAATAATGATCCAGCTAGTCTCAGACTGATTTTAGTAAAATTTAGGCAAAGTTAAGAGAACTCTAACTGGGCACTAGACATCTTAACGATGCTACTCATCTTGATTTGTCTTTATGTGATGGCTCTGGACTGAAATACTATTATGTTTGGGATTTAAATGTAATTTTTGTTCTTGTATTAATTTCTAGATCTCATATCCTTCCAGACACCAAAAGAATATAGTACTACCCTGGAATAATGTCAAATTATGCTCATTTTGGGGGAAATGGGCTCCCCCCAGCATGGGCAACCAATAGTTGATTCATACTTCCATTACATCACAATTGGATTACAGAATTGCTCTTTAGTCTGACCTCTGCATGTCTCTTGCAACTCACTTGTAGACAGTCCAGAAGCTAGCAGCTGGACTTCATTTTTGTTCCAGCGGTCACCATTTTGTTTCTCCAATTCACTGAGAGTTTCACTATTGACAAGTCTACCCCAAATTCCAAAAGGCACTTAAATTTAATGGGTTAAATCAGAGAGAAAATATTACCATTACCTTTCCATAGGTTCATGTCACTCAACTATATTTTGCCATGCATTACTCATATATCAAAAGGGTGTAATGATACTATTCTCCAATAGAAGACTAAAGAAAATACTTAGCAAAAGTAAGTGATTGCAAAACACTTTTTAAAATCAAAGTGCTGTATTTTTGTTTTTGTTTTTTTAATCTTGCATGGAACTCTGGCTCAATTTTTGAGCCTTTCCAAGTCCTCATAATTCTGTGGTATTCATAATAAAACCGGCAGATGGTTTAGTCTCTGAACATATGCTTTAAATGCCCCCTTTGCTATTTCAAAATAATGGACCAAACTGTGCCCTCAAATAGTCACAAGAAACTTTAAGGAGGAAAACCGAGAATAGAATATTATCCAGTGGGAATTAAACCTTAAAAAATATATTTTCTAAACTTTCTTATGAGCTTTATTCTACATACTAAGACAAACTATGCTTTTTAATAAAATAGGATATAGTAAAGAAAAATCCTGACCAGCACAATATTGCATGGTTCAAGGAACAGATTAGAAGGCAAAATATAAGTTTTATATATTTATATTTTAGATTTCTGCTTCTCTAAAACTTTATGAGAGTCATCTGATCTAATTTCTGGGTGATTGTCAGATTTTCCATTTTTATTATTATTCTGACTATTATTACTATCATGTAGATGTTTTATTGTTAAAGCACTTTGAAATTATTAATCAGCTAATTTAGTTTAAATTATGTTTATGCCTTTGTTTTAAATCCATGTTATTCATAGTTATTATAACCCTAAAATGCTATTTCGCCAGCCAATTATTCTCATTTCAAAAACAGCTTGTTGTCAATGAAAGCAAATTTTCTAGGTTTTCAGAATATGAAATTCATCCTCAGTGGATATGCATGTTTTGATAATGCTGTTCACATAACCTAGCTATACTTAGGAGGGCATCTCTGTTTCTTAATGTCTATATTTTATACATAGAATGAGCCTTTATTTCCACACTTAACATTTTGATGTGTTTAAGTTTGGTTTTGAAAAAGCCTCTAAACTACTCTCACTTACTTCACAATGTCCACAACACTCAGTAATCTGATCAACATTTCAGATAAAAAGACCATACGATTGATAATAAGGACACTTTTGTTATTATAGAAGCCTGAAGTTTAAGTAACTACTTCAGAACTGTAATGTCCCTTTCGAAATTCTGAACAAGGACTAGCTTGGTGCAAATGGAAAACCGAGTTTACTTGGAAAAATAAATGCAATAGTTGTACCCAAATGTGTTTGGGACACTGTTAAAACAGGTCATATTTAAATGTTGAGAATAACTAAAGAACCCTAACTCAGGAGGTAATTGTATACATATATCCACAAATATCTGAGCAAAATTTATAACTCTTATTGGGGCAAAACATTAACATATCCTTCTGCTAATAAAGACATGAAGTAACTCTGAGAAAACCCTCTCTCGTTTCTCTAACTTTCACAGTAAATGCAGCACTGAAACTAAATTCTCAGTCAACTTAGAAATACGCCAAGCAGTATTTCAATAAACAACAAATTGATTTTCAAAAACCCACCAGATTAAAAACTCCCCCCCCCGCCATCGTTCCCTTGCATCCCCTTGTTCTTTCACTTTCCATGCACACACAATCACACTTACCTGCACAAGTCTGAAACATCAGTCTATGTATTTTTTTTGAAATGTACTCTGTACCGATGCATTTTTCTGTGTTTCTTTCTAACCCTCGGGAATGTTAAGAATTTAGGAAGAGAGCCACAGCTTAAGAGAGCAATTATTTGCCAGTAAATACTCAATTTGCTTGTCCTGTGATTTTTCTTCTAACTTGCATATTCAATAATCCATCCCTGACTGCGTCACGAGCACAAAAAGTCTTTTCTCCAAAGGAGAACACTTTCACCAATCAACCTTCAGCCATGCCAGGGCACAGCTCGTCAGGGTGATTTGTTAGCTTTAATTAATAATTCCTCATGCTGGCCATTTTAACAAATAACGCAGTGAGACTGGGACGCTGGATGGCTATGATTCAGGCCGATAAAACTACAGTGGAAGGAGGTGGGGAGGGGTGTGTGGGGGAAAATCAGACGCCTTTTATAAACACCTCTAATCATACTCTTTCAGTTTACAGTATAGAGGACATCTCAGCTGAATTACCACGTTATGTCCACCAATTTGTATTCAGATGGGAGCCATATGTTCCTCCACTTTATCTGCTAAGGCCTCCTTGGTGCCAACGCAGTTCGGGCAGACAACATTTACAAAAGAGGTCTCTAGCCTCCAGATTGCAAAAGTTTACTGCAGGGTGAAGTTGAGAAATCAGACATATAAGGCACTTCTCAGTGAGCCTGCGTAACAGTCTAGAAACACAGAGGTAAGAATTATGAGTGTCAGATTCACTCTTATTCACTCTTATCCTGCTGGGCATTACATTTCGTCTTTTTAAAAGAAATCTCATACCTCATCCTCAAAACAGTTAATAATAATGGCTGATTTGTCCATGCATTCCACAAACATTTACTGAATCCCAACTATACGCCAACCACTGTATTAAATGCTGAGAATTTTTTATGGAAGTAAGACTTCTCCAGTGAAATGACACAATCCATGTATTTTTTTTTTTCTAAAAATACAGGTAATGTGCTTGAACACCACCACCAAACAGCGTGCAAATAAAAATAAAGATTCTTAACACTGTCTGTGTGGTTCAACCAAGTAATCAGTACTTGCAGCACGCTTCAGTCCACGTGCAAAAGGAATGCTCAGAGTAAAAACAAAGAGTATGAACAGGTAAAAACAGGTTTTTTTTCAAAGATTAGAAAATTCCCCTCAATGTGATTAGAGAACTCAGAAACATACCAATCTGTTCATAAGCAAGTTAAAACATTCATAAGCAGTTGAGAAACACACATAGGAAATTTTATTCATGACCCTGATCTAATGTGTGTGTGTGTATGATTGCAAGTTCATTAATTTATTGGATACATATTTATTGAATACCTACTTTATTCTAGGAACCACTAAGTAATACTGGGTATCCAGAGATTAAAAACAAACACACAGCCCTTGTCTTCAAGAAGCTCACAATTTAGTCACTAGACTCTAAAGGAGAAAAAAACGTATCTAAGCGGAAAACACAAGAATACTATATAGCAAGAGCAATGACACAAATATGCATAAAAGTAGGAGGCAGAGCTACTTGGACTACTTCTAAAGGTAGAGTGGGAATATCATTGGTAGGAAGAATATTCTAGGGAGAGGCAACATTCAAACCCTTTCTAAAACTCTTACTGGAATTAGATGACCAGTTAGAAACTGTGGTATTTAAAGCATGACAATTTCAGATCCATAACGGCAAACATTTCAGGATTTCAAAATAAATTTCCTAAGAAAAAAAAATGCTCCCCCAAACTATAATATCTGGACGTCATCAGAAAAGTACGCAGCATCTCCAGAACTGGAACAAACAGTGACAATATATGTCTTTCTTACTTTCAGTGTGTTACTTTCAGTGAGTTTCAGTTGGGCCAGACAAGTGGGAAGCATTTGTGACACACATTGCCTTTTTGTTCCTTCCAGGCCATTTATCTTCTTTTACTGTACATACTTGTACAGCTTCTGTTTTCATTGTACCATAAGATAAATCATATCTACATGACCATTAAGGAAGGGGAAAATCTATATCCATTTAGTGGTCACACATATAACTCTAGTCACAAAAACTAAGGGTGAAAATCTTGAGGAAAATAAATGATACCCTCAACCCCCCAAAAAGGCTCTTTCAGAATCAATAAATGCTCCTGCAAATTGTGTATAATTCTTAATGACACTGAACATCTTATTTTGTATTAAATTCAACAGCGTGAGGCCGAATACTGCATTTACCATAGATAAGTAACACATAGCCGGTTTGAAGAACTGATACAATGTATTAATCCATTCAATACATATTTATTGAGCACTTGCTATGTATTAAGTACCTACCAGTAATTGTTTGGTTTTTATTTCTGTAATGTTCACATATGGTAATAGTTATTACTCACTGAGTGCTTATTATTTGTTAGGAACTGATCTAAGGATTTTATATATATTATCTCATTTAATCTTCACAGTGATATTATGAAGTAGGTACTAGTATCATCTCCATTTAACAGATTATGAAACTCATCGGTAGTGAATCTGGATACGCACTATGTGGATTCATTCTAAATTATCAGACCAGTGCCAATAATGCCCACCAAAAATCAGTCCCATTACCTTATAGTTACATAGTCACATGTAGGCTTAGGTTATTATTTTTAATCTAGCAAAATTAAGGTGGTTTTGAGGTTAATTTGAGAATTAAACTGTATCTACTATGAGGCATGTCTCACAAAATAAGACTTAAATAATAGTGTTTATGGTATCAACAGGCTCATAGGCTGCACTGAGAGATTAACTGACAACAAACTTGAATCAGGCATGTTTTGTGTGATAAAAACTAGCACCATAAAACCATATGCTTTGGCATCCCCCTTCTCCTTATTAAAACGCCATAGACTCATAGAAGGTAATTCAGAATCTTCCCCATTTTTAGAAGCAGATTGAGTGAGTGGCTTAAAAAGAGGGGAGAGGACTTTGAGTCCTAGCTTGGCCACTAACTAGCAGTACATCCTCCCAAATTATTTAGGTTCTCTGAGGCTCAATTTTCTCATCTCTAAAATGGTTTGTTGGGGAAAATTAAAGGAGATAATTTACATTAAGGTACATAGCATAGAAACTAGCTCTGAATAGGTGTACAATATATGGCATTTCAAGTATCCAGAGTTAAAGCTTATCAGATACAACTAAGATTTACTATTTCTGGACCAAATAACACATACATTATCTAAGCCTGCCTTAGACAATAAATGTAAATAAGTCTTAGCTAATGCAAATCAGAGTTGGTAATCTGGCAGAATTTCCTTTGAGAATGTTTATAATAGAGCTGAATGGTTATATTTAAGAAAACAGCTGACAGAAAAATAGATGACATGGGAGCTTACCAGTTAACAATAGAAAAAAATTCTTACTTTTCCAAGTGATTAATACAATATTACATTTTATTTCATGGAGATGGAAAACCCTATTTGGCATTCACTGGGGAAGCCAGAACTTAGCACAACCATTTGCTCTCCTCAGATAACTATCAGCATTCTCCAACTCCAAGGACTCTGATGCCCTCTCCACATACTTTCTTCTCTCTTGGACCTTGATTAAGTCCAGCCGTCTCCAGTTCCTGCCCTATTGGAGCAAATATTATTGGAACACATATTTATTGATGGTGATAAAGCTGTTTCTAGGTGACATGGAGTATTTCTTCATGGAGGAGTCATTGGAGGGGCTTCACGAAGGCTCTCACTTACTTGAATGTGTATGTAAAGTTTCTCCTTTGGGGATTTCTTTGGGATAAGGGACTGCTTAGATCCTGCATTATTGGTCCTTAGCCTATGGCCTCTGGCTGAAATCAGGTTTGTACGGGAAAACTAGCAGATGAGTTGGTGAGCATAGGAACTGCCTGCGCCATACTAACCTGGGCAGCCAGAGCTTTTTAGAATCTGCTCATTTCTCAACTGGAAATCCTAATTGGTAGAAAGTTAAAGTATGGAAAACTACTTCACATGCTCTTTCTCTAGATTGGTAGCAATGACTTAGTAAAATTTTGGTCTGGTTGGGTCCCTGCTTCCTTACTAACTGCTTGAGTCTTTAGTCTCATATCAGAAATTTAATCTTTTGGTCAAAAATGATGACAACTGGAAGTTATTACAGAAACATCTCAAAGTAGATGCTATTTTTTATAACCTTTCCCCAAATAAATCCCATATATTTTATAATTTACAAACTTATGCATTTTTGCATACATATATAAATACCTAATACCTAAATGTTTTACTAAGTGATAACTAAATAATGAAGGAGAGGAATGATGATTTACTTTCAGTTTCAAATTTAGATTTCTGTCTAAGCAAGAATTTTAGAATTCTAACATTCTGAAATTGTTAAATGTTGATCAATATATTTGGCTGTACTAGGCTGAGGTTAAAAACCTTGAGTTTTTTCAAAAGTTCCTAGTCCCTTGAGGCATTGCTTTCTCAGTGAAAATCTCCAACCTTTACAAATGTGAAAATTGGGATTCCCTGAAGGAGAAAAATGTTTCTGGTCAGAGAACTAGTCATGGCTAGTACACAGAGTGAAGGAGTCCAAGATCTTATCAGCTTTCCTGTGACCTTGTTATGTGATAAGCTACAAATCATTTAATATCCTCCTATGTCTCAATTTTGTCTTCTTTTTTTAAAAAGACTTACTTATTTATTTGAGAAAGAGAGAGAATGTGAGGGGGAGAATCCTTAAGCAGACTACCCACCACATGCAGAGCCCAGTGTGGGGCTCGATCTCACAACCCTGAGATCATGACCTGAGCTGAAATCAAGAGTTGGACAATTTTTTTTTAATTTTATTATGTTAGTCACCATACAATACATCATTAGTTTTTGATGTAGTGATCCA
>NC_138369.1:138656388-138690847 GCF_054177405.1 Leptonychotes weddellii | reverse complement strand
GGAAGCAAGGGCAAAAATGAACTATTGGGACTTCATCAAGATAAAAAGCTTTTGCACAGCACAGGAAACAGTCAACAAAACCAAAAGACAACTGACAGAATGGGAGAAGACATTTGCAAATGACATATCAGATAAAGGGCTAGTATCCAAAATCTATAAAGAACTTATCAAACTCAACACCCAAAGAACAAATAATCCAATCAATAAATGGACAGAAGACATGAACAGACTTTTTTCCAAAGAAGACATCCAAATGGCCAACAGACACATGAAAAAGTGCTCAACATTGCTCGGCATCAGGGAAATCCAAATCAAAACCTCAATGAGATACCCCCTCACACCAGTCAGAATGGCTAAAATTAACAAGTCAGGAAATGACAGATGTTGGCGGGTTGCAGAGAAAGGGGAACCCTCCTACACTGTTGGTGGGAATGCAAGGTGGTACAGCCACTCTGGAAACAGTATGGAGGTTCCTCAAACAGTTGAAAATAGAGCTGCCATATGACCCAGCAAATGCACTACTGGGTATTTACCCCAAAGATACAAATGTAGTGATCCGAAGAGGTAATGTGCACCCCAATGTTTATAGCAGCAATGTCTACAATAGCCAAACTATGGAAAGGGCCAAGATGTCCATTAACAGATGAATGGATAAAGAAGACACACACACACACACACTCACACAAACAATGTAATATTATGCATCCATCAAAAAAACGAACTCTTGCTATTTGCAACAACGTGGATGGAACTAGAGGGTATTATGCTAAGCGAAATTAGTCAATCAGAGAAAGACAAGTATCATATGATCTCACTGATATGCAGAATTTGAGAAACAAGACAGAGGATCATAGGGGAAGGGAGGAAAAAAGGAAACAAGATAAAACCAGAGAGGGAGAAAAACCATAAGAGATTCTTAATCTCAGGAAACAAACTGAGGGTTGCTGGAGTGGTGGTGGGTCGGAGGGATGGGGTGGCTGGGTGATGGACATTGGGGAAGGTATGTGCTATGTTGAGTGCTGTGAATTGTGTAAGACTGATGAATCAGAGACCTGTACCTCTGAAACAAATAATACATTATATGTTAAAAAAAAATAGTAGGAAGGGAAAAATGAAGGGGGGAAATCGGAGAGGGAGATGAACCATGAGAGACTATGTACTCAGAAACAAACTGACAGTTTTAGAGGGAATGGGAGGTGGGGGGGATGGGTTAGCCAGTGATGGGTATTAAGGAGGGCACGTATTGCATGGAGCACTGGGTGTTACACACAAACAATGAATCATGGAACACTACATCAAAAACTAATGATGTAATGTATGGTGACTAACATAACATAATAAAATAAAATTAAAAAAAAAGAAACCAAAACTCAAGATTTATTAAAGCAGACAACATGTGGTCTTTCTTCATTTCAAACTCAAGGAGGAAGAAAACTGCCCCCCCCTTTTTTTTTGCATGAAAAAGTATACTTAACTAGAGCTGCCACAGGCTGGGGGACTAACATGGTAAAATACTAAATGATCTAATACGTAGGGCATTTATCTCACTGGATTTCATCTAGTTCAGCATCATGGCTTTGTAGTCTAAGCAGCAGATGAAAAGCATCAATAAACGGGGCAAATAATGTTTTATGTGAATAGCACAGAAAAGAATGAATAGAAATACAACACTTCACCATTGCACAGAATACAATTAAATATGATTATTTAAAAAAAGAGAAGAACAATAGCAGCCGACCCTCTGCTCCATCATTGAAAGAAACGTGACCAGTTCAAGTAGTCTTAAATATGGTGAAAATGTCCACAGGACACACAGGATGAGAGAGCAAAAAAGTCTCCCTCTCATCTGCTGGGCTCAGGGCCGATGTGCTGTGTGGCTGTCATTTAACTGTTCTGTATTTAAGTTTTCCCATCAATCCTATATATTATGTATGCATGTTTGTATTTTAGAAGTTCATAATTTTTTGGATTAACTGTGGAGCTATTATAAAGGATGAACAAATCATGCTGTCAGAATGAGAAATGCCAATTCTTCCCCAGATGGGAGATGGAATACCCTCACTCCTCTTATAAGAAAATGAAAGATAGGATCAAATGTGGATTAGTCCCTTCTTTTAAGGATTGCCTACTAGTTAAATACACTGACACTGATTGTCACAATAACAATTATTGAGCAATAACCATGTGCAAGGCACTATTGCAATCATTTCACATATATTATCTCATTTCATGATCACAACAACACTATATTACAGATAAGGAAACTGAGGCAAAGAGAAGTTAAGTAACTTGCTGAAGATCAACAGGCTAGTAAAAAATGGAGTTAGGAAACAAACCAGACATTCCAGAGTCCATACAATATTAGGATATTCGGACTCAAATAGATGAATGGGGTCTAACCAATACCTTGGGAACATTATTGAGCTTTTCTGGGCTTTAAGTCCTTCATCTAGAATAGGGGTGGATGCATGTTTTCTATAAAGAGCCAGATCATAAATATTTTAAGCTTTGTGGGTCAAGAGGCAAAATCAGGAATGTTCTATTATATTGGTACTTATATAACAATTAAGAAAACAAAGCACATTATATTTTTTAAAATAAATTCATTTCATTTAAAAATATTTCAGTTAAAGTTTTAATTTTAAATAGTTATGTAACATAAATCACATTGTTATTTTATTAATAAAATTTAAAATATAATAATTAAATACATAAATACTTTTTGCCATCAGGTCTACTAGTGATAATAGAATTCTTTTTTAAAGGATAACATTTTGCTTAATTGGGGTTCAAAAACAGTGTCCCTAGCGTGAAATCAGTTGCAAATGTTCATTTGTAAAAACCATTCTTACCTCACAGGCCATACACAAACAAGCAGCAAGCTGGATTTGGCTTATTGGCCATAGTTTACCAACCCCTGGTCTAGAAAACAAAGTCACTGTACGGATTATTTCTCAGAACTCTTCCAACTTCAAGATTTTATAGTACTATCTTACTTTAAAAGCATAATAATTTTGATTTTCAGTGCCTTCAGTACATTTCGATAAAAAGTGAAATCTATAAATCCTATCTATACTCTATATGTTCTAATAATTAAGTGGATAAATGAATGCAACTGTAGCATCAAATACTTGTATCTGCCTTGAAGATTATTGTTGTCTTAATTTTCTCAGGACAATTTAGATTTCACTGCATTTCCACAGGCGCCTGTCATTACAGAGAAATAAGTTTTCTTTTGAAAAGGCATTTGAGTGGTATGTTAGAGGCAGGGAGAAAATCAGCTTAGCCTTACAGAGAAACAAGAAAAGAGTAAATACAACATACAGATTGTTTCCCTACTGAAGGGAATCTCCATATGATTTAATTCTGTGTTTCTATACTAATATTTGGTATCTTAAACTAATAATCTAAATTCATACTTCACATGAATTGGTGCTAGATTTGCCAAGTGTGGTTGTTACATTGTTTTATTATTATTATATTGTTGTTCGTGTTGTTATTACTACTATTATTGAAACTCCTATGGTTAGTCACGTGAATTTCCCAAGAAGTTTCTAGGTTCCTTGTCAGTTTTCATAGGAGGTAGTAAAAACAAATGGCTTCCAGCACACACAGAATCTTTTCAACACAAACCAAAAGAAGTAGAGTTCTTGCCCTTACTTAGAGCAAAAATATCAAGAACTTACTTTCACACATTCATTTAGTCTCAACTGCATATTTAAAAAAAATTAAAAGGTCAATCTATGATACTTGAGGTCAAATGTCACATGATTTGTCAATGTCAAATGATGACAATTCTGGAAGACTTATTAGAAACTTATAGATGCAGTAACTTTCTGGTGTCTGGTTCCTGATTGACTTAAAGATCTATAAAATGGTGCTATTATGCAAATTTTTTGATGGTCCTAAATAAGGTTGGTCCCAGTAAAACTGTTAAGTGTTCAAAAAACTTCACTTACTTTAAATTCAATTTTATATTTTCCCCAAATAGTACATTTTATTTTCCCAGGTAAAATGAATCAACAAATTAATTAATGCTATTTTGTATATATTTCTTAATGGCTCTTGCAAGGCAACACTTTTAATTTTGACAGGGGCTTTTTTAACTTAAAAAAGCTTTTATTTCAAACTGTCCCTCCTCCCATAAACATAGAAAAGATGAAGTTTAAAAAAAATACAAACAATCCCACCACTTAAAAATAAATTTTAACAAGAAGCAAAAGAATCTCCTTCTGTACCTTCAATCTTTCTCAGTCACCACTTAAGATAACCAGTTTGGAAGATACTCTTCCCGTATCTTTCAGACAGTTGTATTTCACTCTGTATCAAAGTTAAGATAAGAAAATTACCTATATTAACCTACAACTTCCTATTTACACTTAAAATACGTTATGCAAATCTCTTCAGAGCAGAATATATGGATCTATTTTATGCTTTATAATAGTTTGATATAGCTTAATATAACAATGTTTTCAACCATTTATCTTTTGATGGAAATTGAGTACGCTTTGAAATGTTTGCTATTATGAATAAAGCTACAATGAAAACTGTGATGTATGTGCAAGTATTTCTTATGGAAAGATTACTACAAGTGGATGACTGGGTCTTTTTTTTTTTTTTTTAGATTTTTATTTATTTAACAGAGAGAGAGAGAGCACAAGTAGGCAGAGCGGCAGACAGAGGGAGAGGGAGAAGCAGGCTCCCCGCCAAGCAGGGAGCCCGATGTGGGGCTCGATCCCAGGACCCTGGGATCATGACCTGAGCCGAAGGCAGCCGCCCCGGATGACTGGGCCTTAAGATACATTTCTTTGAGAAACTTTTTTTGACAGTGGTCATTATTTTATTAACAAAATTCTTGGTATTTTAAATGTTTAAAGAATCCACTGTCAAAAAAACTCTCCTAATTTCCCTCCTACCTTACCTATCACCTGGGCTCCAGAGCCCATTTGACAGGTGATAGGTTAAGGTCAGACTTGAGATAAATATCTGGTATCATCGGTACATAGAGAATATTTAATACTACTGGATTGGATGAGCTCATCTGGGGTGTATAATGGAGAAGAGGAGGATCTAACACAAGAGACTGACAATCAGTAAGGTAGGAGGGAAATCAGGAGAGTGTGAAGTCATAGAAGCCAAGGGTAGATATCATCTCACACACACACACACACACACACACACACACACTTGCACACAAAAGGATTAGATCACATTTTGAAATGCTTCTGAGAGGCTGAATAACATGAGAATAGGCCTCTATATCAGGGTACAGACAATGTCCTGCAGCAAGGAATAAGAAACAAATTAGTTAATTATACTACATTATGATAGAAAGTATTTGTTAAGAACAATAAAAATGTTGCCTTTCTTGTCATCACTGGTAGCTAGGCATAAATCCTGGAAAGACACAATGTTAGTTTTTTATTTTTAAGCTGGATAGAATTTTATGGACAAGGAAATAAATTTGGAGAGGGGAAATACCTTGCCCCAGCAACTAAGCTACAAAGTGGCAGAAGTGGAGGGGTGATGCAGGTCTTCTAATTCCCAGAACAGGGCTCTTTTCTCTAAAAGAAAATGTGTGCTCATTAACATAAATATGTTTTCATTTTTCCAAAATGTTATTTTAAAGTAGAGACTAAGGCCCATTCAACACCTGATGTGCTGATCTCGAAGAATTTTATTTCAGGAACCACTTTCTCAAATATAATTTGCCTCAACATTAGAAGTACAAACAGAACTATAATTTGCTTTTTTTTTTTTTTTCAGATTGCCCTTTCCTGTTGTATCATATATTATTCACCTAACTGGCCAAGATATAGCAAACATTCAAAAAACATGTACTGAATGAGTACAGTAATTTTCAATTGCCTCATAGATAGCACTTATATAGGTACATACTAAACTATGTTAGAATTTAGATATAAAGAGGCAGATTTTTTAGATCTTCAAGAAAGAAACTTCTGAAAAATTAAATGAATGCACAATCATAGGGAAAAATAGCAATTCTAGGAAGAGTAGGAGAAAAGTAACAGTATCAGAAATCTAAAAATAATAGACCACACTTTCCTTTCCTGTGGGAAAAAAGTACATAGGAATAGAGTATCTCTAAAAATAGGAGTCAGGAAAGATTATGACCCCAGAATCACATTGTCATTTATAGCTTTAAAATATGTAGTCAAAATGAAAAAAGTGTTTCCATTCCATATCTATTACAATGACTAAGATAATAAAAATACTGACAATATCAAGTGTTGTCATGGTTGTGAAGCAACTGGAACTCTTATCCATTTCTGATGGGAATACAAAATGATATAGCCACTTAGAAAAACAGTTCGTCAATTTCTTATAAAATTAAATACACATATATCACCTGACCTAACAAACTGACTCCTGGGTATTTACCCTAGAAAGTGAAAATTTATGTCTGCACAAAATCCTGTACACAAATGTTTATAGCAATTCTATAATAATTGCCCTCAAATGAAAACAAACAAACAAACAAACAACTGAATGTTTTTCAGTGGGTGAATGGATAAGCAGTCTGGTACAACCATACAAGGGAATGCTACTCAGCAATAAAAAGAAACAAACCATTAGTACATGCAACAACATGGATGACTCTTAAATGCAATATGCTGAGTGAAAGAAGCCAGTCTCAAAAGGTTACATGCTATATGACTCCATTTATGTGAATGACAATTCTCAGAAAAACAAAACTGTAGTGATAAAGGTGAGATCAGTGATTGCAGGAGTTGGTGGTTGGGGGAGGGATAAAGAGCATAAGGAAGTTCTTTGAGGTAATGGAACAGCTCTATATCCTGACAGTGGTGGCAGCTGTGACATAAAGCTATACATGTATTAAAATTCACAGAACTGTAAACCAAGAAATTTGTAAAAGCTAACAAAAATAGTCAACATTTTCAGGAGAAAAGAAAGGAATAAACTGGCGTACATACTGAATTATTGGAAAATAAGGAATATCTTAAAAATATAGACTCATACAAAGCGATGGCTTCTCCTAAAAAGAAAATAATTTGGTAAGAGATAGTATTGTTGGTGAAAAGAAACCTGCAGCTCTGCCTCTCCCATCAGTTAACAAAAATGAGAATTCTAGTACAGCTACAAGCATTTAATAATAATCCTATTTATTTAGAGTTTAGTCTCTGTACTTTATTACAGTCATTACTGCTTATGAATCAAGGATAATACCAGCACTTGAATATCATACATATGACAGGCCTCAATAGCAAAGTAAAGACTATTACTTAAACTAATAAATTATTATATTTCATAGAGCCCTAATGAATCTGTAAATAGACTACTCATTTCTTTTTTTTTTTTTAAAGATTTTATTTATTTATTTGAGAGAGAGAGAGCATGAGAGGTGGGGAGGATCAGAGGGAGAAGCAGACTCCCTGCCGAGCAGGGAGCCCGATGCGGGACTCGATCCCGGGACTCCAGGATCATGACCTGAGCCGAAGGCGGTCGCTTAACCGACTGAGCACCCAGGTGCCCCTAGGAAACTCATTTCAATTGTGCCTCTGAACTCAACTCGGTAACTACAATCCATTTTTACTGAAATATCGTAAAAGTTTTTAAATGTACATTCCATTTATTTATTATATTTTTATTCTTTCTGTTTTATTTAGTGGTAATATATGTATAACATAAAATTGACCATTTTAACCATTTGTAGGTATACGGTTGGTGGCATTAAGTACATCCACACTGTTGTGCAACCATCACCAGCATCCATCCCCAGTCTGTTTTAATCTCTCAAAATGAAACTCTGTACCCATTAAATAATAACTCCCCACTCTTCCCTCCTTCTAGCCCCTGGAACCTCTATTTTACTTTCTTTCTGTATGAATCCAACTATTCCAGGTACCTCATATAGATGGAATCATCCAGTATTTGCCGCTTTGTGTCTGGCTTATTTCACTTAGCATCATGTCTTCAAGGTTTATCCATAGTTGTAGCACGTGTCAGAATGTCATTCCTTTTTAAGGCTGAATACTATTCTGTTGTATTTATATGCCACATTTTGTTTATTCGTTCACCTGCCAATGGTCACTTGAGTTGTTTCCACCTTCTGACTATCAAATGTACATCCCTTTGACATTGTTGTCAGCCATCATTTCCCCCACCATAAATCAGACTCAAGGCATATTCTGATACCCTTGAGCAATGCAAGACATTTCATTTACAATAGCCAGGTTTAAAGAGAACTTTTAAAATTTGGTCAGCTATACTTAGTTTCTAACTAATTATTATGGTAATAGCAATTCTATGTTTATCAAATATTTGTTAAAGTTTGGTCATTAGCTTAATGTGTGTGTGACATGCATGTCTGTGAGATGCATACAGCTGTATTATGCATAATGTTAAAGCTTTATAATTGTCTGGTTAGGAAGGTAGTCATTATCTAGAAAAACGGTTTTCTAGAGTGAAGCAGCAGGTTAAACCAAACCTAAATTGAAAATTTTGAGATGAAGTAAGAGTTTCGTCCCTTTAAGCGTATAATTTGCTGCTAAACTCCACCTTTGACAAATGAAAACAAAATATCTGGGGTGGGGCCAATGCATTGTTTTTGTTTTGTTTTATGTTTCATTTTTTGATGTTTGTGTGTGTGTCTGATTTTTACTTTATAGGTGATTTTAATATGCAGCCAGGATTAGGAACCTCTGAGCTAAAGAAAGAGATCCCAAGTTAGGGAGAGCTAAGAGTAATCAAGTGAAAGCACCTGTAAAAAGCAGTTGGGGTCTGCAGCATCAAAATGAAGGGAGGAGAAATTGAGAATTGTAAATGGCAGAAGAATCACTCAAACAGGGAGAAATTAAGTAGCCTTTTAGTTAAAAACAGAAGAGCAGGAGAGGTGTCGATTATAAGAATAATTAACATCTAGGTTCTAACTAGGCTAACATCTAACATCTAGGCTCTAAAGAGCTTCAGGACCTAATCTAGAACTTAAGCCATGAAAATGGCCTGAGAAAGTCATAAGGTGAGAACAAGATAAATGGGTAAATATTTAGAGGAACAGGAGATTATAGAGTTTTGGAAATATCAACTTTCTTGATTGTATACATTTGTATTGTATACAATTGTATACAGTTTTTGTTCCATTTAAATGTTTGTACTAACTAAACTTTATAGGTGTTACATGAAGTAATTTATTATCTAAATAAACATTTATTTTATACACAAAAGCATAGTTGGAATTTATCCATTGACCTACCTTGCTTCTTTGGGCTACTCACAGGTGAAGTGGTAAGAGTCCTCTTTGTGCTACACTAATCCATTACCAGTAATTAGATAATGAGTCATCTCCCTCACAACCTTCTTCACTCAATCATTCCACCAGAGCTGAAGGGTTGCTTGAGCATTAAAAATGACCAGAACATTTCACGACAATAGCAGTCTATAAAAAATTTTCAGCAACAATATCATGTCACTCAAACTTGAGGTGAAATCTCTTCATTATAAGAGGTACCAATATTAAAATTAACATTGATCAAAGAAACAAAATGACAAGGAAGGATATCCCAAGAGCACCTTTCCTTTTCTTTTCTTTGTGTGTGTGTGTGTGTGTCTGTGTGTGTGTGTGACATTTTTGGAAAATGAAAAGAATGGAAAAGAAATGAATAATGACCTCTCAGAAATGAACACTAACATGTTTTGTGTCTTGCTTTTTTTCCCCACTTAAACATTATATAAGCATTTCTTGTCTCATAAAAATCTCTTCATAAACACTATTTGTTTTTCTAATCACACCTCTATTATCTTACATCTTTCTAGCTAGAGTTACTGTTCTCACCAGACTATTGGGGCACAGGTAGGAGTCATATAACAGACAAGAATTCACATTCTTTGTATAAATCCCTTGAACTGGGGCCCTACACCTTTGGGCAAGCTTTCCAGGACCAGCTGCTTATTGACTTCTTCAGCTCCCTGGCGTTAGAAGCAACAAATATAATTGCAAACATATTCGAGAGATCTCCCCACACCTGTAAATGGTTTACTCTGAGTCAGCACTCTCTAAATGGAAGGAGAAGACAGCTGGCCGGTTGGAAGTGCCAAGCAGAGCCAGCCCACCCAGGGTAGGACCCATGAGGGACCGTGGAAGATTTGTGCAGATGTAAAGAAATGGCTGGAGTGTCAAAATACATTTTGTTTTATTTTTTCATGCTTCCTAATCTCCTAACCAATCACCTTCTTCCACTCTCCACCTGCTCTCATTTTTATTTGGGAGGAGGGATTCTCTCTCTCTGTCTCTCTGTCTCTCTGTCTCTCTGTCTCTCTGTCTCTGTGTGTGTGTGTGTATCTCTCTCTTTCCCCACCCTTCATTCCTCTCTTTCTTTCTCTCCATTCCTCCCTCTCTCTCCCTCCTTTTTTTGTAAAGCCTCTATCAGAACTGGCTATAACATGAAGTAAAGTACACCTGTGTATCATTAGTTGTGGTTATCATATTACAACTTTTCTGTGTTTTAAATTTAGCTCATGGTGCCTTTGTTCTCTATCTGTAAAAGGTCATTCATTGTCAGCATTACTCTGTGATGGGATGTAGAATGTACTGACTCTGGGAAATATAGTATCTCAGACTATACAGTCCTCTCTTGCCTGGTTCCAGTTTGGATATACTACCCAACTCATAGGCTCAAGTCTACTTATGTACATTCTAAAGGGGGCCTTCAGTGCTTATCTTTAACCTAAGGCTTCTGGGTCTGCCCCTTTGGTTAATTAAAACTCCTGTGAAGTTTCTGTTGGGAATATAGTCCTGAAACCTTATCTTGCAGAGGTGTTTTCTTTTCTTTTCTCTATCCTTCCCCCCTCCCTTCCTTCCTTCCTCTCTTTCCTTTTCTTTCTTTTCTTTCTTTTTTCCTTTCTTTCCTTCCCTCTTCTATTTCTTGTCCTCCTCAGTGAGTGAAAGAAGACTGAAAGTCTAGTGAGATTATCATCAGAAAGAGAAGAAAAAGACAGACCCAGCAAGGAGTTGGGAAGTGAGCAGGAAAGTTAGTTGACCTGGGCCAAGGAGGGTTAGTGAGAGCTCTTGAAGAGGAGAGAAAGGCAGCAGGAACTTCAGGGCAGCTACCGTGAGAGATGTATTGTGGATAACAGAGATGGCAAAAAACAGAACAAAACAACAACAAAAAACCAGTGAAACCCAAAAAGTTTTTTGGTGAATTTGTAGGTTATATATTCAGATAAACTATAAACTTTTGCTTGCTCAACTATTAGTTCTTTGTATATGATTCCATGTATGAACCTTGTATCATGAAAGAGCTCAGCTTTACACATATACATCATACTTATTAACAAGAATTAGTACCATCATAGAGCTCAGGAAATACTTGTTGAGAAAATGAATCACTCTATTTAGAGTATGTGCTTTACTCTGTATTATGGAGGTTGAGGCAATACAATGAAATTAAAAGTTCTGTATGATTATTTTTCTCAGGCTGATTTTCCAAGAAACAAAAGGTAGCAATTTAAAAAATAATTTTATATATTCATTTTCAAACTTACTTTTATAATAGATATTCACTACAACTAATGAAACAATAAAAATGTTTAAAGAAAAAATTAATAATCTTCCATTAGTCCCTTTTTATTCTCAATCCCGTGAGATGACCATTGTGAAGAATGTCATAGAACATGTGCAACAAATTTGTTCATAAATATTCAATACCCTGAAAATTTGCTCTTTTCACTTAATAAATTATGGTCATCCTCCCAGATCAATAGTGATAGATATAATTCATTCTTTTTCAAATGGCTGTATAATCTTCAATAACATCTGTCCATATCATATGGTATATATGTAGTCAAATTAATAAATTCAATATCCTTTTCAAAAAAATGTTTATTAAAATTTTACTAAATTTTTACACAAGATACTGAACAAACACTGAATATCTACCTGGTACCAGTTTTAGTAACTGAGAAAATTAGTAAATTGCTCATGGTTCTTTACCTCAAGCAATTCACTCTGTAATATGAGAGATAAAACAGTTAATTTTTTTTTAATTTAAGAAAAAGTGCTCAGAGAATTTATAGTAAAGAATGCTTTTAAAATAAATCTTTAAAAGGAATAACATATTAAAAAATAATAAAGAAAAATTTAAAAAAATAAAAAGAGTAACATATTACTGACAATTCATTCTTAGTCATTGCTTCCAATGTATGAACAGTGCTTAGCAGCAACAGAGTACCTCCCTATATGGCAACTCAAAAAACAAACTAATTTCTATAGCAGGAAGGCCTCAGATAAAGTACCTTACTCTGGAGACCTCAAAGTGATTTATAATTCTGCTATTACTTTTACCATAATAGTACTAAATGATATTTATGAACTACCTTTATTCTGTAGAGCTCTAAATACTTCATATATATCATTTGGCTTCTTTGTATAATGTCTGCACGGATCGAGAAAAGTGTCCCCTACAGATAAGGAAAATGATCTTAAGACAAAACTATCTGACAATGCCTGAATTAAGTCTCCAGACAGTCAGCCCCATACTCTTTCGTTTCCATTATACTTGCTGCCTCCCTCGTGGTAACTGCAACGATAATGTGGATAGTATGATGTAATCAATCAGAAAGTCTCATGAAGCATGAGAGTTAGTACTTATTTAAAAAACAAGGGCTTTTTCATGCAAACTATTTATCTGCTAAAAGGGCTTATGAATAAAGCTTCACTGACAAGTTTTCCAGGTAAGTCTAAGTTAACTTACAGAGCCGCCAGTCTAGTTGGCCCCTCCCACTTTCCAATGCCGCAGGAAGGTAAGACAGAGTGTGAAATGTGTAACCCAGGTTCTCAGCTGTTCCTGCCAGCCCTAGTCCAGAAAAGAAAACATAATTCTGATAGTAGCAACAGTGGCAATGATAACAATGTTAGACATATACTGATTATTTAATAACGTCCTATAATATTCAAGTAAGTTAAGCAAAGAATAGTTCAGTAACATTGTAGCAAAGGTTAAGCAAATTTCATATGGTCAAGTTTAGTGCAATTGCAAACAAGTAAATGACTGTCAAGAATCTTAATTTTCTAGTCCTTATAACTACCAACATGAGCAAACTTATTTTCCTATATCTTTGAGGGCATTTTAACATAGGAGGTTTATAACTCTGAGAATCTGATACTAATCATTAGACTGAGTTCATTCTGTATTCAATTTCTCATGACCTCCTGAAAGAATGTCAGTTTAGCATGGTCTCTTCCCTTCTCCACTTGACTCAAAGAATGGTGCTTCCACATTGCCATTTGGGATACATGAGGGGGTGCATTTAGAGGCAATGTGCTGCCACCTGATGTGTAAAACTATTGTTCTTGAGAAACATGTGCCTAATTCCCTGGAAATTTACTGTTTCAAAGAGTCACAAGTCTCCTGATTGCTTCTCACCAGTCTTGAAGAGATTAGATAAGCTTCCTCCCTCTTACAAAAGCTTTTATTCATTCAAAACTCCTTCGAGAACAAAACATTGAACCAGAATTGGATTTTTAACAAAATATTATAAGATTGTTGAAAACATTTTTTTTTTTCCTGATGAGACCCAGCAGTTCAAATGATATATTAATGTACTTTCTGCTTTAGGGCTACTAGCAACATATTGCAAAGTGCAAGGATGGGCCAAAGAACAAAGTCCCTTCTGCAAAGAAGGAAAGATGGTTTTCACGGAGTTATTTTAAAAGACTTGAATGGACCCTTTCACATAGAACGACTTAGAAGTCAAACTCAAGAAACAGAGAGGATAAAGTAACAGTTGTAGAACCCTAACAGGTAAGCAACACTTCTAATCACCATAAACTTGTTTTTGTATATTGTGCCATTCCATAGTGACAATAGGTTTTAGAATAATTGTTCAAGTGTATTATCTGATAATAGAAAATGACCTTCTCAGAAATGAAGGTGTATACATGCAGTGCTGCTAAAGCTGACACATAGAAGGAAATTCAAGATCATGTCTGAGTGGGAGCTGCCATTAAAAAACTGTTTCCAATCTCTTTCTCCTCCCCTTTTCCCCCCTCCCTCCTTCCCTCCCACCCTTCCTCCCTCCCTCTCCCTGTCTCTCTCTCTTGCTTTTACCAAGAAATTCACTTCTAATGTAGTCCTCATTGGTCATTAGAAAACAATCTAACAATTCATAAGTGTGTTTGGATTTTCAGTTTTGCACTTTTTCTAGAAGCAGTTAACAATGAGCTCTTTCATTGACCTATATCTCTAATCAGGCTTTCAAGGCTTCAAATAAGTTAGTTTTGAGAAGGAAAACGTAAAACTTCTTCCTTTGTATTCGCCTCATAAATACAACAATTTTACTTCTTTTATTTTTCAAAGGTGTATTCAAGTATGATATAGGTTAGTAGTACTGTTATCTGTGATATGATTGGGGTCTTGGGCACAGACACAGAGTGAGTCAAGGTAATGTAGAGATGGAAGAGTAATGTCACAGATTCGACCTATCTTCCTAGCTCCTCATTTCTCAAAGAAGGAAACATATATGGGTCACTGTATTTATTTTCAGACAAGGTAATAAAACTTAATTATAAAAGCACCTTCTCAACACACTCTCTTCCTTCTTGAGAAGTCTATGAGAGCATGCCTTACAATTCTACTTTGCCAGATAAGGAGATGAGGTGTGAGGACCATAGAAGACTAACCAGCATCCAGGAGAAGAGCAGACTTAGAGGTTGATGGAACAATGGGAAGAACACCTGGGATCAGACAGATCTGTGTTAGAATTCTGGCTCAGGCTTTTACTAAGATGTGTGGGGCAATTTCATCTCACTGAACCTTGGTTTTCTAAATTTTAAACTAAGGATTATAACATTAATCTTGAGGTACTGTTGACGGAATTAAATGTGAAGAACTTTATGCAGAAAGGGTACCTGCTAAATCTAACTTTCTTTTCTTCCTAACTTTTTTTTTTTTCAATGTTTGGAGTATTAGAGAACTAATGACCTGTGTGACCACATGAGCTAAGGCGATAACAAAATGCAATAGATAAAAACAACAAGCAGGAGATAGTTTTGAATCAGTTAGGCCTGGCATCAATACAAATTCACTTACTGGCTTCGCAATCTTGGATGTTACTTAATCTTTCTGGAGCTCAGTATTCTCATTATAAAATGGAAATGATTCCTACTTTGCAGAGTGGTTGCTGAGTGTGGTAGCAAGGATTAAAGACAACTTTCACAAAGCATCTGGTACATTAAGTAAACAGATTGTGAGTAATACATATTGTTCACATTTTTATTAATTAAAGCTCATCTCCTGTACTTAATATTCTTTTTTCCACCCAAGACCTTGAAAGGGTTATGGTAGGGGTGTTGATCACTGATAAGCTGGTTTAGCTGTGTTAATATACCTCCTAAGAATTAGGGTTACAGTTCCATCCCTGCCATTAACTATTTAACTGTATGTCTTAGAAAGGAATTCTAGGCCTGAATTTTGTTCATCTCTAAAATGAGGAAGCTGGAATAAATAATTCCTAAGTTTCCCTGTCACTATAATATTTTATGATTCTAGTGTCTTTTTACTAAGTTAAAGCAGATAAATTCTCATATCTTTAGAGCTTAACCTACTTCTCTATGGTTTAATTTTCACATTTCGTCTACCGTATTTCTTTTCCTTTTTTCTTCTCTTTCCTTTTTTTTAATCTGGCAAAAGGGCATAATTTCTACCATTTTGCAAACAAACTGATATCTCCATTCTGATTTAGTGGTATTCCATAATATTAATGCATCATACTTTAAAATGATCTGGATTGTTTTTAATCCCAAAATTCAGTAATAATGAAGATAATGATATTCATTTCAAGGCTTTCTATGCCTCCAGGCCCCTGGTCATTGCACATGATAAAATACATCAAAATTAAAAATAAGATTAAGGGTAACATGTTAAAAATACATCCTAGGAGTAAAACACATTTTTGGTACTCATTCCTACATTGTGCAATTAGCTCTTAAAAATAAACAAAAATAAGAGATTCATTAACCAACAACAGAATCGTAATAATTATTAACTAGAAAGGAAATAAAATTAACTTGACCTTATCTTAGAAGGTTGTCAGGAACCTACTTTGGTTATGCAGATGGGAAATATGTTGTGAACTATTAGATCTCAGTTTCAGAAATCCAAACCCCCCTCAAACTTAGAAGTAAACCTTTGGCAAGGATTCAAAATAAATGTATAGTTGCTATGAGCTTGTACATACTATTTACCTTTGAATTATTTTCATCTTGTTCTATTCAATTAAAATATAGATAATATTTATTTATTTATTTATTATATACATCTATTACGTGTTTTTCCAGTGTATTCAAAATAAAATCCAAATTCTTCACTCTGGCTCCTCCTCTGACTTCACTTCCAATTACTCTCTTCTTTGTTTACTTCCCTCTAGCCACTCTGGAATCCTTTTATTTCCTTGAATACACAAAGTTTGTCTTTGCCTCAGGGCATTGTCTATGCTGTTTCTGTCTGGAGCTTTCTCTTCCTTCATGTTTCTATCCTCACCCCAAATTCTTCACCTGCCCGATTCTTCCTGTGCTTTAACTATCAACTTAAATTACACTTTCTATGAGAATTCTTTCCTGACTACTCAATGGACAGTATAACAGATTTTCCCCATGCATTACTGTCTTGCATATCTATTAGCTCTTTTCACGGACTACAATTTGTAATTTTGTAATTATTTGTTTACTTATTTAATGTCTGATTCCCTTAGGACACTATAAATTCCATGAGAGCCTAAGGGATCATTTCTATATTCCCCAGATTAAGCATGGTTGGGCAATGAATTAATGATTCTACTGTGGTAGATTTTGTAGAGTTTAGAAATGTTAATTAAATATGGACTCTATCCCTAAAGAATTTATTTTCTAGTAAAGAGATAAAGCCTGAACATAAGTATCATTAAAAAATATAGAAAGCAATTCAAGTCTCAAAAAAAAAGTGTAGATAAATGCTACATTAGTTTCTTAGGCTATTGTGACAAATTACCAAAACTTGTTGACTTAACAGATATATATTCTCTCCCAGTTCTGAATGCTACAAGTCCAAAATCAAATTGTCAGCAGACCCACTACAGGTGCGAAGTGAGCTTGGTAAACAGGGGAGAGTGAATTATTTCTGGCTAGGTCAAAGAGGGAAGGTTTCATGGAATTAATAGCATTCAAAATAGACCCAGAAGGATGGGTTAGATTTCCATATGGAAAAACAGAATAATGGACATCCAAGATGGCAGGAACAATATTAATAAAGGGGGGTGGTGGTGGTGAGGAAATTTGGCCTAAGTGTGTGGTATATTAAACCATAAGAATAAGTCAGGGGGTGCCTGGGTGGCTCAGTCAGTTAAGCGTCTGCCTTCGGCTCAGGTCATGATCCCAGGGTCCTGGGATTGAGCCCCGCGTCCGACTCCCTGCTCAGCGGGGAGCCTGCTTCTCCCTCTGCCTCTGCTCCTTCTCCCTGCTCGTGCCCCCTGCCATTCTCTCTCTCTCAAATGGGTAAATAAAATCTTAAAAAAAAAAAAAGACTATGTCAGAAATGAGGTTAGAATTAGATTTTAGATGGTCATAAATATTGGTTAGAAATTGGCGATTAATCTAGAATTGGTGGGGGTGGGAGGGATGGGGTGGCTGGGTGATAGACATTGGGGAGGGTATATGCTATGGTGAGCGCTGTGAATTGTGTAAGACTGTTGAATCACAGACCTGTACCTCTGAAACAAGTAATACATTATATGTTAAAAAAAGAAAGAAGATAGCAGGAAGGGAAAAATGAAGGGGGGGGAAATTGGAGAGGGAGACGAACCATGAGAGACTATGGACTCTGAGAAACAAACTGAGGGTTCTAGAGGGGAGCGGGGTGGGGGGATGGGTTAGCCTGGTGATGGGTATTAAAGAGGGCACGTATTGCATGGAGCACTGGGTGTTACACACAAACAATGAATCATGGAACACTACATCAAAAAATGATGTAATGTATGGTGATTAACACAACATAATAAAATAAAATAAAATGAAAAGTTTTGTCTGAACAAGGGTGACATAATCTTAGGGCTCCTGCTTCAGGAAACCTAATGAGGCAGCAGTGTTTAGGATGAACTGGTCTCCCTTCCCCCTGTCTCTCTCAATTAGGAGATTATTGCAGGGAAGAGAAAATGAAAACCTAAGACAGAGGTACCAAGGAAGGAGAATTAACAAGACCCGGCCACTTATTGGACACCTGGGGGGTGGGGGAAAGCAAGAATGACAAATTTTGAGTCAAGATGACCTGGACAATTGAGATGAAGAAAATTAGTATAGTCAAAAGGAGGATGATTAATTTTCACTAGGAGGATAAATTCAATTTTGATGTACTGACTTGGAGAAAACTAGTGTGATATCTATTCGAAGATTTAAATAAGGACATTGGAAATATAGGACTGGAATTTGGGAGAGATATCAGGACTAGAGACATAGATGTGTGAGTTGTCAGTAGTGTAATAACTGAAGTCATACAACCCTGAAAAGCAGTGTCAGATCATGGGAAGAGTATGAATATGGAGTTTGACAGACCTATTCACATTCTATCTTTTACATTCACCTATTGTATGACCTGGGACAAATTGCTTAATCCCTCCACTTTCTCATATATAAAGAGGTGGAAAATAATATTATGCCTTAGTTAGGATTATGTGAGTTGAGTATTTAAAAGACTGATCTTCTTTATATCTGCTTTCATATTTTGGTGGCACGATTCCCAGTAAGAAATATATTTATTTTGCAATCCATTGTCTTAAAAATATGTAACACACTCTTTTTATAAATTTCTCCCTTTGATACTATTTCATTAAAAGCATATTGACTATGATTCTCTAAACTGATTCCATGACCTATGAATGGTTTGCAACCCACACTTTGGAAAAAACTGGCTCCAACCAGCATCCTATTCTCAGATCACACCATTACTATTCACTGTTCCCTCAACTTTCATTTTCATTACTCCCTCTACTTGGGCTACTGGTGAATATCAAATAATTTCTTTTTTAATTATTTTTTTTAGATTTTATTTTATTTATTTGAGAGAGAGAGCGCGAGCACAAGCAGGGGGAGTGGGAGAGGAAGAAGCAGGCTCCACGCTGAGCAGGGAGCCCGATGTGGGGCTTGATCCCAGGATGCTGGGATCATGACCTGAGCCAAAGGCAGACGCTTAACCAACTGAGTCACACAGGTACCCCAGATAATTTCTTGATGCTCCAAAGGAAATGATAACTATTTACTTTACTGTACCCATACAACATTCTGTCTTTAAGAAAGATGTATTTATTGCCCAAACAGATTATGAACTCCTTGATGACAGGAAGTATATGTTATTTACCCTGGTAAAATGCTTTGTTCATAAGAGGCACAGAATAAATTTTAAATATTATTAAAGAGAGAAGAGGTCTGAGGAGAGAACCTTGTTGTGCACCTACATCCAAGGCCCTGCTCTGGCATTCTCATGCTTCAATTCTTCCTTCTCTATATGCCAAAGCTTCCATGGGATTTTTTAAGACAGAACACCATCTCCTCATTTGGGGCACAAAGACATAAGCACTCATATTTTGTACATAGAAATTTGAACTTCTTCACATGGGGACAGGAAGGTTGGGAAGGTATAAAATAAATTTGAAGAAGAAACTAAGATATACCCAGGACTTAGCTCTGGGTAAAATAACAGAAAAGTTCCTACACTGGTCTCTTCAGATTGCTAAATGACAGAATCCAATAAAGGCAACCTGAAATAAATTACTAGGGCAAGTAATTCATTTTAAATTATTAAAGTTTATTTCATTTTTTTCAGACTCTGAAAAACTTTTCTCTGACAGAAATGACCCCTGGCAACAGTGACATTCTGACACCATGCGTGATGCACACTCGGGAAGTCTGAATTCCATGTCACAATGGCTCTGTTCAGAATACTAGTTTTATCATGCCTGTAAGCACAATTAAACTACTGAAGTTTCTAATGGTCTTCTGTCCACTTTGTAAATTGTCATAAAGAATATTAAGTCAACCAAATAAATTTGCATCCATGTGACTCACTGTACAACCAGAGGCATGATATCAAAATGTACAGAAAAAAATGAAAAAAAAACCCTTTTTTGGTAACAATGAATATTTCCAGAAAACTCCTTATATATTAATTTTGGGCTAGTCTATGGAGGGAACTACAGTTCAAAGGGTCTCATAAAATGAACCTAAGGCAATTTGTTCCTCAGAAAACACTGCTCAGACCCTGAGTATAGAGGAAAGATCAAAGCCCCAGAGCCTAAATTCAGGGCTATTCTCAGGCCTAGATGACTAAAGGATGAGCTGCACTGGTGATCATTATGGTTTGGGTAACTTGCATGCCCTACCCTGGGCCTCAATATACTTATTTCAAAATTAGATTATTAGGACTTCTGCTTCTTACAGCCTTTGTACCTGTAATGTTTGATGAAGCTTTACCCTTAAATCCCTTTCACCTCAATTTTGTAATCTTAAAAAATATGAAATGTGTTTATAAAGTTCTTTGATGTCCTTAAATGTTATTCAACATGATAACGGTATAATTCACTAAGCTTAAATTTTATCATTTTAGTTTTGCCTCAGAGGCCACGTTTTATGAAAGCCTTAATTTGCATCATCAGCAGATTTAATAAAAATGAAGGGACCCCTTTTGGAAATAAATTAAAATTGGTGGGGGAGGGCAGAGAACTTTATGCAAAACAAAACAACAAAAACAAAAAACAAAAAACCCAAAAACCACCAGAAAGCTAAATGTTGAAGAGGCCAGAAGGGGTCAAATGGTTCTGAGTTCTAAAGAATGTTGTGGTCTTATTCATGCTGAGAAACTGAGAAACTGGTCCTGGGTTTTTATGCACTGAAAGTTGAGGCTTCTAATGGTGACTTCCCCAGGCCTGTTGCCCTGGTATCTATCGTACATGTGCCTCTATGTGCCTCTTTCCTTGAAGCACAATTCACCACACGGAAATTAGACCAACAGGTGAAGAGCCCATCCTGGAGTCAGGTAGAGGTATCTTTGGAGACAACTTCAATGTATGGGATCTAAGACACATAAGTTAAGTGGAAAACTGCTGGAGACCATTTCACAGAAAAAAGGATATGGTATGAATTGGCCCTCCTCATCTTGGTGATGAGAAGGAAGTGTAAAGTCAATGAGGAGAAAGACCAAGAGACAGATGCCTAACGTGATGTGATGAACAGTTGGTTTACCTTTGACCAATTCCTTTAAAATTGTCTTCCTGACTGTCAAGAACTTTATTCAACCCCTCTCCACAATAAATATTCTCTGACAGAATAAATCCTAGAGTACTGACTATGAACACATTTTATAATTGTATTAATAACAGTAAATACTTCATCATTACTATTATTATGCCAAGCACTGGAGATTTAAAAACAAGTAAGAAACAGACCCTGCTTCTGGAGACCTTTCTGTCTATGGGTTTGAACTGTTGTAGTTATGACAAAAATAACAACAAGCATCATTTACTCCCTCATTCCAGTCAAGCACTGTGCTCAGTGGGCACCATGCATAAGCTCCCTTTCCATTCATCAGCTACCCTGACAGTGAGGTGATCTTGCTCTGTCCATCCGTCATCTTTCTCCTTCCACCAAAAAAGGGACCTAGCAGAAATTCAGACCATACATAGAGATACTTAAATAACTTCTGGACTATCAGCAGTCAACACACAAGCACTATAGCCAATAATGAAAGAGTACAGTGAACCAAAGTGAAAATGGAAGAAACTGAATCACTTTTACTGCACTCTGTGGGACAGACACGGTGGCACTCTGAAAGCCACGGTGCAGTAGACCCCACATCTGGCCTTCCAACAATGACTCAAGGGGATGGATGTTATTTCAGTGTTTTAAGACTCTCTAAGGAAAGACCTTGCAACACATTAAACTGCAAAACTTAGGAAGACATCATAACCTTCTGGATTTCATTACCAAAACATACATTTTGATCTAAAATTTAAAAAAAAAAAAAAAGATTGACTTCTCTCATAGTATTTCACAACCTTTGAGCGCAGCATTAAAATGCTTTTCTTTTTTCCCCCACCAACTATAAGCTTCTGTTTTCTTACCCTGGGCGTCTGATTCTTTTATATGCTCGGGTTCTATTCACTGCCTGTTATTCAGACATTGAAATCCCAAGTGTTAATTGTTCTTCCAAGTACATTGACAAAACAGCAGCTAAATAAGGGTAGACCAGACTGTGGTAGACTCTGACATGCATTTATGGAACAATGGGGCTCTGAGAGACAGCCTTGTAGCTCACGGGAAGACATAAGATGTGCTATTTTGACTGCTTCATAGCAGAATGGGGAACACACGCACACAAGGGAATTATGCATTTTACTTAGTTTTGCCCAAAGTCCTCAAGGCAACAGAATCTTGTGATGTCATCATGAACTTCTCTCCATTTCCATTGACACAAAGGCTAAAAATTTCTAATGACATCACAAAGGAAAAAGGAATCTACTTTGATTCCGTAAGAAATCCATTACCTTCAATGGGACTTGAACAAAAATGTGAGAATCCCTCCTGTCACGGTGTATGTCACTGTGCGGATGCACAGTGGGTGACACCCTCCCTAATGCAATTCAAACCAGGCAAAAAAAAAAAAAAAAAAGGATTCACAATTTAGGTTGAATAAAAAAGACATACTGAATATTGAGCCCAACAATTTTTTTTTTTATAGAAGGAAATCATTTAAACATATATTTCTTCAGGGATATTCAAATTTTTACTCATGCCTGGTTACTATGTTACCAATGTTTTTGTCTTTTCTTGGGTTGGTCACAAAATCACAGAGGAAGAAGGTACAGGAAGCTTTCACTTACAGGAATGCAGTGCAGCTCAATCTTTTGTTTTTAAGGTGCAGTGATTTCAGTCTCTAAATGTAACTTTAGGCAGTCTGAAAAGAAACAGGTTAAAATCTCTTTCAGTTATAATTGGTATTTCAGATTTAATTAAAAATTAAACTTTCATAATGTTTCACCATCCAAAGCAATGCATTATCAGTCAAGCGTGGCTTTTTTTTTTTTTTTTTTCTGTTAAGGTAAAAAAAAACCCTCTTCCCAGAGTAGTTTTTTAATGAAAAGAAAAGGAACTAAAGAGGAAAAAAAAAAGCAATTCTGAAAAACAAAATATGCCTCCCTGTTTAGGACTTATAATGATATGACTAGAAGCTCAGTGCCTCTGAATTTCAGCTAAATTCTATCTGATTTTTAAAAAACTACTCAACAATTTCACAGCCTAAAGATTACATAAAATGTTAATTTTAGAGAATAAAGAAGAAAATCTATTATCTGAATATACATGTTGAAGGAAAATTATGACTTCAAATAGAACTGGAAAAAAAATGTTAGATCTACTACTTTCAAGTGGCTGCATTGGTGGTGAGGCAGATGGTGAAGCAGAGGTAAATGAACATATTTAGCAATACAGAATGCCCACTGCAATGTATGGTGGGCTTAGCATGCCGGATAACACATCATATAGACATATTATCTTATTAGATGCAGCCACTGCTGTGTGAAGCAGCATGACAAGACCATCAGGATTTGAACTGGACCTCCTGGTTTTAAAAAACCGAACCACATTTTTTAACATGTATTTTTAATCTTCAAATTAAGAGTGCAGGCATTAAAATCTCCAACTATGTCATAAATATTTGGGCTTAAAATGTCACACTATATTTTCAATCCCTTCCTTCTTCATACAACACCATCTCTAAATAAGATAACAGTTTAAAAAAAAACAGGCTAGATTAAGTCATCCCTATTTTTAGCTTTAGATAACTGACACTACAGGATTTAGAAAAATATAGCTTTTTTTGTGTAAAATAAGATAATACAATTATCTTTCTTTTACTTCACAGCATGGCAGTACATTTTTTATATATTTGTAGCACTAAATGTGGTGTGTTTATGTCCTACTTCACATTAGTGCAAGGTAATATTTTAATATCTCTACATATGGGAGCATGATCATAAATCACCCCTGAAATTGCATCTATTATTAGAAAATGTATCTCATCTGACTTACGAATTCTATTTTCTTTTTCCCTTCAAGTATATGGAAGAATATTTTAGGTATTGTGTCTACTTGATATATATAGATTTTAAAGGCAAACTGGTGCAGATTCACGAAATCCATCCATGAATGGATCAGAAAAAAAATCACTGACATTGACTGACTAAACTTTTCCCCTGCTTCTCACATGCCTGAATTAGACTAAAAATGCACCAGTGTAAAGACAGAAATTATGGAGGCGTCACCAGGGACAACTGAATGAGAGGAGGGGAGTGCACATATTTCCTTATAAGGTAACAAAACATTCATAAAAGAAACTGACAAAAATAACTCAGGCTCAGAAATTATATGGAATAACAATAATCCCCAATAATCAGTTCAGAAATATAAAAACTGCCCACCTCTACATAAATCTGAATCACCGATTGGTATTGTTCTACTCACCGCTCAAATATGGTTAGTGAAAAACTGATTCACTATCTAGTTCATACAGGAAAATATGATGGAAACTAGGCTGCATATTTATATATAAACTATTTAACTGACAACTAGCAGTTCAATTTAATCAGTCAGATTTCCTTTTCCTCAATTCACCAGATGTTGAGTTAACTGAACTATCAGTTCAAAATAATAAAGTAATTTCTATGAATAGGCAGTCTGCTACGTTACATTCTTCTCGTCTCCTCATGTATTCCTCATCCTCTTTGACCTTTCTCTTCACTTCTGTTTCTGCATGTTTCTTCCTTACTTTCACTTTCTTCCTTATTTTTTCCCTCTCTTTTTTTTTTCCCCTTGGTGAGGGTAATGAAGCTCAAAAATAACATCTTGTATCCTGTTGAGGGAAACTTGGTCACAACTATCCTTCCAGATGACAAACTCATTCTTAAATGTCTGTTTCCCAATCCAAAGAAAACAGAGCAACTGAGAAAATAGAGACGCAACATCACTTACCACTACCAACACCACCACTTTTAATTCCCATGCTACATTCATCACAAGGAGGACTAAAGTTTATTTATATTATCCCTTAACCTCAAATAGGACCACAAATAAGACTAATAACAGGACCATTTTGTGGCACTCAGGCAAACGGCTGGGCAAAACAGATGGATCTTACTTTGCGCCAGGACTCAAAAAATACAGTCGCCAACTCACTGTTGGCGACTACATATCTTGGCCCAAAGATGGACCTGGAAGTGGGACCAGTTGTCTTTGATATGAATACTGTTCCTATTCATATCTGCCTCATGAGATAATCATTAACTCTGTCACTATGTGGGGGTAAGTATTGGATAGAAACTGTAAAAATGGTCATCAAGGAAGTGAAATATTCTGAAAGCATGTCAGATTAGTTTAGGGAGCACAAAGTCAGAGCTAGAACATTTCTGGCAATACTGTCTACTTTTCAACTTCCTGTTTTTTACAAGTTCAGTACTGTACACTGTACCCACCTTTAAAATAGTAGATTTCCAGACTATGTGTGATCAATAAGAATAACTTGCTCTTGACATTTCAGGTCCCAAAATCTGTTAAAATTTTTTAAAGTCACCCAGATCGATCTCGGTCATTACTGAAATTGACCACCAGTGTCAGACTTTTTTAAATAGGACAAAACTATGTAAAGCTTTATAGATTACAGTCAACACCCAGTGATGCACTGGGAAACAGCTCAGTCAGTAATCAATGCAAATTACAAAGCCCGGAAGAATGCTTCTCTTGGCAGAGACCCTTTAGCAAAAGAGTTGTACATTCTGCACTAGTTAGAGATTCTGAATGGCTTTCCAGAGAAGTGGCAAATGCATTATATTACAGTAACCTATCCTGTAATTCACAAGTCCAAAAAACAAAGCCCTAGACAATAAAGAAAACTGAAGGGGGGTGAGGAACTATAGATCGTTAACACTGACTAGTAACACAGGGCTGCTTCTGACCACACTCTACTTTTTTAAAAAATCCTCACATGCATAGGAGTTTTAAATATCACCAGGTCAAAAAACTTCAAGCAAAGAACAACAAAGCACTCTAGTTTAGGAGGTCTATGCTAATTCAGGCGTTTCTCTTAATGTTCTCCCAACTATTCAGTATCGATTTTATCTTGCTCAGATTGTTTTTGAGAGTTCACTCACCTCTCTTATAATTTATTCATTCTGACATTGCTCAGATGATTTTTAAGAGACAAGCCCTGCCTGTGGTCAGCATAGAGGGAAATTACAATATTTTAATTATTTCTCTTAGTCTTTTTTTTCTTTTCACTTAAAAAAAATTTTTATTATGGAAAATCTCAAACACATCCAAGAGTAGAGAGCATAGTAAAATGAGCTACCAGGTACTCATCACCCACGGGCCATCTTTTTTTTTTATCTATAGTCACCCACTTTTTCTTCCACTGGCTCATTTTAAAGACAATTCCAGATATATCATTCTATCCACAAATATGTTAGTATGTAGTACTAAAAAATAATGTCCTCTGAAAATCATAGTATCATTATCCCACATCAAAAATAATAGCAATTCTTTAATGTTATTAAATATCTTAGGTCAAATGATTGACTTCTGAATGTTTTTTGTTCTTTGTTCATTTTTATAGCTGGTTAGTATGAATTAGGATCTAAACAAGATCCACACATTACATTTAAATCATAATTCTCTTTTAACTGATAAGTCCCCCATTCTTTTGTTTTTTAAATTACTTTTTATTTTGGAACAATTTCACATTTATTGAAAAGTTGTAAAGAGAGTACAGAGAATTCCTGTATCTTCTTCACTACTGAACATTAACATCTTACGTAACGATGGTAAATTTGTCAAAGGAAGAAATGAACACTGATACAATACTATTAACTACATACTTTATTCAGATGTTACCAGTTTTTCCACTAATATATTTATTCTATTCCAAGGGTCTAATCTAGGATACCACATTGCATTTAGTTGCCACTTCTAACTCTTCTCTGATTTGTGACAATTTCTCAGTCTTCTCTTGTTTTTTATGACCCTGATAGATTTGAAGAGTAGTGGTCAGATATTTTTTGTACTAACCTAAATAATAATTTGGATTCGTCTGATGTTTCTCATGATTAGCTTGTGAATGAATGAAGAGCTCTTTTTGTAACATCATATCAGGGGGTACATGATACCCATATGACTTATCACTGGGGATGTTAATCTTGGTCATTTGGTTAACAGAGGGTCTGCCAGGTTTTCCTCTTCTTAGTTTCAATTAGCATAATTTCACTTTTAACAGTCTATTGAGATGTAATTTACATAACATAAAATTCACCTTTTTAAGTGTACAACTTAAGGATTTTAAATAAATTTAGAGTGATCATCACCAGAGTCCAGTTTTAGAACATTTTTGTCACCCCAGAAAGATCTTTCATGTCCTTAGGTAGTCAACCCACTCTTACTCCCAGCTCCAAACAATAACTAATCAGCTTTCTGTCTCTAAACATTTACCTTTTCTGGACATTTCATATAAGTGCAGTCGTACAATATGCAGTGCCATGCATGTGGCTTATCATATTTTTCATATTCATCTATGTTGTGCTATGTAGCAGTAGTCTGTTCCCTTTTATTGACAAACGGTGTTCCATTGTGTGGATTTTGTTTATCCACTCATCAGTTAATGAACATGTAGATTGATTTTAGTTTTTGACAATTATGAATAATTCTGCTCTGAACACTGACATATATACAAGTCTGCGTGTGGACACATGTTTTTATTTCCCTTGAGTAGATATCTAGAAGTGAAATTTCTGGGTCATAAAGGTAAGTTTACTTTAACTTTTTTTAAATATATTTTTTAAAGATTTATTTATTTATTTTTAGACAGAGAGAGAGAAAGAGGCAGGAGCAGAGGGAGAGAGAATCCCAAGCAGACTCCATACTGAGCACAGAATCCAACGCGGGGCTCAATCTCGCAACCTGAGCTGAAACCAAGAGTCAGAGGCTTAACCAACTGTGCCACCCAGGTGCCCCAGTTTATTTTAACTTTTAAGAACTGCTAAGCCATTTTCTAAAGTGGCTGTACCATTTTATTTATTTATTTTAAAGATTTTTATTTGTTTATTTTAACAGAGATCTAGAAAGAGAGCACAAGTAGGCAGAGCAGCAGGCAGAGGGAGAGGGAGAAGCAGGCTCTCCGCCGAGCAGGGAGCCTGATGTGGGGCTTGATCCCAGGACCCTGGGATCATGACCCGAGCCGAAGGCAGTGGCTTAACCGACTGAACCACCCAGGCACCCCTGGCTGTACCATTTTAAATTTCAACCAGCATTGTATGAGGGTTCCAATTTATCAGCATCTTCATTAATACTTGTTATTGCATGCCTATTTTTATTGTATTCACTCTAGTTAGCATAAAGCAGTACCCCTCTATGGTTTTAATATACTTTTTTCTAAGGATTGATGATATTGAGCATCTTTTCATATTCTTATTAGTGATTCTTAGATCTTCTTTGGTGAAGTATTTATTCAAATATTTTGCCCAACTTTTAATTGGGTTTTTTGTCTTTTTATTATTGCAGAATTCTTTATATATTATGAGGACAAAGATCCTTTATCAGATATATATTTGCAAATAATAAATTTTGCAGGGGCACCTGGGTGGCATAGTCAGTTAAGTGACTGACTCTTGATTTTGGCTCGGGTCATGATCTCAAAGTCATTACATCAAGCCCCACGTTGGGCTCCCTGCTCAGTGGGAAATCTGCTTCTCTCCCTCTTCCTCTCCCTCTGCCCCTTCCCCTGATCACCCTCATGCTCTCTCTCTGTCTAAAAATAAATAAAATCTAAAAAAAATAATAATAAATCTTGCAAATTTTCTCCCACTTTCTTCATTTCTTTAGTGGTATCTTTTGAAATATTAAAGTTTTAAATTTTATTGAAATCCAAATTATCATGTTTTTTATTTTTTGTATCATGTTTTGGTGCCATATCTAAGAACTCTGTTTAACTCAAGGTCATGAAGATTTTCTCATAGAAGTCTTATAGTTTTAGCTCTTATATTTGGGTCCATGATCCATTTTGAATTAATCTTTGTGTATGGTGGGAGGTAAGGATATAAAGTTATTTTTTTCATATAGTTCTAGCACCAACATACAGTCCTAGCACCAATTGTCCTAATACCATTTATTGAAAACAACAACAAAAAAACTATTCCTTCCCCTATCAAATTGCTGTGGCACCTTTGTCAAATCAATTGACCAAAAGCATAAAGGTTAATTTTCTGAATTTACAACTTCATTCCATTGATTTATATGCCAGTACTATACTCTTCCTTCTATAGTTTTTATAGTAAGTTTTAAAATCAGGGACATAGGTCATCTAACTATGTTTTCCTTTTCAGAATTATTTTCACTGTTCTGGATCCTTTGCATTTTCATATGAATTTTAGGATCAGCCTGTCAATTTCTACAAATATGCCTTTATTCTTTTTGATGCTATTGTGAATAGAATTGTTTTTTTAATTTCATTGTTCACTGCTAGTATATAGAAATACAATTAATTTTTGTATAATCACAAAATAATATATAATCTATTTTGTATTATAATGATATATAATTTTGTATAATTACAAAATAAAATATAATTTATAAACTTGCTGAACTCGTTTGTGTGTATGAATGCATTCCTTCAGCTTTTTTACATAACTTATCTTCTGCAAATAAAGTGTTAACTTTTTACTTTCTAATCTGGATGCCTTTTATTTCTTTCTTTTCTATTCTGTTTTTCTTTTTCTCTTCTCTCCTTTTCTTGTTTTCTTTCCTTTATTTATTTATTTATTTATTTATTTATTTATTTATTTATTTATATCTTACTGGACAGACACCCCAGTACAATGTTGAATAGAAGAGGTGAGATCTGACAACCTTGCCTTGTTCCCAATCTTAGGGTTAAACCAGTTAGTCTTTCATCATTAAGTATGATGTTAGTTGTAGATTTTGCATAGATGCCCTTTACCAAGTTACAGAAGTCCTCTTCTAGTCCTAGTTTGTTGAAAGTTTTTGTCATGGATGGTGGATTTTCTCAAATGCTTTTTGTGTATCTATTGCAATAGTCACAGCGTTCTCTCCTTTATTCTACTAATATGGTATATTACATTAATTAATTAATTAGTTAATTACTGAATGTTTACCAAACTTGCATTCTTAGGATAAATCCTACTTGGTCAGGGTGTATGGTACATTTAAAGATTGCTGTATTTGATTTGTGAATATTTTGTTGAGGACTTTGGTGTCTATATTCATGAGGGATAATGGTTTCTTATGGTATGTTTGTCTGCCTTTGGTCTCAGTGTAATATTACTGTCATAGAAAGAATTAAAAAATGTTCCTTCTCCCTCTATTTTCTGAAAAAGTTTGTGAAATATTGGTATTGTTTCTCTTTAAATGATGGATAGGATGCAGTGATGATATCTGCATCTGGACTTTTCTTTGTGGGATGACTTAATTAAAAATTCCATCTCTTTGCTATTATAGATCTATTCAGATTTTCTATTTCTTCTTGAATCAGTTTCAGTAATTTGTGCATTTCTAGCAATTAGATAATTTTATCTAAGTTGTCTTAGGAATGTATTTGTTCATAGTATTACCTTTTAATCTCTTTAATTTCTATGGGATTGGTAGTGATGTCCCGCTTTTATTCCTGATTTCAGTAATCTGTTATCTTCTCTATTTTTTCCTTGTTATTCTAGCTACACATCTGTCAATTTTGTTGGTCTTTGCAAAGAATCAACTTTTGTTTTCATTGATTTTTCTCTACCATTTTATTGTTTTCTATTTCATTGATTTTTGGCCTAAACTTTTTTATTTTCTTCCTTTTTCTTGAATTGAATTTTGTTGTATATTCATTCCATATCTATATTTATCTACATAATAATATTATAAGTGCAATCTATTTCTTTGGGTGGATTTTAGTTACTGTTGTCATTTCCTTTCAATCTAAATGATTTCCTTTAGTATTTCTTGTAAGGCAGGTCTGCTAGCAACAAGTAGCCTCAGTCTTTATCTTGGAATATCTTTCTTTTATCTTCATTTGTGAAGAACAGTTTTGCTGAATATAAAATTCTTGATGGTCACTTTAATAATCTTTTTCCTTAAGCACTTTGAATATGTTGTCCCTCTGCCTTTTGACTTTAACTGTTTCTGATGAGAAGTCAAATGTTAATCAGAATGTTGTTTCCTGTATTGAATGAGTCTTTTTTCTCTTGGTGCTTTCAAGAATTTATCTTTTTCTTTGACTTTCAAAGTTTGACTAGAATGTGTCTATATGTGGATCCTTTTGCATTTATCATACTTGGAATTTGTTGAGCTTCTCAGATGTGTAGATTAATGTTATTCATCACATTTGGCAAGTTTGGGGTCATTATTACTTCAAATATATTTTTTTCTGCCCTTTCTTTTTCTTCTCTCCTCTTATCCTGTTACACACGTTAGTATGCTTGATGGTATCTCAGATCTCTGAAGCTCTGTTTATTTTCATTTTTTTTCTGTTTTTCAAATTAGATAATTTCTACTGAGTTATCTTCAAGTTCAGTGATTCTTTGTTCTGCCATCTCAAATCTGCTTTTGAGTCCCTCTAGAATATTTTTCATTTTAGTAATTGTGCTTTTAAACTCCAGAATTTTTGTTTCTTTTAAAAATAAGTTCTATCTTTATACTGATACTCTTTATTTTAAATGTATATTAATATTTTAATTATTTAACAAGGTTTCCTTTAGTTATTTAAATATATTTATAATAGCTGCCTTCAAGTCTTTGCTAAATTCAATATCTGCTCTTCCCCCTCCAACCTAGAGGCAGTTTCCACTGACTGGTTTTGTAACAGGGTATTGGTCACACTCCTGTTTCTTTACATGTCTTATGATTTTTTTTCTTGCAAGTTGACACTTTATACAATAGTTAATAGCAAATCTGACTTCTGATTTTTCCTTCCAGGAGATTGTTGCTGTTATTGCTACTTATTTGTTTGTTTAGTGATTTACCAATCTAATTCTGTGGAGTCTGTCTCCCTCATGCTGTGCAGATGCTGATGTCTCTGGTCAGTTTTTATAATTCCTATTTTTATTTTTTAGCTAAACCTTGCCCCTATGTCAGCACAGTTTGCAGTTCACATCTAATGATTGGTCTGGAGTTGTACTCAAACACCTTGAGGGCAGTAAGCTAACACCCTTTGCTGATATATGTGTATGGCTTGGAAATGCATTCAAAGTTCAGGCACTTTACATGTCTTCCTTGGCTCTTACTTTTTACTGGGATTGCTCTTCTCTCCTCTTTGCACAAGGCCTTAGGGTCGTCCTTGGGTATATGGATATCTTGGACCCTCTCTGTCTTTCCTGTAATACGTGTAGGCTTCCAAACCACCAGGGATATGTACTTATCAATGCCTACTATAGCAGTCTCCTTTTCCAATTCTCCTTGTTAAAGTTCTGGCAATTTCCCAGTCTATTGCCTGCCCCAACCTGAACTGTAACTTCAGGCTAGCTGTAATGTTTATCCTCCCTGTTTGTTTACCACTGAGATTGCTACTGTTTATGACACCTAGGGGCATGTGTTTTTTCATGTTTTACTCCATCAAGTCGGCCCATTTCAGCAGGACGTTGTGAGTTTTCATGGCTTGGCCTGCCCTGGTAGATCTATTATGCCAATGGAGTTTGGGGAAGGGTAAGCAGTGGAGGTAGTCCCAGCTAAAATACCAGATCTCACTTATGCCTGTCATTTAACCATAATCTTTAATATGTCCCCTTTTACTCTCAGAAGCCAGTTTGGGTGGTATAATTTATGATCTCCTTTTATATAGTGACCATAAAAAACTTGATATTCCTTCAACAAATAACCATTGCCTAATTCTATTCCTTGTAATGCAAGATTTGGAGGCCCAGCTGTGTGTATGGGTGGGTGTGGGAGGTCCAACTGCCAATGAATGAAAGTTTCCATGATGGTTACATGTGTATGTGAAATCCTCAACTGCCTGTTCCACTACATCTCTAAGAAGTCTAAAAGTTCTGGAGATTAGGAATTTCTGCCAATCATGAGGATTGGGAGGTAGATGGAGGATGAGTATGAGGGTGCAATACTTCTCCCACAGGAGATAAAGAATTCTACATGACTTACAGTGCTGAGAGAAACCACACAATGAGAAGAGCTAGCATTTCATGGTTCATAATTAGTAGCTAGAAAATTTGGAACTGGAGTGAGCTAGAATAAACCGATTCCAAGCAACTGTAGAGTACATATCAACTAGACTTAATCTCATACCAAATAGTAGCTAAGTAATCTCTCTAAATAGGTCCAAATACTTAAGTGAATCAACTTAGTATTTTCCTACTTATTCCCTCACAGTTTTGTGGCATGCCCAGGCTATAGCTCCTTAGGAACATACTAAAGGGATATGCTTCTCTGGGCACTTAAATAACTCTTGTAAATCAGAAAGTTCCCATATTGAAATAGGGAGTAATATGCACTTTAAAAATGATTTTTGCTTTACATAATGATCAATAAAATTCCCTTGAGAATAGATTCTCCTAGAGCATTTAAATTATGAATAGATTTACAAAATCACGCATCCCATAAAATGAGATAAACATGTAGTATCTGCTTCTAGGATTTTCAAAACTTTTTTTTTTTCTTCATAGAGACTGAAAGGAATGGGAAAATCAGCAAACTTTGTGCAGTAGAATTCAGAATGTATGATGCATTAACTTTGAATATCTTACTTATGTTTTTGGGTCAACATTAATCCTTCACATTTACAAAGTGTCAAAGAAATCAAAGTACTCACCAAACTTCATCTCATGAAAATGTCATAATAATTCACCTTTAACCCAAGAACCTGTAACAGTAAATATTACTACTTCTATTTGGAAAATAATCTATAAAATAAAGCATGGAACATCACATAAATTGCTTAAGGACACAAGAAAGTCTGGTGATGGAGTATGTGATAAAATTCCCTCACCTTGTAATATGAGAATTAGGCAATATCCAGGCTAAAGCAAAGAAGAAATTGGAGCCTCCATCTCCCATTTGTCTGTATATTAGAGGAGAATGAAAACAAATGCTTAAAGAGATTTTTTTGGTCCTATGAAATGACACTTCTCCAGCTAATTTCTCGGGTAAACATTTTTTTGGCTGTGTGTTTTTGCCAGGCTTTTCATTTCTGTAAGAGAACTTCAACCCAACCCCTAACTTGATTACTGTTTCTGCTATTAATTCACAAAAATAGCTGTTTTCCACGACATATGTTGGCGGGGATGCAGAGAAAGGGGAACCCTCCTACACTGTTGGTGGGAATGCAAGCTGGTGCAACCACTCTGGAAAACAGTATGGGGGTTCCTCAAAAAAGTTGAAAATAGAGCTACCATATGATCCAGCAATTGCACTACTGGG